>NW_026526843.1:85933374-86438071 GCF_024362965.1 Panthera pardus
TAAGATTTACAAAAGGGCTCTCTTCATTTCTTATTCCACTCTTAGCTATCTGCATGTGCATATGTACCAAATCACAATCACTAAAAACTAATCATTCTGCTTCCCTGTAATTAAGACTCTGAATGCTACACTGAAGTCTCAGAAATTACTATAATTTGGAGGCATGAAATCTCAAGATCCTCTTTATTTAAGTCATATATAATCCTATCTGGCAGATGGTTAAAAGTACAAAGATACAATTTACTTCAGTACTTTTTAATATCAGAAAAATTCATAAAATTATTGGGCTACACCATGACAATTCTTAATTTTACATTAAATGAGTGACTTTAAAGTAAAGAGTAACTGTAAATAAAGTACTCATTAAAATAGTTATTATCTTTTCTTCTTAAACTCTTAGTAAGCTATTTAGAAACTTTTTCTACTCCTCCCTGATAATTCCTTATGGCTGATCAGCATTAAATTTATGAGCAAATATGGCTCCATAGTGAAAAAAGGATTCAAGTTATAAGTCCAAAGAAATTTTCTTTAATGATCTAATAAGCAAACAGATGGCAACACTCTATACTCCCGTCCTATGGCCATACCTTGATGCCACTACCATGATCTACTGCCTTATCTTCCAGTGCCCATAAAACAAAGGAACACATCGAAAATGAATACCATACATAACTCTGATCATCGTGAAGCATAAAACCAGGTAAAAGCCAGAATGGACAGACTTTCAATTCGCCTACCCACCCATACACTCAGGCTTCACTATCAAGTTCATAATCATTTCCAACAAAGGCAGCAATGTACCTACCAACAGATAGTGCTGGTCAAAGATGATGCTGACAGAGCCAAATATTGAATAAGATGAAGAGGAGCAAAAAGTCAGAACAAAGTTTCCAAGTGCCCGTGTCACCACTTCGTAGTGAAACCTCATGAATTTATTTGAAGTGTTTGAGGAAAACCCTGGCATTAGATACAGGCAAATACTAACAATTTTTTAAAAGCATTTAAAGGAAAATAACTGGGGATAATTTCCAATACTCCTAACTCATACAATAATCTAGAATGAAACACAGTATTTTTACAATAACATTTTTAGTCAAAAGGCTATACACCTAGAAGATCTATATAGATAGTTTAGATTTAGAACAAAGTTTAGATAGACTTCTATAAATCAAAAATATTGCCTGTTAAAATAGTTGCTTTTATATTCTTGCTGTTTTTACTTGAAGTATACGCAAGTAAAATCATCCCCATACAGTGTACACAGGGAAAAAAGGACTAGACTATAAAACAAATGTTAAAAATACAAAGTCATACAGAAACATTATTTATTTGTTCTTTTTACTTCTATTTCCTAGATTGTTTCATAATTAACCTCTACCATTTCTCTTCTTATAAAAACCATTAAAAAATTATTATGCTTTCCTCTAGGAATCATCCTACCTCTAATGTGAGGATAGTCAGAAATTTTAATGAAAATCATTTCCATCTAGATCAGCACCATTCAATAGAGCACTTTCTACGATGATAAAAATGTTCTATAATCTGTCCTGCCCAATATACTATCCACTAGGCACATGTGGCTATTGAGCACTTGAACCATGGCTAGAAGTCAACAACTGAATTTTTAAATTATATCATTTTAATTTTTATTTCTCTTTAAATAGACATGTGGCTAATGGATAGTGTACAGCTGGATGATGTTTAAAGCTTAGAAACAAGTGAATATTTAATCCATATGCTAAATATTAAGAAAGTAAAATTTCTCATGTTCATAAATGAAAAGCCTGTAAAAATAATGGAGTTCACCGGGGATAAACAATGCTTTTCACAAAAATCTTTTACATCCTATGGATTCTTCTAGTTAGTGGCTTACACATCTATAATCCTTATCACCTACTGTAAAAAACAGTGAGAATGAGAATAAAGTTAATCATTAAATACTAGAATCAAAGAAGAGTAAACTAAAAACCTCCCAGCTAAGTACAGAATGTCAATATCTTCCTCCCATTACAGTATAATTTTCCACAATGTTCAACATAATTTGTGCTCAGTATCTGCTTTATATTTATTATCTGAAAAATCAGTTATCTCAGAACAGTGAGATTATTACTGCCCTCTATTTCTAAACCTTGACAGTTGAAGTTTAGAGCTCATTAAACACAGACCTGTAACCAATTTACTTTTTTAATGTTAACATTAAAAATTGCTTAAAAACTACAATCTTGTATGATAAACTTGGTCAGGGTCTAGCTAAAATACAACACTTGTTTTTTGTTTGTTTTTTTTTTTTACATTTTTGAGAGAGAGAGACAGACAGACAGACAGAGCGAGCAGGAGAGGGGCAAAGAGAGAGGGAGACACAGAATCCGAAACAGGGTCCAGGCTCTGAGCTGTCAGCGCAGAGCCTGATGCGGGACTCGAACCCACGAACTGTGAGATCATGACCTGAGCCGAAAAAGTTGGACTTAAGCTTAACCCACTGAGCTACCCAGGTGCCCTGACACTTGTTAATATTTTAGAATTGCTAAATATAGGCAACTTTTAAACAAATGACTTTTTTTTCCAATTTAAAAGATTAGCTAAAGTAGCTGGGACATACAAATTGTAGAGAAAATTAATGTAGATTTAAATACCCCAATGATTTTAAATGAACCAAAACTTTCAGGTTGAGTATAATAAAGATAAGCATGCAGTCTTGCACATAAGTCCTAAAAGCCAGCCAGAGATATACAAGATGGCTTGGCAGCCACCTGAGTACTTGAAAAAGATTAAGGGATTTAAGCAGACTACAGGTCAACATGTCATCCATGAAATACGGCTAGTAAAAAAGTACTCATGACCCTAATTAATAAAGCATATTATACAAATCAACACCAATGATCAGCTCGCCACAGTCTACCTACTCTGACCAGATCTCTAACATTATCGCCAGTTCTGAGTGCCACATTTTAACGGGGTGGTAACTTATAGAGAGCTACAATTTTGGTGAAGAATGGAGGAACTATTGTACGAAAATTATTTTTTTTAAGTTTTTTAAAGTTTATTTATTTATCTTGAGAGAGCAGGGAGAGAAAGGAGGAGAGAGAGAAAATCCCAAGCAGGCTCCACGCTGTCAGTGCAGAAGTTTAACTGAAGAGAACTATCAGGGATGCTAAAGCTTTACTCAAAAATTCAGAAAGCTGTCTGTTAGGAAATAAGATTAACTGCACTTTGGGTACTCCAAACATCAGACCAATGAATGGGTATAACTTATAAGCAAGTTTACTCCAGTTCAATCAGAAAAGAGGAAAACTTAAATATGCCAAAAATTAAATGTGCCATCTTTGGCTCATATCGATGCAAAGAAATAAAGCATAAATTACTAAGCTATCTTAGTGAAAGTTAGAAAAGAGACTTCTTACTTTGGAAACAATTCAAGAGCTGCATTTTTTAAAAAGATTCCTTGGGCTTCTATGATATAAACAAAGTATAATATTATATATAATACAAACCCACACACACACACACACACGTGAGTGCATCTCTCCTGAATTAATTGCATGATTAGTTTATTTTACTTGAATTTCCATAATTAATTTCTAAATAAATACAGTATCCTGACGTGTTCCCTTCAAGCCCTAAAAATGTTTGCACTGTTAAAGCTGATATCGTTCCCAGAAATATGTCTCAAAAAATAACGAGAATTCTTCCCTTTTCCAAACATTCAGCAATGCCTTTGCCTGGCTACTTCTCAAACACCTTACAAATCTTAAAGAGTTGAAACTACCTGAATCTAAATCATTTTTTGAAATTTCAACTCACATTTTTTAAATGAGGGAAACGTTGCACACTTAAAATGATAATCTTAAGAATTACTGATTCTTAATGACCTAGCTATTCCTGAACTGGTATATCAGACTTCCATACCTGTTTACTGTTGCTGAAAATTAAAATGTACATATCACCAATTCTAAAGGGTATACAGTAAAAAGTCTGTCTCCTAATCCTGATCCCAGCCAATTCCCGTTCCCAGAAGCAACAAACATTAAAACTTTCCTACTTTATTCAAGGTGATTTTGTGCAGATGCAAGCTGATAGATTTTTCCCCACTTATATATACACATTGTTCTTCTGCAACTTGCTTCAGATTCTAGGTGTCCCTGATATCCTTTCTCTTCTTTCTCTGTTAAGAGAACCCCTAATTTAATTACACATATGTTTCTACAGAACAAATACTGGGATCCCCAGCCATCCTTGTGGGTGCAGTCTGAGGTTAAGTTCTGGCCAATGGCATACCAGGAAGGACATGCTCTCCTTCAACCCCCCCCCCCCCCCCCCCGCTGGAATCACCTAGATGGCGGGAAGCAAAAGCTGAGGATGGAGCAGAGGAAAGCAGAAGCCTAAATTTCTAGAACAGTGGAGTTGCAAAGAAGCCTGACACTGATGACTGTCTCTGAGAATTATTTTATTTAACAAATGAGTATGCAGCCCTCTTCCTTCCTTTAAAAGAAAGGCGGGGCGGGGGGGGTGGGGCAAGGAACCTGGGTGGCTCAATTGGTTGAGCGTCCGACTCTTGATTTCAGCTCAGGTCATGATCTCATTGTCCTGAGATCGAGCCCTGCGTGGAGCTCCACGCTGGGCATGGAGTCTGCTTAAGATTCTCTCTCTGCACCTCTGCTATTCACATACATGTTCACTCGCTCTCTCCCTCCCTCCAAAAAATAATTTTTTTAAAAGAAGATAAATTTAAAAATCCCAGCCACCTAATGAAATAATCATTAATACATACAAAAAGGATAAAGGAAAAAGGAATCTAGTTAACTGTTACCCATACTTAACAATTTAGAGAAGATGCAAGAACGTACATGTTTGTTAATCTACCCTATCTCCCTCTCTCCAATTTTCAACTAATATACATCTTCTGCATCACAATAAAGGCAGTATAACAAAATTTAAGCACCTCAGTCTTGCTCCTGGATTTCTCAGCCTCTCTGGACCTACTGCTCTTCATTCAGTGGATGTGCTGGATACTAAAGAGTAAGCAAGCATCCTGCACGATGCTATCATGGCACCCTACATACCATTCTTTTCAAACAAACTATTGAAAATGCTTTGCTATTACAAAATATTCTTACAGAAATACACTACTGAAATCAAAACTAGATAACTTAGTAAGTTGCTCAAATAGCTAATATTAGAGGCCTTGATATGTACCAGGCATTATTCTAAGCACTTTACAAATATTTATTCACTGAATCCTCACAATGTCTATATGAAATAGGGAGACCCTACTTCATTGATAGGAAAACTGAGCCGCAAAGAAAGCAAATCCTGTGCTCAAGGTGACAGTTACCAAGTAGGATTCAAACAGTATCTGAGGTTACAGTACAGGGTAAGCAGTAAGGTGTTCAACTCAGACCATGCCTAAGGACCTAAAAGTCATTTCCAATATTAAGGACCCCATAAGCAGCTCTTCCTCTTACACTCCTACACACTAGCTCCCTCTACACCAAGCAGAAAAGCGTAAGATTCGCCACTTCCTGCTCCCACCATGCCACAGGAAGACTTAGCCTCACAGTTCTTTACCAGATTTTCTCACTTTGCTTTACTTTAAATCATATGAAACGCAACAATTAAAAAAAAAAAAAAAAAAAGACACACAATCCAAACGAACAAAAACACCAAGTCCCCAAAATCAAAAGCCACCTTTGGCAGAAAAACACTACTGTTCATATATATATATATATATATATATATATATATATATATATATATATATATATAAATATAAAAAGATAATACACCAATTCAGGCAACACATATAACATTTTCGAGATGAAGGCTTCACCCTACTTTTTTGTATCTTCTGCATTATATCTCCTTAGTTTATCTAGTGTTGTTATTGTCTCTTTCTAGTATATTTGGCAAAAAAAAAAAAAAAAAGGCCAAATACAGCTGCAACAAAGCACACTAGGCTATCCTGTCTGATCTGTCAACAAGTTGCTGGATTACTACTAATTCTCCAGAGTTAGTAGGTTTTAACCTTTATCGTTGATGGCATGCAGACAAACAAATGAATAAACTCTACATCAGCACGCATGTACAGACGTATACCCTCCCAGGGCCAGCATTAAATTTGAAAAAAGCTATTGTGTCAAAATGCCTATGTTATTTTCCAAATATTTCTTTTCTATATCATGCTAAATGTAACACCGTGTAGACAGGGCATAGTCAAGTTATTTATAAAGTTTCTTCAAATCAAGTATGTATATTAAGTTTTGAATAATCTTTAAAACGATGTATATTTTAAATTTGAAGGTAAGGAATATAGGAGACAGAATTTCAGCAGAGTGATTTCTATGACAAAAGCCCAAAGTAATCTTGTGATTTCCCATATAAAACAGTAGGCATTATAGCTTATATTTTACCTAATTTGCTTGCTACTCCATAGGGTCTATTATTTATCTAGAGGAAGACAGAGGCAATCTTATATGCAATCCCTGTCATTTCAGCTGTACACATTTATTTAAGATTTCCAAAAATATACAAAAAAGGAATAAAGCCATATACAACAAAATTAAGCAGACCAAATTTGCATAAAGGCAAAAAAAAAAAACCAAAACCTGTATCTATTATGCCTGCTATAACCTGGATACTTGCTATAATATATACAGTTCAAGTTAATATCTGTGGTTGTAAAGTATGCATTCATTTGTTTTATACACATTTCTAAAATAATAATAATAATAAATGCACATAAAAAGGACCAAACATTCCATTGGAGGAAAGAGCGGGGAGGAGCCATCGCATTTATCAGCATAAGCTCCACTGAACATCATCTGCTTTGAATTCTACAATTTTTTTAAGTTTATTTATTTTGAGAGAGAGACACAGACACACAGACACACAGACAGACAGAGAATCCCAAGCAGGCTCCACACTGTCAGCGCAAGGAGCCCGATGCAGGGCTTAAACTCACAAACCTCAAGATCGTGACCTGAGCTGAAGCCAGACGCTTAACTGACTGAGCTACCCATGTGCCCCTTAATTCTACAATGTCTAATAGGTAGTAAGCACTTCAATTTATTTACTAAATAAATGAACAATCCTTATAACTAGAGAATCTGCAACACAGTAAAGGCGCCTCCCCAAAGACAGCACTTTAAGAAAAAAACAAAAAAGCTTTTTAACCAGTCTGAATATACCCTTAGAGACTTTTCTCTATGCATATATTCAAATAGTTTATAAAACTGCACACAAAGATTTGTACTATTTCTTTAATTCAGTATTAACCGCTTACCATACCAAAACATAGATATATATCAAAATTAACACCTCATAGCATTTTACTGAACAGCTAAACCACAATTTGTTTCTACTGAAGAGAATCTGGTTGTTAACCAAGTTCTTCCTATTATTACCCAATGAACATAATTTGGACAATTTATATTTCTTTAGGATAAATTCCTCACAGTCAAACAGAAAGCACAATTTAGCTTTGATAATCCCACCAGCAAAGCAGAACCAATGTAATCTTCCACCAGCAGTGCTCATTTTCAGTTCTTTGATTACTTTTTTCCAAATATTTACTAACTGAGTTTATTACTTCTTTCATGAACTATTAACTTGTTCGTAGACTGTGCACATTTCTCTACTGGATTATGAACAGTTTTTCCTAAATGATTTGTCAGGTGCTATTTATATGTAAAAGACTTTTACATACAACGTTGTGGCAGAATATCCCTTCCCAGTATGCATTTGCCTTTGAATTCTTTACCAAGTTATTGATGTAAAAGGTTCCTATTTTCTCAAAACCAACCACCACTTCCTTTACAGTAGGTATGTTAGGCTCAAAATTAGAAAATCCCCAGCCCCTGACCTGATGAACCGTCACCAATATTTTCTTCTATTGTAAAGAAAGAACCTAGCTAATTACATTTTTCTTTCCTGTGTCATTTTGTACTGGCCCAGCATGATTCAGGATCTGTAATTCCCTTCCTTTCTCATCAACGAAAAAACTTAACATGCAGCTCTGTTTCTGTGATTTATATTCTACATAGAATGCTTTCTAACACATGCACTGGGAATAGATTACCAGGAGTGCTGAATGAAAGAGAGGTAGCCTCAGCCTCTGGGGCTGCCAGGCAAAATCAGCCAAGGTGCCAGGGCAGCCTGAACCTCTCAGCCAGAGCCACTGTTTATGCACCATCACCCATCTTAAGCACCTTCAATAGTTTCTACTGGTCATGAGTGAGTACAAACTATTTTTCCATACAGGTCATAAAATGAAAAGGGTTGGGGTTTCAAGCAACCTGGACAACCACTCTGCAGAAAACTAAAAATGTCAAGACAAGCAACTGTGGCAGTGGGAGTAAGACAAGGTTCTTAATGTGAAATTTCCCTAGTAAGAAAATTAATTAGGAAGAATGGGCTTGAGGGGTAAGGGGGATGAGAACTTGGGGGAGGGGGTAGAGAGAGTGCTGAAACAATTTTTTGCACTGAGGACATCTGAAAGTGTGTGTGAACCTGAGTGCTGGGTTTAGAGGCCTCATTCAGGGGGCAGAACACAAAGCTGGGGACCACCCAAGAAGAGGAGTCAAATAAGACACTCTCCCCATAACACTGAGACCTCAATGGGCTACACCTTCAACCTAAGTGTAAACTAAAATAGGAAAATAATACAATTTTTAAATTTTTCTTTTAAAACTGGCATTGAAAGATGAGGAAAACTATCCATTCCATAATGGCAATGATTGGAGAGGAAAACCTCGAGTATTTGTAACCAAAACCCCAAATTCATTCGACCTGGGTAGAAGATAAAATCTTCAAGCAAGAATTTAACTATATGCAGTCCTCAACTAACAGCAATCCAAAGTATAGGCCCAAATCAAACACACTACTGTGACATCCCTGGCCTAAAAAGAATTTCTACAGCTCTGAAGTAAATTCTTTATATTCAAAACGTCACTAAACATGGAAAGAGAAAAAGAGCAGAGCAAAAAAAAAAAAAAAAAAAAAGGTGATCAATATGTGGATCTATTAAATGAATATTGCTTAATGCAATATATTAACCACAACAAAATGAAAATAGAATAAATATGCTAGCTAAGAATAAAAGATTGTTAGCAGGATGCCTGGATGGCTCAGCTGGTTAAGCATCCAACCTTGGTTCAGGTCATGATCTCTCAGTTTGTGAGTTTGAACCGCACATCGGGCTCGCTGCTGTCAGCACAGAGTCTGCTTCAGATCCTCGCCCACCCCGCCCTCGCCACGTACACGTGTGCTCTCTCTCAAAAATAAACATTTTTTAAAAAAGATTGTCAACACTTTTTATTACAGATTTATGCAATTTATTAACACATCTAAAATATAATATAAAAAAGATTTAGAGAAAAAAGACAGAGAAAGAAACACTACACAAATATAACCAAAAGAAAGTTGGCACTGTACCAGGTATCATGAATTACAATAACAATACAGAAATAAAGAGAATTGACACATAAATACAAGTATTTAGCAACAGACTAAAGAGCTCAGAAACACACCTTCATATATATGCAAACTTCTAACAAAACAGGCAAATAATAACCTAATCAAAAAATGATGGTGAGTCAAAAGACTATTTGTAAGAAGGAAGGAAAAAAAAGACATTAGACTTCTATATCCACACATACAAAAACCTATCCCACGAGTTAAAGACCTAAATGTAAAAGGCAAAGCTACCTAAACCTATAAGAAAACAGCAAAATGACTTTGATTTTCAGCATAGGCTAGGAATGCTTTAAACATAGACAAAAAAAAAAAAAAAATGCTAGTCATGAAAAAAAAGGTTGATAAGATTAATTCAATGACATCAACGTTTGGGACTTTAGTTTATAACATACACACGCACGCACGCATACAAGTATAAAGGCAAGTCACAAACTGGGAAAATAACACTTTTCAACACATATGGTGAGAAAGCATCCACATTCAGAATATATAAAACTCCTAAGAATCAGTAACACTCAAAAGACTACTGAGGAAAATTTGGTCTGCCACTGTGATCTACAAACTGTTAAGAATGAGCAACACAGCAAAACACAAATTGTTGATTAATAAAGATCAGGGAACAAACAGTTGCATGACCCACTCCTTAGATATTTCACAAGGGTTCGTGTCTAAGAAACTACTAAAAGGTAACCCTACCCCAGCCTATCATAACAAATTTTTCCAGTATGACTTGAAAAGTTTTTAACTCAGAAATTGAAAGAATAAAAGTAATAAAAGTATCAAGCATATTCAATATCTCCTACTATTAGCAGCTCTTCTAAAAATTTGCTCCACTAATCTGAAAAAGTTCATCTGAACAATCAGTCCTTAAAGCACACTGTACCAGGAATCTGGAATTAAAAGAAAAATGCCTTAACACTAAATACTCATTTAAAATGTTTTTATGTAAAATATGAAAAGTGACCATCCAAAACACCATTTCAACTTAGTTTACATCTCTAGTAAGCTCATACTTAAGTTTCTATTTCTGGGTGGCTCAGTCAGTTAAGCGTCCGACTTCAGCTCGGGTCATGATCTCATGGTTCGTGGGTTCAAGCCCACGCTGGGCTCTGTGCTGACAGCTTGGAGCGTAGAGTCTGCTTCAGATTCTGTGTCTCCCTCTCTCTCTGCCCTGCCCCTGCTCACATGCTTGAGCACGCACCCTCTCTCAAAAATAAAAATAAATAAACATTAAAAACTTAAAAATAGATAAAAATAAATAAATTTCTATTTGAAATCAGTGAAATAAAGTATGAACCCATTAGTCTTAGGAAAAACCTTAAATCTAGTTTCTCTATGTAAGACATACATCCGAATTGCTAGAATGACATGTTTACTGACATTTTAATCTTCCACTCTATGAGGAATTTTGATGTTTAAAATTCTTAAGTCTTTGGACTTCTGCTTGCAGGCAAGATGAAGTGAAATGGACCAAATTTACTCCTGAATGAAATAACTTAAAAACAAGAGAAAATGTGTGAAACAAATGTTTTCAGACGTTGGATACTGGAGAATGCATAACCGTAATCTTTGAGGGTAGGAAAAAAAAGTATGTAAGCCCTAAAACTACCTCAAGCCTACTGCCTAGAAAGACTTTTCAGGCTGCAACACAAGCATAGAAAATTTTCTTGCCTGAATCAATGCAAGCTAGAATAAAACAGAACTTTACAGTTACTGAAAGGAAAGGAAAATAAATTTGCCAACTTACAATTCTATACTCAGCAAAACCATCTTGTAAAAAAAAGGTAAAAGTACACTTCTCTAGATACGCAAAAGTTGAAAGAATTTAACACTAGCAGACCTACAGTCTAAGAAATGTTAAAAAAAAAAATTCTCAGGCAGTAGGAAAGTTATACCAGATGAAAATCTTGATGCAGAACACAGAATAAAGACCATCAGAAATGGTAACTGCATGGACAATTACAAAAGACATTTTTCTTATTTTTTTAATATCTCCTTAAAACACAACTGACCCCCCCCTCCAAAAATCAAGGTGGGGGGCCTCCTATCACTAATAAGCAAGTTTAACAAAGTCACAAGATACAAGTTCAATATACAAAAAATAAATTGCATTTTTATGCCCTAACAATGAATAATTGGAAACAAAATTTTTAAATGCCATTTATAGCAGCTCCAAAAATATGAAATATGTACATATAATTCTAACAAAATATGTGTAGCAGAATCCGTATGCTGAAAACTACAAAACAGCGATGATTTATTCAAAGACCCAAATAAGTGCAGAAATCCTATGTTCATGAATTAGAAGATTCAATAGCATTAAAATAACTCTCCCTAAACTAATTTATAGATTTAATGCAATCCCGAACAAAATCCCATCAGGATTTGTCCGTAGATACAGATGAAGTGATCATAAAATCTAAATGTAAAAACAAAGAAACTAGAATAGTCAAAATAATTTTGGAAAAGAATGACGCTGAAGGACTCCTATGACCCAATTTTAAGGCCCATTATAAAGCTACAGAAATCAATCAAAACCATGAGATGCCATTACATACATAACTGAATGGCTAAAAAATTTTTCTCACTTTACTGAGATATCACTGACATATAAACATCATGTTAAGTGTAAGGTTTACAATGTGATGATTTGATATACGTCTACATTGCGAAATGATTATCACAATAAGGTCAGCTGGCAAATCCATCACCTCATATGGTTATATGTGTAGTGAGAACACTTAAGATCTACTCACTCAGCAGCCAGCTCTCAAGAATACAATACAGTACTGTTAACTAAAATCACCAGGCTATACATTAGATTCCCCCCCAACTTACCCATCTTACAACTGAAGTTTTTACCTTTTGACCAACATCTCCCCTGGCAAACACCAATCTACTCTCTCCTTCTATGGGTTCTACTTTTTTAGATTCCACACACAGTTACGGTGAGATCATATAGTACTTGCCTTTTCTCTTTTTGACCTAATTCATTAGCACAGTGCCCTCAAGGTTCATGAATTTTTTTTTAATGTGACAATACCAAGTGTTAACGAAGATGCAGAACTGGAACTCTCACACATTGCTAGTGAGAATGCAAAATGGTACAGCCACTTTAGGAGACAATTTGACAAGTAAGTACAAAGTTAAACATACATCTATCACATGACCCAGCAATCTCACTCCTAAGTATCTGCCCTAAAGAAGTGAAAACTTATGTTCATACCAAAACCTATATACAAACATACCAAAAACTACCGTTTATATAGCAGCATTATTCATAATCAATTAAAACTGGAAACAATTCAAATATCCTTCAACAGGTAAATGGATAAACTGTGGTACACCTATACAATGGAATTCTACTTATCAATATAAAGGAATAAAACTATTGATATAGCATGAATGAATCTCAAAGGTACTATTATGCTGAGTAAAAGAAGCCAATCTTCAAAAGACCACATAGTGTATACATTTGTCAAAAATCACCAAACACCTAAAAATAGGAATAGAATATATGTAAATTTTACCTTGAAGTTTATTTTATTTTTAAATTTTATTTATTCATTTTGAGAGAGAGCTCATGCACACGTGCGAACAGGGGAGGAGCAGAAAGAGAGGGAGAGAGAGAATCCCAAGCAGGTTCCGTGCTGTGAGCACAGAGCCCAAAGCGGGGCTCAATCCCAGGAACCATGAGATCATGACCTGAGCCTAAAGCAAGAGTCCGCCACTTAACCAACTGAGCCATCCATGGGCACCCTCGAAGTTTAATTTTTAAGAGAGGCTATATAAAAGTAAAAAACAGTAACAACGTGTTTTAGGGTTTGTAACATATATAGAATGAAAATGTATGACAATTATTCAAAAGACAAGAATGGGTGAGACGGAAGTACATTCTTGTTAAAGTCCATACTATGCATGACATAAGGAAAATATATTTGAAGGTAGACTGTGACAAGTTGCAGTTAAAATTACAGAAATTACTAGAACTGATAAGTATAATAATCAAGCTATAATGTCAATTGTATTCCTATACATGAGCAATGAATAACTGGAATTTGAAAGTTTAAAAAATACCACTTATAGGGGTGACTGAGTGGCTCAGTCAGTTGAGCGTCCGACTTCAGCTCAGGTCATGATTTCATGGTTTGTGGGTTCGAGCCCCGCGTCGGGCTCTGTGCTGACAGCTCAGAGCCTGGAGCCTGCTTCGGATTCTGTGTCTCCCTCTCTCTCAATGCCCCTCCCCCGCTCATGTTCATGCTCGTGCGCGCTCTCTCTCTCTCTCAAAAATACATAAACATTGAAAAAAATTTTTTTAATACCACTTATATTACTCCCCAAAAATGAAGTACTTAGGTATAAATCTAACAAAAATGTATATGACTTGTGTGTGGAAAACAACAAAACACTGATGAAAGAAACCAAAGAACACCAAAACAATCAGAGAAATATACCATGTTCACAAAATAGGAAATGTTATTAATATCAATTCTCCCTCATTTATATAGATTCAATGCAGTCCCAATCAAAATCTCAGCATGTTCCTTTGCACATATTGACAAAGTGATCTAAAGGTTATGTGCAGAGGGGGAAATGGGTGACGGGCATTGAGGAGGGCACTTATTGGGATGAGCACAGAGTGTTGTATGTAAGTGATGAACCACGGGAGTCTAGCCCAAAAACCAAGAGCACACTTTACACACTGTATGTTAGCCAATTTGACAAAAAATTATATTTTAAAAATAAAAAATAAAAATTTTGATATAGGAAATTAGCTTTAAAAAAATAAAGGTGATGTGCAAAAAAAGGAACTAGAATTTCAAAAAACAATTTTGAAAAAGAACAAAGTCAGAGGATTCCTATTATCTGATTTCAAGACAATATAATAAGCTGTGGCTTGACCACTAGTCAAGACAGTGTGGTATTGAGGAAAGGAGAAACATATAGATGAGTGGAACAAAACAGACAATCGAGAAACAGAACCATGCCAATACAGTCAACTGTTTTTGGACAAGGTGCAAAGGCAATTCAACAGAGAAAGGACTGTCTTCAACAAATGGTGGTGGAAAAACTGAAAGCCCATATGCAAAACAACAATAACAAAACCTCAATACACACTTCATGAGGCAAAATAAAGACATATTCACATCTATGAATACAGCCAGCCCACATAAAAAAAAGAAAATAATCTCAAAAGAAAGGTAAAGGATGCAGGAAGAAATGACAAGCAAACAAAATCTTAAACATGTGGGTGACAACTTCAACAGTAATATTTTATGTTTAAAACATATACAGAATTAATATGTACAACAATGATAGAATAAAGGAGGGGTGAAGGGTAAAGTTTCTATGAATCTTGCATTGCCCAAGAAAAGGGAAAATATACCACTCAGACTTAAATAAATAAAAAATACGTGCCATAATCCCCTAAAGCAGCTGTTTTCAAAGTGGTTCACAGACAAATGGATGTCTTCTAAACCCTTTCCGGAGGTCTGCTGAGTCAAAGTTATTTTCATTGTTAATACTAAGATGTTATTTCGCTTTTTAACTCTGCTGACATTTATACTGATGATGCAAAATTAATGGTTAGTAAAACTGCTGGCAACTTAGCAGGAGTTAAGCCAGAGGCACCAAACTGAACCAGACATCGTCATTATCTTGACTACCAAGCACGTATAGTTTTTTTCTTGTTAATGTCAGTTTCACTTAAGAATATCCTTGATGTGGGGCGCCTGGGTGGCTCAGTCGGTTGAGCGTCATGATCAGCTCAGGTCATGATCTCACGGTTCGTGGGTTCGAGCTCTGCATCAGGCTCTGTAATGACAGCTCAGAGCCTGGAGCCTGCTTCAGATTCTGTGTCTCCCTCTCTGCCCCTCCCCTGCTCATGCTCTCTGTCTCTGTCTCTCTTTCTCCCTCTCTCAAGAATAAACATTTTTAAAATTTTAAAGAATATCCTTGATTAAACAGTAAAAATCATTTTATTAAATGTCAACCCTTTAGTACACAGCTTTAATAACATGTGTGGCAACATGGGAACTTCATTTAAAGCATTTCTGCTCCATACGGAGGTGCAATGGTTGTATTGAGGGAAAGCATACGTGAGGTTTTCAGTTGTAAACAGAACTAGTCTCTTTTCACGCAACACCATTTTTCTTCAAAAGAATGACTAACAGGGCGCCTGGGTGGCTCAGTTAGTTAAGGGTCAGAGTCCTGATTTCGGCTCAGGTCATGATCTCACAGTTCTTGGGATCCAGCCCCAAGTCAGGCTCTGCACTGACAGTGGAACCTGCTTGGGATTCTCTCTCTCCTCTCTCTCTGCCCCTCCCAACTCACTTGCTCGTTCTCTCTCTCTCTCTCTCTCTCTCTCTCTCAAAACAAATAAACAAAAAAAGGAGAAGAATGACTAACAAACTATGCTTACTCAAACTTAGGTACTTGGAAGACATTTTCTTAAAAACGAATGAAATGAGCCTGTCATTTCAAGAAAAGCAAGTAGCAGTAATCTGATGCCAATGATCAAACTTGAGATGTCAAGCAGAAATCAGAAAGTTAGAAAACTTGTATCTACCTCCACTGTGAGCTTGACAGCTTCCCAAAATTTAAAGGTTTTTCCGATGAGATTGGTGATGGTATTAATGAATGTAATTTTTTGGCACTGTAGAATACTGTCTCTTGACATTGGAATAACTGGTATTACTCTCCTGTTCCTTCCTTCATGCTTGCCTAACGGCCCCAAACCATCATGTTACTACTTTGTTTCTCCAATCCTTAAAAACATTTTTTGCTACTATTCAAAGGTTACGGTATCTTTTCAGTATCTATAAAACCTGAAACAAATCCTCAGTGACACACCCTCATCTTTGGAAAGAAAGAAAAAGAACCCTGTGTACCATCATCAACTCACTGCTGCTCCCAAAGCCTATCAGAGTATCAACAAATCATGAAAGGTTACAAAAAAACAATATATAGTAATCATTTGTGACATATTCTAAATAATATGTCACTATGAGTAGGTCCACAAAACCCATTCTCTTTTATGGACAAATCAGACCTTGGGTTAACTAGCTCTTCTACTTCTAAAACCTTTGATAAAGGTGAAATGTCAGATGTATGTATTAGCAACAACACAATTATGGTAAATATCCTAGTGATGAAATAAATCTAAAGTGAGAGAACTGCAAAAAGAGAAGGATGCCATAGCTTTGAGATTTCTTCAGTATAGGGACTCTTAGCTGGACATGTCCCTATTGAAAAGGCAGGGAGAGTATGCTGCCCATAAAAATTACAAAGATATTGGTTCCTATTTGGGATAGGTATGTGTGTTCCAACCAGATGCGGTAGGATGAACAAAAGATGACCTTATATGGCAAAATATGTGATCAAGTTAAGGGTCTTGAGAGGAGGTGCTGCTCCTGGATTATCTGGGTGGACCCTAAATGCAATCACATGTATCCTTTTGTAAGAGAGGCAGGAGTAAAGGTTTTCAGAGAGACACACAGAGGGGACAGAGATGTGAAGACCAGCCACCAGAAGCTGAAAAGAAGCAAAGAAGTGATTCTTCGCTAGAGCTTCCAGAGAATACTGCCCTGCAGTCCTGTCGCCCTTGATTTCAGGCTCCTGGCCTGTAGAACTGTGAGAATAAATTTCGGTTGTTCTAAACCACCCAGTTTGTGGCAATTTGTCACAGCAACCGCAGGAAACTAGTATGACAGAGTAGTTCTGTGCCCACTTATGTGAGTCTCATTCTCCTACCTGAGCTGTCACTTCGTGAACCAAAAACTAACCCCTACACAAAACTGCAAGGATTCTCGTGGAAGAGGAATGCCTGTCACTGCTCTGCTGGCATGCCGTTTCCTGTCCAATATCCTTCTATGTCAATCTGACATCAAGTGTGACTTAATCAGGTCTTACTTGTCTGAATGACTTTTGAGCCTAAGGCTCCCCAGTGGGCACTGCAGCTACTAATGGTATTTATAACACCAAAGTATCCAAACAGTTTACCCTTTTTAATGCCAGAGTTAAGTGCAGTGGATAAAAGTGTGGGCTCTGGAACCTTGGCTAGGTAGGTTTTGAATTTTAGCTTTGTTTTGTGTGGCCTTGGGTAAGACACTTCATCTCCCTGTGCTCTGTAAAACATGGATATTTTATAGCAACTACCTCATAGGATTACTGCAAGGATTAAATGAGTTAATACCACAGTTTAAGATACCAAGCAAAAATCCGAATTTTGGAAAACTTCTATCTACCACCACTGTGAACTTTATGAATCGTAGTTCATGATTTGCATCTTTGTCACAAACCACCTGTTTCACTAAGATTTTAAAGTTAATTACTGTTTGGCCGTACCTCATATACTCATATAGTTTTTAATTACGGTTATATCCCTTTCTCATTCCTGATGTTTTATATATATGCTCCTTCTGCCCTCTCCCTAAGCTTTACTAGAGGTACATATATTTTGCTCTTTCCAAAATCAAGTGTTGGATTCTTTATGAAGAGGTTTTAAATGCTGTACCACAAGTCACTTAGAATAGGAGGTGTGTGCATATGATATTCGATACGTAACATCATCCTCTTTGCATGCCATTATGTTTTATTAAATGAAAGAGCTGGCTTTCCAGGATTGTGCACAGTCCCAGAAAAGGCCAAGTATTAGGTACGTTATCATGGAGGGGAAAAGATGGAGAACTAGTTGCCTATACAGGAATCACAGACAGTGCAAGGCCTTGCACGATGCAGTGTCACCAACCATCCTTACCAAATCCTTGCTTCTTCCCAACAGTTCCCTAGACAGATCACTTTTTCTTATCTCCGTGCATTGTGACAAAGATTCTCTCCTTAAGCAGACTCAACTCAGGTTGCTCTGAGGGCATTTTCAACCAGGCCTCAACATTTTGGACTTCTGTGTTTCTCTCTGCATTGTCCAATATTAGCAAGAATCCTGCTAAACTCGTTTGGCCAGAATCTACCCCCCCCCCCCCGCCCCCACCATCCTGCCAACCCCACAGGTGATGTCTGATCACTCTAGCCTGACTTGGGCAACGTACTCTCTCCCTGCTCCCTGGGTATAATTCATTTCCCCATACTATATTCAGAGTCGAACCCAATCTCTCTCTCCCAATTCATGACCCCACTGCAGTGGTCCCTATGCCTTTTGCAAAAGCCTCCCTTAAATAAAGCCTGCCTTATCATCTATAACAAATATCATGAATAATTTTCTCCTCAATATTTGGTTTATAAGGTCTACTATGACAAAATAATTCTTTTTTCCTAACTTATCTGTATAGGACCTACTCTGTTCTAGAATTCTGTCATACACAAAATCAGATGCTCTAAGTCACCACTCCTCCCTCCGCCCCTCCCCACACATATGCCTCTGATCACTTCTCTCTCTGGCCAGGATTAACTCTCATTCGTGTATCTATCCCCAGGTTACACGCCAGGGTTGTCACTCTAAATCATCAGATTTCCCATAACTGGCTTAGGCTATCTACTAGTCATTTCACCAAACTGACACATGTAAGAATGAGAAGAAACTGACTTTTTCCTATGAAGGTAACATCAAATAATGAAAAGTTTGAGCCAACATGCATTTCTCAGACCTGAGGGATATAATTTTTCAGACAGACTAAGGCCATTACCATGATTTTTCAGAATACCAGGTAAAGATACAATCCTGAAAGTTGTGGGAGGAAGAATGGAATAAAAAAAAAAAAAAAAAAAAAAAACCAATTACACAAAAAATGGCTCACCCCAAACACAGAAAGCTAAAAGGCAAAGAAACTGGTATCAAAATTGGTGAAAAATTATTTCCAACATCACGTGATCTTCTATAGCAGATAAACTCTCAATCAAGAAGCAGAAGAACAAAGAGAAACAATGCATCTAAGAAACACAGCTGCAACACAAAGGTGAAGACTTGCTTCTTCCAAAGATGATAAAAGGCCAAATGATACAGGAGGAGAGAAGAGGGCACCAGGAATGATTTATGAGGAAATTATCCAGACTGATAATCAGACAATGTATCTGAAAAACAGGAAAAAGTATTCAGAAGCAACTGATAGTTGTTTGGCAAGAATTAGTGACAGGAACCCATGGCAAACAATAAAAGTTATTAAAACTTAAAAACAATTAAAAGCAATCAGCATTAGGAAAACACTTTTAAGTAAATATACATCATAATATACTTCTTGGCTTAACAATAAGGTAAAAGTTGTTTTATTAATTTAACCCAAAGCTGTTATACTGGAAGGACAGAGAAAAAGAAAAAGATGATTAAAACAATACAACTTTATCCTCCATACTAGAAAGCCAACAGAATGTAAATGGGGGAAAGGGTGAGGGAATGACAAAAACAGCATTATAAGCATATTATTTAGAAAGATGCAAGTAAATCCCCAAAAGTAACAGTGAAGTTTTGAAGGTGGTATCTCACAGGACAGTGAAGGACTGCTGTTTTCCACTATACTTCTTATAGAACCACTTGTTTTTTGTTTTAATTTTTTTAACTGTGTACCTGTATTTTCTTAACTGAAAAAAAAAGAAAAGAAAAGCAATACATGGGTAAGATATGCAAACAAGGGGCTTAAAAAATACAAGTGAACATTGGAGGGCGGGGGAGCTATGGGACTAAACGAAGTAAGTAGGTTTAAAAAAAAAAAAAAAAAGCCAGTTAAGTAAGAGGAAAATCAGGAAACCCTTGGTGTGTCAAAGAAACTGAAAGAAGAAACCAGTCTACTGTGATGAATGTCGCTGAAAGGTGAAGTGAGATATAAGTAAAATAAAAGGAGCCTGACATGTAAATGTCATAGGATATAAGTAGCAACAGCAAAAGGCTACCTAGAGCAAGAAGGACCACTAGTCTAAAACAGCAATGATCTAAAAGCTACCATCAGAATATACAGGCAAACTTCTCATTTTGAGACAAATCAGCATCCATTTCTTGCTCTGCCTGGGAGCATCCATTTCTTGGCTCCCAGGTATTAAAGCAAAACAGTAATACTGGATAAATTCCTGTCTTAACACAAAGGTAGCTTGTTCTCTAGTCTGTTTTATACAACCTACTGGGTATTTGATGGGATTGAAACTCTCATACCTGGGAAAAAAGAACAGACCTAACAAGTGGATTCTGATTCGAGAAGATTAATAACTATCTTCATCTCCTGTGCTTGGATTCCTTTTCTTCAACCCAACGCTAGCTTTAGGAGTTTGATAGCTAAGAAGAGAAAACTAGGTGACATGAAGTCACTGTGGGAAAAAGTTTTTAAGACCTCCTGTCCAGGGGCACCTGGGTGGCTTAGCCAATTAAGCGGTTAAGCCCGACTCTTGATATCGGCTCAGGTCATGATCTTGCAGTCGTGAGATGGACACCGGAGCTGGGATCCTCACTGAGAGGAGCCTGCTTGGGATTCTCTCCCCCCACCTCTGTGCTTCCCCTGCTCATGTACGAGCTTGCACATGCTCTCTCAAAAACAAATAAATAAACTTAAAAAAAAAAAAAAAAAAAAAAAGACATCCCCCCCCCAACTAAAAGAACACCAAATAAAACCAATCTTAATAGGATTTTTGTAGACACTTGCATTGTATCTTTTTTATAATTTTTTAATACTTTAATGTGGTTAAAAAAAAAAACACATAACATTAAATTTGCAATCTTAGCCTTTTGTAAGTGTAGTGTTAAGTACTGTATATTCACGTAGTTGTGCTGAAATTCTAAACGCTTACCACTCCCCTTCCCCCATCCCACCTCTGGCAACCACCTTTCTACTTTCTGTTTCTGTTATTTTGCCTAGTTCAGATACTTCATATGAGTGGAATCCTATGGTATTTGTCCTTTTGTGATCAGCTTATTCCATTTAGCCTAAGGCCTTCAAGGTTTACCCATGCTGTAGCATGTGACAGGATTTTCTTCTTCTTTAAGGCTGTGTGATATTCCACTGTGAGCATATACTGTATTTTCTTTATCAATTCATCCACTGATGGACATTTGGGTTACTTCCACCTTTTACCTGTGAATAATGTTGCAATAAACATGAGTGTGCAAATATCTCTTCCAATTCTTTTGGATATATACCTAGAAGTGGGATCACTGGATAAGATGAATTTTTTATGTGTCATCTGGTTATAAAGCAGAGAACCAAAACTCAAAATGGAAAAACAAAACAAAAAACTGTGTCTCAGCTAAGAAAATATCTGAAGATAAATGCTTAAAGAAGAAAGAAAAAAAAAAAAAAAGGAAAAAAGGGGTGGTTTGAGAGCATGGCCAGGTTAAAGACAGTACAAAATAAATGTTCTACGTATATGGCCCCACCAGCGCCAGAAAATGGTATTGCCTCTCTTGAAAAATAAGCTCGCAATTAAATTTAAACACATGCTTAACCATCTGATCCAACCATACCATTCCTGAGTATTCATCCGGGAGAAATGAAGACCCACGTTCCCTCAAAAACTTGTACGTGAATGTTTATAGCAGCTCTACCCATAATTGCCAAAAAGTTGGAAACAACCCAAGTGTTCTTCAACAGGTAAATGGATAAACTGTCGTATATGCATGCAGTAGAACACCACGCCGCACAAAAAAGGTGAACTATCAATACACGTAAGAACTTGGATGAATTTCAAGGACATTATGCTGAGTAAAAAGTTAGTCTCAAGAGGTTATATATTGTATGGTTCCATGTATATGACATTCTCAAAATGACAAAACTATAGTCATGGAAAGTAATTAGCAGTTGCCAGGGATTATGGGTTGGGGAAGGGTGTCATCACAAAGGAATAGCATAAACTCTGTATTCCCAAGGGTGGTAGGGGTTACACCAATCAACACATGTCTTAAAAATTTATAGAACAGTAAACCAAAAGAAAAAAGTCCATCTGACTACATGGTAATTTCTAAATTAAATAAATAACACTAAAGAACCATTTCAGGGCTCTGGAAAATGACATACAACAAACTTAAAGTATTATTCAAGAAAAACCAATAAACTACAAGAAAAACAGTGGGATTCTGCAGTATTCACCTGGGTACTCAAAAGATCCTGGCCCATCAAGGTCCTTGGGATAGTAATTCTACCAGGGCAGTCAGAGAAAGCTGTGAAAATAGCTGCTCAAATGACAAAGGGGGCTGGCCCGACTCGAAACTGCATGCATAAAACAATAGCCATCTCAATGCTGAACAACTGAGGGGAGGAAAGCCAACATCACAGCTGTCTGAAGCTGAAGGTGCAATACTGGTAGGGGCAATCATAAAATCAGCCAGAAATTTTACTGGGTGACCTGAGGAATGAGACAGCCATAGTAGACCTTGATAAGCTCCCACATATTCCTGGGAATTTGGAAAGCTGTACAGACATTCAGGAGAGAGAAGAGAGATCTCTAGCTGTCCACCCAGACCTTCGCTCAAGCAGAGGGTATGAACTTGAAATCTGATCTCTGAATGTGGTCCCAACAGACACACAGACATTTCAAGTAAAGGATACCTTATTGGACCAAGGTGTTTAAACACAACTTCTTATTTATCACTGGTGATCATTAAACTATACTTGACCCAGAGGTGACTTCTAGGAAGCCAAACTTAAAAAAATAAAACCAAAAACTAAGGAAAAGAACAACTGAGCACAGACCTCAATGGTCATACACTACAGACAAAAGAGATCATAGAATTAATCTAGGCAAGTCACTAAACAAATAAACAGCAACTGATCTTGGAGGTTGACAGGGGTCAGAATCCAGAGTTGCTACAATGTTATTACTGAAAATGTACAATTCTCAACAAAAATTTATGAGACATGCAAAGAAACAGACTTTTAAAAAAGGCTGGGGAACTATAAAGGAGATTAAAGCGACAAGACACATAATACAAAACGCGATCTGGATTTTAAAAATATCAACTATGGGACACTACGGGAAAAATGAGAAAATTTTAATATAGGCTATATATTAATTAAATAACAGTATTATGAACATTAAATTTCCCAAAAGTGAGAACTATACTGTGGATATTTTGGGCAATGCACTTGTTCTTAGGAAATCCATGCTGGAGTATTCAGGTAACTTTCAAGTGATTCAGTAAAACATGAAGAAAAATAGCACACACACAAATGTGGCAAAATGTTAACAACTGGTGAATCTAAGTGAAGGAAATTACAGATACTGATTGCACTATCCTTTCAGCTTTTCTGATTTGGTATTTCCACCCACCCCCCACCAAAAAAAAAAATTAAGAAAAAACTGGAAACAAATATCCAACCATAGAACAATCCAACAATCAGTGGACTGATTAAATAATTCCAGCACCTCCACTCTAGTTAAGCATTCTAGAATGGCTGAAAAGAATGAAACAGTAATATATTTTTGATACTGACAAAGCCTCTGAAGCCATTTTAAAAGGCAAGTTATTGAACACTGCATACATTTTTGAAAAAGCAAATACAACCACAAACATGTACAGAAGCACCAGGACAAAGATAAATAGAAACTGGTAACAGTAGAGGGACAGGGGAAAGCTTTTAGTTTGTATTACATTATTGCTTTCCTCACTATTTGCATTGTCTACACATATGCATACACTACCTTTTTATTTTAATGTCAATAGTTATCTGGGGGTTAGTCTGAAGGTATGTTTCATTTTCTTCTTCAGACTTAGAGGACAAAAATGAGGAAACTAAGAAAGGGGGAACATAGATAAAGGGAATTCAACAAGCCTCAGATTCTCTTTTCAGTAACTGAATACTTTGAAATACTTGTTCTTTTCTTCCAATAATAAATGTTTAAGGTTACTTTACTATAAATTTTAATAAAAACTCAGCGGGACTTTTTTTTTTTTTCTTTGAAAGGAGATGCGGCAAGGGAGGCGTACTCCTGAGTTTAAATCCTTCCATTCTGGAATTTACAACAGCAGTTCACCATTGACAGCTGTATATGCCTGGGTGTGCCTACATTCTCTCATCTAAACTTCACAACCACCCTATGAGAGAGTACAGCTTCTAGTATCCCCTTGTTTGAGGAAAGTGTGTCACTGAGAGACGAAGTGACCTACCTGAGGTCACACAGGTAATGAGCAGCTGAACAAGACCAGGCTGAACTCCACAGCACCTCAGGATGACTTCAAATAAGATAACAAGTAACACACTAAGCAGTTTCAGACTGCAAGCCACAACCAAATGGAAATCAACTAAGTAGATTAAGATCAGATTTTTTTTTATGAAATAAATATTAGAATGGGTCATAAGTTGTAAAAATAAACATTTCATAAAATTTGTGTTTATTATAGGACTGTGCATAGATGCTGAACTGCAATGTAAAATCCATCATGATGGATCACGGTAAAAACATTTTTTTAAATGCTGTTTTATTATGTTCCAGTGCACAGTGACCACTGTTAAATTCCATAAGCATTTGGGGCACCTGAGTGGCTCAGTCCGTTGAGTGTGTGACTCTTGATCGAGGCTTAGGTCATGATCTCACGGTTCTTGAGTTCGAGCCCCAGAGCCTGCTTGGAACGATCTCTCTCCTCTCTGCCCACCCCTTCTTGCTTGCTCTGTCTCTCAAAATAAATAAACTTAAAAAAAAATTCCATGAGCACCTGTATCCTCACATTTTTCTCCTAAAGTACACTTAACAGCTGAGAAATTTAGGGATCTTAGAGATATAAACATTACATACATAAATTATTTCTGAAGTCTCACGTCCTAACCTTAAAGTTCATATAAATTTTAGGTTGTTTCCCTAAGTTATTTTAACATAAAAACTCGTTGTCTAGCCCCAAAGTCCTAAGTAAAACTGACATTCCTGGGAGATATTTAAGTTTGATAAGCATCTACTTCCTCCTCCATCCACTATCAGGACTCTAGGTTGAGCAGAGCTGGAACTGGTTACTGTTATTTGGTTCATCTACCCCCAGAAATGCAATAAATTTTAAATCACAAAGCTCTACCTTTCTGTGGTGTTCATGCTGGGTGATATCAACGGTTTCTCCAAACCTCAATGTACGTATTTACAAAATATTCCTGCTTGATCAGAGATTTAAATCATAAAAACTTCTCTTACAAACCCCCTCCCCCAACAAAGACAAGAAGCTGAAAAGAAAATCCTGAGCAAAGGGCATGAATGGACCAAAGAGGAATTACTAGACAATAAACATAGGGAAAATATATTGAATCTCATTAATAGTGAAATATTCAGTTTAAACTCTGAAATACGCTTTTTACCAATAAGACAGGGAAAAAAGTTAAGCTCAGTATTATCTAGGCTATTTTTTTTAATGTTCATTTATTGGGGGGGGGGGGCGCAAAGAGAGAGGGACAGAGAATCTCACACAGGCTCCATGCTATCAGCACAGAGCCTGACACAGGGCTTAAACCTACAAACCATGAGATCATGACCTGAGCCAAAATTGAGAGTTGGGCGCTTAACCAACTGAGCCACCCAGGCGCCCCTATCTAGGCTATTAAAAAAAAACTTTTTTTAATGTTTATTTATTTTTGAGAGAGAGAGAGAGAGAGAGAGCATGCACACCGGTGGGGGAAATGCGAGGTGGGGGGGCGGGGAGGAACAAGAGGATCCGAAGTGGACTCTGTGCTGACAGCAGAGAGCTCGACACGGGGCTTGAACCCATGAACCCTGAGATCATGAACTGAGCCCAAGTCAGAGGCTTAACTAACTGACTGAGCCACCCAGGCGCCCTTGGGCTATTTTAAAAAGACGCTGAAGACACTTCAAATGTAAGCAATCTTTTCTGAGACATTTTAAATGTTTTCCACTTGACCCAGCAATTTTGCACATCTAGATATTTACCCTATGCACAACTGTATAAAAATATATACAAAGGGGACGCCTGGGTGGCTCAGTCGGTTAAGCGTCCGACTTCACTTCAGGTCATGATCTCACAGTCTGTGAGTTCGAGCCCAGAATTGGGCTCTATGCTGACAGCTCGGAGCCTGGAGCCTACTTTGGATTCTGTGTGTGTGTGTGTGTGTGTGTGTGTGTGTGTCTGCCCCTTCCACACTCGCACTCGTCTCTATCTCTCAAAAATAAACATTAAATATATATGTGTGTATACACACACACACACACACACACACACACAAAGATGTTCACTACAAAACCAGAAACACAAATTCTCATCAATACGGAATTAATTAAATTACAGTACAGCTACACTGGAGATACCAAACAGCCACTTTTATTTATTTATTTTTTTAATATATGAAATATATTGTCAAATTGGTTTCCATACAACACCCAGTGCTCATCCTAAAAGATGCCCTCTTCAATACCCATCACCTACCCTCCCCTCCCTCCCACCCCCCCATCAACCCTCAGTTTGTTCTCAGTTTTTAAGAGTCTCTTATGCTTTGGCTCTCTCCCACTCTAACCTCTTTTCTTTTTTTCTTCCCCTCCCCCATTGGTTTCTGTTAACTTTCTCAGGATCCACATAAGAGTGAAAACATATGGTATCTGTCTTTCTCTGTATGGCTTATTTCACTTAGCATCACACTCTCCAGTTCCATCCACGTGGCTACAAAGGGCCATATTTCATTCTTTCTCATTGCCACGTAGTACTCCATTGTGTATATAAGCCACAATTTCTTTATCCATTCATCAGCTGATGGACATTTAGGCTCTTTCCACATTTTGGCTATTGTTGAGAGTCCAAACAGCCACTTTTAAATACAGGAAGGCTTGAAGGACTGACATGGAAAAATGTCCAAGACATATGACTGTTAAAAAGCAAGTGTCAAAACATTAAATACTGAGGAGCTTTTTTCCGTAAGATGGTGTTAATATATGCAATGGAAAAACCAGTCCAGACTGGAGCAAGTTAGAAGGCTTACAGAAGAGGTATCCTTAGTAAAATAAAAACTGACCAAGTTCTTCACACATCTTGACATCCTGAGAAAATGATTTAGACAACTGATGAAGAATCAGAGGGTGACAGCAAATCAGTGATAAGCACACAGAAAAATAATCAGAAATAAAATTATTAAATTCATGAGAAAGTACTGCAGAGAAACATAATTACATGACCCAGCCATTACTAGAGTTTACACAGTCACAAATCAAACATCAAATACTGAGGTTAATAATACAAGTATAAAGAGTACAGTAGGACACTGAGAAAAAAAGAAAGATAAATCTTCACCTTCCGTAGTGGAAAATAAAAAATGCTTAAACCTGGAAAAATCAAGACAACCCAAGCATATCACTTACAGTCATGAAGGTAAATATGATCAGAAGAGGTAAAACTTAGGAAAAGAAAATAGAGGGAGCTAGGGGATACAATTTTTAAGAAAAATTTTTAAGTTTTCGTTTTTTAAGTTTATTAATTCTGAGAGAGAGAGATAGAGAATAAGCAGGACAGGAGCAGAGAGAGAGGGAGAGAGAGAATCCCAAGCAGGTACTGTCAGTGCAGAGCCCAAAGCGGGGTTCTAATTCATGAACTGCGAGATCAGGACCTGAGCTGAGTCAGAAGCTTAACCGAATGAGCCACCCAGATGCCCTGAAATTTTATTGTAATTTTATGTGTATAATACCGTGTTAAATTTTAAAGAAAAGGTTAATTGCAAATCACAGAAAAAGAAACTAATGGCCAGTAAACCATGGGGCAGGGGGCAGCCTCTTTCATGAGGTTCAATATTCAATAATATAGCTTCTGTTATGAGCTAGACACTAAGTGCTATTTATATATTAATTCGTTTAATTACAGCAGCCCTTGATCAAGGTACTGTTGTTCTCCCATTTTACTGATAGGAAAACAAATATAATGATCTAACCATGGTCAAACTGCTAACAAATGGCAAAGTCAGGATTACAACCAGAGAGGCTGCCTCCAGAGTCCATATGCTTAATCACTATTCTAGACTAACTAAAAACATGTTAGGTTGGGAAGAAGTAACTAGGGAATGTTCATCAAATTTCCCTTAATACAGGCTTACAAAGTGGTCTGAGTACAAACTGACAAATTTCAATGCAGAAAAAAATGTATCTATCAAAAATACAAATGCATGCGTATGTACGTATGTGCATATTGCTAGTGTATGTGTGTGCATGCGTGTATTATCCACCCTCTTTTACCAGAGCAATTCTAAGAATTATTCCTACAAATAAACACACACATTGTATAAAATAACATATATACAAGATTGTTTGTACCAGCAAAATACTGAAAACCATCTAAATAAATACACATCAAAAGTAATCAGCAGACTTACTAAAAATATGAATCCTTGAATGCACTTAAATACCCCATGAAGATTAAATACATCTTATTTAGACATTATGACAACATCCTTGATCATTTAATAATGACGCATCTCTGAAGACATTCAGAAGTGGATCACTAAAGTCCTGTCATTAAGTCTACATTGGTTCACTGGTGAGTCAGAGAATTCATTAGTATTACTGGTTTTGAAAAATGCTAAAAGAGAGACAAACTTTATTTACTCTAGAACATCCTTACTGCATATGGTCCACAGAACCTTTTTGTTGTGAAAGCAATTAAAACCTATTGGGACAACACTGTTCCATGTAATGGAGGTGGAAAGCCCTGGACTAAAGCATGCATTAACTATAAATAAATGTATGGCCTCAAAACTAGAAATATTTGTATTTGCGCTGAGGATACTGATTATATATGGTACCTGACCTAAATCTTTTCTTTCACTCCTACATCATTCCTTACTCCCTTTCATGGTACGTTACTCCATATATCTTACATAGCACCCATATTTAAAACAAAAAGTCTATAGGACATTCCTGGGATAAAGGTAAATTAAGAATTATTCTTCATCAAGAAGTATTATACAGAAGCAGATTTAAAATAAACACAAAATCACAACTACAAATTTATTTAGGATTTCTGCTGCTAGCAAAAATGGAATAAAATGACCAGATTTACCCTGCCACCACATTAACTAATAAACCAAGAAAAATATACGAAACAATGTTTTTAGACACTGGACAACAAGCAATAAGGGCAGTGGTCCCTGAGAGAGAAGAAACAAATGAGGTAACCCCTATGACTGCCCTCAGCTTCCCACCTGGAAGGAGTTGTCATGCAATGTCAAAGGTAGGGGAATGCAGGTAAAGTGCAGTCCCTCAGACACAAAAAGAAGCAGGAAATGAGAGGGGAGAGAGCTGTAGACAGAGCACTCCTGAGACTTACACAGCCCATCTCCTCCTTCAGTCCTCAGATGAGTAACAATGAGTGCATGAAGGTAAAGAACCACCTGAAATAAACAAGTGGAAAAATCCACCTAACTCAAACAGTGCCAAAAAGAGTTGCTATTCCCACAAGTCAGAGTGGAAAAACTTCATAATACCAGGAGCATCCAGAAGAATCCCCAGAAAGATACAGTAGCTCAGTAGGGGGGGCAAAAGTAGCCCAAGACTGTTAAGGGAGAAGAGAGCAACCTTTAAAAAAGCAAGCCTCAAAATGACCAAACTATTTCTAATTAGCTTAATTTCATCCCAAAACAAAGTTCAAAAATATTTTAAAAGAAAATAGTTCTATCCAGAAACCAATAAGATAAAGTTCACACTGTCTAGCATCCAATCAAAAGTTACCAGGCATGGACACAATCGAGAAACTATGACCCATAAAGAGAAAGCCATTCAAATGAAAAATTAATCAAGAGTTATACAAGTTACAGCATTAAAACTGTATTTCGTAAGTTCAAGAAAGTAGAGAAAATCATGAACATGTTAAGGAAAAACAGAGAAGATATAAAAAAAGACAAGTGAAAATTACAATGTGTAACGTAAAAAACATACTGAATGCAATTAAGAGCAGATTAAATTCTGCAGGAGAAAAAAACCAGTTAACTTCAAGCCTGATATACACGTAATTGGAATGCAGTTAGGAGAGGAAACAGAAAACTGTATGAAGACAGAAGAGTAGAAAACTTCCTAAATTTGATGAAAACTATAAACCTACATGTCCAAGGAGCTCAACAAACCTCAAGCACAAGAAATGGTGTAAACATACATACACATGTGCGCGCACGCGCGACACACACACACACACACACACACACACAGTTAAGACCTAACCAGGTTGCTTAACACCAGCAATAAAATCTTAAAAACAGCCAAGAGAGGGGGAGCAGGGATGCCTCTCTTCCTGTAGAAGAAAAAGATAAGAATGACAGTAAGCTTCATCTCAAAAACAATGTAAGGTAGAGAACAGCAGAGCAACATCTTTATAAAACACTGAAAGAAAAAAAGCCAATCTGGAATTCTATACCAAACCAAAATATCTTTCAAAAATAAAGGTGAAATATAAACTTTTGCAGACAGACAAAGGCTGAAAGAATTAATTACCAGCAAATCTGCGCTACAAGAAATGTTAAAAGTCCTTCAGGCAGTAGGAAAGTAACACAAGATAAAAATCTAGCTCTATACAAATGAAGGAACAACAGAAATCGTAAACATGTAAATATAACTTTTTCATATTTATTTAAATCTCCTAGGGGCACTTCAGTGGCTCAGTCGGTTAAGCGTCCGACTTTGTCTCAAGTCATGATCTCATGTTTCGGGAGTTTGAGCCCTGCGTCGGGCTCTGTGCTGACAGCTCAGAGCCTGGAGCCTGCTTCAAATTCTGTGTCTCCCTCTCTCTGCCCAACCCCTGCTCACTGGCTCATGCTTTCTCTCTCTGCGCTCTCTCTCTCTCTCAAAAAGAAATAAACGTTAAATAAATATCCTTAAATGATAATTGCTTAAAGCAAAAATAATAACTTACTGTGGAATTGATAACAAATGTAGAAGTAAAATGAATGACAAAGTCCAGAAGAAGTAAAATAGTAATGTACTATAGTAAGTTTCTTACAGTATCTAAGAAAAGGTAGCGTTACTTGAAAGTGGACTGTGATAATGAAACATGTATACTATAAATCCTAAAGTAACTACTTAAAAAAAATTTTGAACAGGGGCACCTGGATGGTTCAGTAGGTTAAGTATCCAACTTCCTCTCTGGTCATGTCGCCATCTGAGGGTTCAAGCCCTGCATCAGGCTCTGTGCTGACAGCTCAGAGTCTGGAGCCTCTTCAGATTCTGTGTCTCCCTCTCTCTGCCCCTCCCCACTCATGCTCACTCTCACACGCGCGCTTTCTCTCTCTCTCTCAAAAATAAATAAACATTGGGGAAAAAAAATTTTTTAATTTGAACAAGTAGGATACCTAATAGTTTAAAATAAAGTAGGCAAAAAAGTTTTTTAAAAAAACTCATGAAAACTACTCCACTAGTCCTATGAAAGGTAGAAACACAGTAGGAAAAAGAGAACAAAAAACATAGAATAGAAAACACACAAGATGACAGACCAAATCTAAACATAACAGTAATCACACGAAATGCAAATGGTCAAGACACCCCAATTAAAGACAGGGATCAGCTTGCCAGTTACAGAACAAAAGGGCATAAACTTTGCTTACTACTCCCCTACAAACACAAATACCTGAAAACATATTCAACAGACAGTAATAAAAGAAAGCTCAAAGGCAGGGATCTCAGGACTTGAAGAAAGGCATCACAGTGAGTCCCCGGGTTTTCATTTTATGTCCCCTATACCATGGACTGGACACTAGAGAAACCTGCCACCTACAACCAACAGACATGAAAAGAAAGCAGAGTAGGAAGGAAGGAAAGAAACCACAACCAATGCAAAAGTAAGCAGACCAATCCAACCTTAGCAGTAGGTAGAAAGCCCCAGTCCACTCTAGGCCTCTCCTTCCCCACTATAATCACACAGCAGGGAGCCTGATCCATCGCCAGAGGCAACAACAGTAAAGTCCAAAGCCAACCCAACTTGTGCTCCTCAACTAAGACATCAACAGATGATCTGATCCACATGCAGCAGCAGATTTGTATCTAGAATATATAAAGAACTTTCAAAAGTCAACATTTAGTAATTACTCCATTTAGGGGCGCCTGGGGTGGCTCAGTCAGTTAAGCGTCCAACTCTTGGATTTCAGCTCAGGTCATGATCTCACAGTCACTGAGATCAAGCCCCACAATCGGGGCTCCATGCTGGGCATGGAGCCTGCTTAAGATTCTCTCTCCCTCTCCTTCTGCCTCTCCCCCCTAAAAAAATTCACTCAAATGAGAAAATGGACAAAAGACAGGAAAAGACACTTTACCAAAGAGAATCTACAGATGGCAAATAAGTACATGAAAAAATAGTCAACTTCATTCACTATGAGAGAAATGCAAACTCAAACCACAATGAGTTATCACTATACACACCTATCAAAATGACTAAAACGATAGTGAGAACACCCAGTGCTGGAGAGGATGCACAGAAATTGGATCACTCATACATAGCTGGTAGGAATGTAAATTGGCATAGACACTCTAGAAAAGTTTGGCTGTCCCTTTAAAATCTAAAAAAGACTCACCATACAACCCAGCAATTACACTGTTGGATATTTATCTCAGAGAAATGAACATTTATTTTCATGCAGAAATGGGCATGCAGATGTTCAGAGCAGTTTATTGGCTAAAAGCTGGAAACTAACCAATGTTCTTCTAGAAGTGAATGGTTAAACAAATTGTGGTATATCCAAATCATGGAATACTACTTAGAATAAAAAGGAACAGACTAATAATATACACAACTATCTGGATGAACTGCAAACAAATTAAACCAATCTCAAAAGGATGCATACTACATGATTCCATTTATAAAACACTCAGGAAATAACAATTACAGAGATGGAGAACAAATTAATGATTCCCAGGAATTTGGGATGGAAGAAGCTGGTGTAGTTATAGAGGTAGCACAAGGGAGCCTTGTCTTCATAATGGATTTAAGTATCTTGGTTGTGGTTACACAGAACACATGATTAAATTGCAGAGCTACACACACGCACGCACACACACAAACACACAAGTACATATATATCTGGTGAAATGTGAATAAGCTCTACATATTATACTATCACCAATTCCCTGTCAATTTTCCTTTCATTGTCAATTTCCTCAAGTGGTACTTATAGTTAAGCAAGATGTTAACATTGGGGGATGTTGGGTGATGGGTACACACAGGACCCCCTTGTATATTTCTTTGTAACTTCCTATAAAGCTATTATTTCAAAATTTAAAATTTGAGAAAAAAAAATTTTTAAAAGGCAGAAATCATCAGCTGCATATAAAAGCAAGACCCAACTACATGCTATCTATAAGAAATTTTCTTTTAATATAAAGGCACAAAAAAAAATTGAAAAAAAAAAAAAAGCAAAAGAAAGAAAGAAACAAAACAGGGTGCCTGAGTGGTTCAGTCAGTTGAGCATCCAACTTCAGCTCAGATCGTGATCTGGCAGCTGGTGAGTTCGAGCCCCACGCTGGGGTCTGTGCTGACGGCTCGGAGCCTGCAGCCTGCTTCAGATTCTGTCTCCATCTTTCTCTGCCCCTCCCTGGCTTGTGCTCTCCCTCTCAAATATAAATAAACATTAAAAAAAATTAAATATAAAGGCACAGATAGGTTAAAACTAAAAAGATGGGAAAAAGATACACCATGCTAACGCTAATCAAAAGAACACCAGAGCTTCAATATTAAAATTAAAGTGGATTTCAGAGCAAAAACTGTGAGACCAGGAATAAAGAGGTCATTTTGCAACAATAAAAGAATCAATCCATCAGGAGGCTATAACAATCCTAAATATTTATCCACTTAATAAAAGAGCTTCAAAATATATTAACCAAAGATGACAGAACTGAAAAAGAAAAAAAGACAAAACTACAATTATAATCAAAGATTTCAACAACCCTCTTTCAATGCCTGATAGAAGTAGACTTATAATTACTAGGATAGAAAAGACTCGAGAAATACAATCAACCAAATTGATCTAATATATATTTTTGCCACAGAATAAACATTCTTTTCAAGTGCACAGAGACCACTCAGCAACATAGACCATATTCTAAACCATAAAACAATGTTTAAAAATTGTGAATGTATTGGGGCACCTGAGTGGCTCAGTCGATTAAGCATCTGACTCTTGATTTCAGCTCAGGTAATGATCTCACAGTTTCATTGAGTTCAAGCCCCATGTCAGGCTCCGCGCTGACAGCGCAGAGTCTGCTTGAGATCCTCCCTCTCTCTTTGCCCTTCCCATCCTTGCACTCTTTTGGTCTTTATCAAAACTAAATAATAAATTAAAAACTTAAAAAAAGTTTTTTGAAAGTATTCAAATCATACATACAAAATATGTTCTCTGACCAAACCAGAATTAAATCAATAAAGTACTTGGGAAATCTCCAAATATCTAGATACTAATCCCTGAAATACACTTCTTCAGAAATCCACGGGTCAAAGCAGAAATCAAAAGGCAAATTTGAAAATATTTTTACATGAATGTAAATGAAAACACAATATACCAAAATCTGTGGAATGGAGTTAAATAAAGCAACACTTTAACAAATGAAGAGACCAATCTCCCATGGAGGAGATTCCCAAATAATTTATGTACTCTAACCTGGGGGGGGGGGGGGTAAAACTTTTGATATGTAGTGATCAAAATGGCACTTTACTTCTGTGATCTTCCTCTGAAAAACCCATAACCCCAGTATAATCATGAAAAGAGCATCAGACATATACCAATAGAAGTACATCCTATAATATACCTGACCACAGGGTGCCTGGGTAGCTCAGTTGGTTAAACGTCCGACTCCTGATTTCAGCTCAGGTCTCATGGTTTGTGTTCGAGCCCCACATTGGGCTCTGCATGGACATGCAGAGCCTGCTTGGGATTCTCTCTCCCTCTCCCTCTCTCCCTCTGCCTCGCCCCCTCTCAAAATAAATAAACTTAAAAATGTGCGTGTGTGTGTGTGTGTACTTCTCAAAACTAAAGTCATCAAAAACGAGAAAGTCTGAGAAAACATCACAGCCGAGAGGAGCCTAGAGAACACATGGCTACGAAGTGTAAGGTAGTGTGCTAGATGAGATCCTGCAACCAGAAAAGGGCATTAGGGAAAATCTAGGGAAACCAAAATAAACAAACAATGGACTTTAAGCTAATAATGACATATCAATATCTGTTCACTAATATTATACTAATGTCAGATATCAATAAGGGAAACAGTGCAGGAACTCTCCGTACTATCTTCTCAGTTTTTCTAAAACTGTTCTAAAAAATGAAGTCTATTAAGAAAAATTACACTACACCTAGAAAAACTTCAATTCTCCTGGCCCAAAGTGATTTCTCCTTTTTATGATCTGTCAGAGCATTTATTTGTACTACTCAAGACATATCTCTCTAGCTTTAGTGAAAATTACTTTATGGCAAAAATCATGAACCATACATATTTGCAAAATGCCACCTCCCCTCTCACCTCCACCAAAAATAACTGCCTTTTCTCCCAGTATGTAAGTAAAATTTAAATGGCTAACTCAGGATTCTATGATACCTTTCAACTGTTATTTCTTTATAATTGTTCTAGCTTTTTACTTCAAAACGATTAATTCTTCAGATACATTAAAAAAACTGTAGCTATACTAACACAAAATGAGATTTGATTTATATACTACCATATAAATCAGTGTCTTTCAAACTGGGGTCCATATGTATTCTCTGGTATCCTAGAAATCCTAATGGGTACATTGTAACTGCATTTTTTAACTTCTAGAATTTAGAAACACCTGATAAGACATTCTCAATTACACCGATGACCCAAGTTCAAATACTGACACGCAATGCTAAGGGCCACATTTACCTTCATGACTATACTGATGCCAAGCAATGCTACTTTTAGTAGCAAACTATTCATTCTCCCAAAGTGAAGACCAAACGAGACAGTGTACAAAATCTAAAAGGGTCTCATACAAGTTCCAATAGAGAAAAACTGCAGGAGAATGAAGTCATGCAGCACATGGTAGCACAGGTGTACCAAAAGAACTTGAGAGGTCATAACCCTAACATCAGCCAAGTGATTTATTTTGACAAAACATCACCCACTGCATTAGTGTTAACTTTTGTTATTGGCTTTAGATTGATTATTTATACATATAATTCATAAGTAGAATCTGTTTTTTAGTTGTGGCGAAGATACGCGTGCATTAGGAATTTACTCAGAGACGTCTGAACAAACTTCAGTAACACTTCAAATAAAAATAAACCAAGCCAACAATCTCTGCAAAATTTTTTTCTGCATTACATTCACCCTAGCACCATAAACCCATACAGGAAAAGCTATTATATTCACTCAAGAATATGTCCAGTTGTACTTCAGGTTACCCAAAGGCACTCTAATATAGACATTACTACTCCACACTTTAATCTCTAATATACAACTTTAAGGGCAAACGTTAATTTTGAACATTGCAATAACATAAAACTTTGAATTACCTAGATATTACTAAGTAAACTAAAAACTTTTAAAACTCAGGTTCAAATTAAAACTCAAGTACTTAACAAGCCTGGGTTTAAGCCCCAGTTTCACTATTTAGTAACTGGAGGATCTTACTGAAGCCACCTAAAACCCTCTGGGCCCCAGTTGCCACCCGTGTAAAGTAAGAATACCAACTGTTCTACCTATCTCACATAAGTGTAAGATAAATAAAGCCTACCTACATTACCAATATGGTTTCTTTTCCATCTGGCAAGAAAAGGTCAACTGATACAAACCAAACAGTTCACTTCAGAAATAGACCAAAATATAACAATCCTATTTTCACGAAAAAAATTTAACCTCAATTTGAACATTAACTACACAGACATTATGGCAGACTGAGGAAATGTAGAAAGGAATAAAAGATCCATGCTCTCAAAGTACATGTGTGTTGGGGGACAGGGACACAGAAGGAGACAGTTCTAATATGCTGTCATAAATATGATCAAGAAATACTAAGAAAACTCTTAAGTATCTGGCCAACTGGGGGATCAAACTGCTTTAAAGATTTATAGTGTTATTCAAATACCAATCATAAGTAATACAGTAATTCCTTACTGGATGCGTATCATGTGGCAGACACTGTGCTACGCAGGTACACCAGATTCAAAAGTAAACAAGACATACACTGTCCTCACAGAAATAGCAATCAAGAAGGGAAGACAAAATTTTAAAATAGAGATATGCCAAGACAGAGAAAATACTGTACTATTAAAGTATGCAGCAGTCAGGGAGGGGCAATCTAATCTAAGGAAGCATATATTAACAAGAAAAACTGCATCTTCCCTTATCTTTTTCATTCTTTTTCTTTTTTTTTTTAACATGAAGGTGGCCAAAGGACTGGGTAAGTTATTTTAATTAAAAAACAAAAACAAAAACAAAAGTTCAGTGTTGATAAGTGAATTGATACTAACACTTTCTCTCGTATTTTCTCTGCTCAAGCACTACTATGGAACCCACATTCAACTTACAGTGCCTATATTAGCACTCATTACAGTATAGTCCTAGGAGCACAAGTGTTGCTCCCCACAGAGGATGGGATATTCACTATTTCTAGCCTGCTTGGTCCACAATGAACATTAAATAAATGTTGATGAAAAATTCCCGAGCCCTTTATGGGGGAGAGGGGGCATCAAAAATATTACAAAATAGATCAGCTGTGCCTCTCTGCTAGGAGAAAAATGTGTTTTCATGCCAGCAGACATTTCTATCTCCAACATCAGTGTAGAATACCAGAGGGTGGGGGCGCCTGGGTGGCGCAGTCGGTTAAGCGTCCGACTTCAGCCAGGTCACGATCTCGCGGTCCGTGAGTTCGAGCCCCGCGTCAGGCTCTGGGCTGACGGCTCGGAGCCTGGAGCCTGTTTCCGATTCTGTGTCTCCCTCTCTCTCTGCCCCTCCCCCATTCATGCTCTGTCTCTCTCTGTCCCAAAAATAAATTAAAAAAAAAAAACAAAAAAAAAAACGTTGAAAAAAGAATACCAGAGGGTGATGAACACAAGCAATGAAATTGGGTTGGGTCTCAGAATTAGAGAAAAGTCACTTTTTCTTACACTGGAACAGAGGCAGTATCATTTTTAGCTACGGGGCTAACATTTTCCAAAACTGCATTTTCTGCTCCTTCCTTTGCTGTTTATTTAAAGAGAAGCGGCAACATAAACTCATGACTAGCACTCTAAAAGGGACAGTTAAGGTACATAACCATCTTTCTACATACCCACCACATCACCACCGTGCACAGAATTTTCATACTGACCAGATGACTCATGGCAATAAATGAACTCAGAACTGGGGTCAATGCCTAAGAAGCATCCACACAGTGGGAGCTGACTAAAGCATTTTCTAGTTTCTGAAAAAGCCTAGGAAGCTGCAGATATTTCTGTCAACAAAGCATGTAGTAGGATAAAGACACATCTTAGGGAGGTTTACTACCATGGGTCAAAAATTAACCCAAGAAGAGAGTGTAAACCCTATTCACTCTTTGTGACCACAGGATGCTGTCACTTCATACTCTCACCGGAGTACCCAGTATTATGCTGGGTTTCAGGCTGGCTTTGCTAATCTTACTCACTTTTTCCAACCACTCAACACAACATACAAAACGCAAACAAGAAAAAGTAATGTTATTAAAAGAAAACCTTGAATGAGATCTGATTCCATTTTAAAAGTAAATCACGAACTTTAGTCATTTTGTTAGTAAAGCGTATATCTAGTTTCTCGAAGCCAGTGAGTAGAAAAATCTGGAGGCCAGGGTGGGGGAAATATGAAAAACAAACATCTCTAAGTATACCTAGAACCCACATTCACTCCCTTGGGACTATTCCTCCAAATAACAAACACCCTTCTCACAACTCACTCTCTATACAGTGCTCTTCCTGAAATCTCTTCCAATAATCTTCCTTTGAAACCTATCTGGGACATAAAGGAACTTCCGCATTAACATATATCACCACATCATCCTAATATAGCCTATTCTTGTTCACCAAACTGATTCTTTTTTTTTTTTATTTTTTTAATTTTTTTTTTTTTTCCAACGTTTTTGTATTTATTTTTGGGACAGAGAGAGACAGAGCATGAACGGGGGAGGGGCAGAGAGAGAGGGAGACACAGAATCGGAAACAGGCTCCAGGCTCCGAGCCATCAGCCCAGAGCCTGACGCGGGGCTCGAACTCACGGACCGCGAGATCGTGACCTGGCTGAAGTCGGACGCTTAACCGACTGCGCCACCCAGGCGCCCCACCAAACTGATTCTTAGGATTGTTAATTATTAACGACAGTTAAAAACTTCTTACTAACAAAAAAACTTCACCTCTTTCAATTCACACAAAGCTATGAGGGAAGTACTATCATCCCCACTTTACAGATGAAGAAACTAAGGCTTAGTCAGAGGTGTTAAAAAGCTTACTTTAAAAGACAATGAGGGCAGATAATGTGGCAAGGATTGGGTAAAACGAATTCTTAACCATACTCATGTATTAATTCACCTCCAGGAAGTAGAAATGTAATGTTATAATCCACATGCAGGGGTAGGGAGACAAAGACAATGAGAAGTAGATAAAAGCTATTAGGAAAGAAAACTGCTCTGGAATGTTAGTGCCTATTTTAAAAAAGAAGTAATAAGAAGCTGCTTCTCTGGGTTCTCAGAGGGCTTTCGGACACAGTATAAATATTCTTCTGAACAGCTCTTTCCACAAATACCCTCCTCAACCTTCTCTGTACAGTAGCTCATTAATTTAGACTCCACTGATCTGTAATTCTAAATAATTCCAAGATGTACCTTAGCATTCTGAAGCACTGCTTTCCCAAAGTATTGTTCCATGGAAATGAAACTTTCCAGTTATAAAAAATCTTTCTTTCCATTGTCATGATGGAAAAAAATTTCTGATAAAAAATGCCCTGAAAAAGTCTGCCAAGGGGCGCCTGGGTGGCTCAGTCGGTTAAGCATCCGACTTCGGCTCAGGTCATAATCTCGCAGTTCGTGGGTTCGAGCCCCACGTTGGGCTCTGTGCTGACTGACAGCTTATTGCCTGGAGCCTGCTTCGGATTCTGTGTCTCCTTCTCTCTCTGTTCCTCCCCTACTCATACTCTGTCTCTCTCTCTCTCAAAAATAAAGATTAAAAAAAAAAAAGTTTGCCAAAAAGTTAAAAGTAACCTTCATTCCTATGTCGTATTAGAGAGTGAAACATTCCACTGGGACAGATGTGAATACAACTGAAAGCTTCTACTATAGCTACTTTTTTAAGCCACCATGGATATGAGCTCAAGATTTCCTCTTTTTAAACAGAGTACAGAAAACACAAGTGAACCATTTCTTTAGTTAAGTTAAACACAATTTAACCAAACAATCATTAAGGAGGAAAAAAGGTTACTACACTATGGTATTTTAGTAAAACAAGACCATTTCCTGATTTGGGATGGCATTTACAAAGTATGTTCACTTTGTGATAATTCACTGAACCCGCTAGCCTATATGATACGTGAACTCAAATGTGTTCGTGTTATGCTTCAATGAAACAAACTTTACTTAAAAGCAAAAATTAAGCAAAGGACTTCTAGTTAAGACCATTTGAACAGCTGAGTTTATCGCTGCTCCCTCCCAACACCTCTGAAATAAGAGTGAAGGAATTAAAAAAGACAGCTACCCTTAAAGACAAACAGAAGCAGGGCATCTGGGTGGCTCAGTTAAGATTTTGGCTCAGGTCACGATCTCACGTTTGGGAGATGGAGCCCCACATCAGGTTCTGCGCGGACAGTGCCGAGGCTGCTTGGGATTTCTGTCTCTGTCTCTCTCTCTCCCCCGCCACCTACCCCTCCCCAAAATATACAACATTAAAAAAAGAAAAACAGAAGCATAACAGATTGTACTTTCCAACAACACTGACCATTACCCTCCATCTCACATGCTTTTCTGCAGTGACATTGCCACTCCCCCATCAAGAGATGGAGTTTCCATCCCCTCCCCCTAGATTCTGGTTGGGGCCTGCGGCTGTTCTGACCAATAGATTATGGTAGAAATAGCACCATGTGACTTCTGAGTAAAGGTCATAAAAGGTCATGCAGCTTTCACCTGATCCTCTTAAACACTAACTCTTGGATCTCTGAGCTGCCATGGAAGAAGTCCAACTACACTAAAGCAACCATCCTGGGAAGCCCACACGTAGGCCCTTGAGTTGACTGCTATAGGGGAGTCCAGCCTGCTAGCCATCCCTGCCAAGGTGTCACGCATTTGATGAAGAAGCCATCTTAGAAGTAGATCCTGCAACTCCAGCTGTTTGAGTCTCCCTTTGCCATGGATCATCACAGCTGAGGCCCCCAACATGTAGAGCAAAGCTCCATGTGCTTTCATGTGCACATGTGCTTTTGCAAATTCCTGACATACACATCTTGTGAACATAATAAAATAGTGCTTTGGGGGTGGTTTGTTATAGCGTAAGATAACCAGACCGGGAAAAGAATATAGTAGACAACCAGCTCAATAAAATTCTGAAAGACAAAAGGCAAATGAAATGCCAAGGGTCTTTAGTATTTCAGATAACAAGTCAGAAAAACCTATTCAAGCAGCAGAATCCTAGAAAAGGCTAAGAAATGGTGGAAAGGGTTGAAAAGACCCTAAATCTGTTCCTCTAGACCAGGCTGCTAGGGAACTGTCCCTCCCCCGTAACAACAAAAGACCAAATATTTAACTCTAGAGATGCTGAACAGAAACAGAAACACCAAGCACAGATCAGGGTGAGGAATGGCCACACAGTCCACTTGCCCATTTTGGCTACCAGAAGCACTGGCTACTAGGCTTATGCTTCTTGCAGCCCTAGGATGAGGATGACAGAAGTCCCAGAATGCTAGTTGTCCAACAGGCCTTGTGGTCTACACAGCCAGTGCAATCTTTGAAGAAGGCTAATTTTTAAAAAGGGGGTGGGGGAAGGGAGCAGGGACTGGAATATTACCCGATGTGTTTGACCATATTGGGGCTACATACATGAGACACAGAAAACTAAACAACAAAAAGCGGATTAACTCTTTTTTAAAAGAAAAAAAAAACCCTCTGTACATGAGAAGTTATAGTGAGTAGAGCTTGTTTATATAGTCTTCATAATCTAAACACTGACTTAATCCGAAAACACCATGGAGAAGAGAAACATGGGAACAAATGGAGCAGGTAGGTGGGAGGTTACCTTCCAATGTAGGAAAATCTAAAACTGAAAAAAAGAAAAAAAAAAAATCAAGAAATACCAGAATTGCCAATATAAAATGTGGTGATAAATACCAAAGAAAGAGCTAAAGGAATGAAAAGGGGATGCTTTGGGGGAATGGAAGTTTGGGGGAATACTTTCAAATACTTTTATTTGAAAGTATACTAGAACTTCACACTTTATGCAAATTATGTATCAGTAAAGCTGTCACTAACAAAAAAGGGTTAAATTTTAAAAAGAAAAACAATTCTGAAAGCACAAAGAGCAGCTGGCTCTACCTCTACAGGATAAGGGAAAACTTCATAGAAGGGAAAGGAAAGCTATTTGAAGTAAGTCTTGAAGTAAAAATGAGATAAAGAAAAGTTGGGAAGTATGGAGAATGAGGTTGACAAGTTTTTATGGGAGCCCAAATGTTGAGGGGCATCAGAGGCCACTCTAATGGCAATGGGAAGAAATCAGATTTTTTTGAGTAGCAAGCTATCACTGCAGAGAGTACAGAGAATGATTCTCTGAACACACCAAAATCTAAAAGTGTTAGGGACTGCTAGAATACTCAAGCAAAGCAAAAGGCAGAGAAAAAGAACTACAGCCATAGTAGAGATACAGATGTGTGCACATATGTACGTACATCTCTCTGATTCTTAAAACAAAAAATTACAGGGATGCCTGGATGGCTCGGTCAGTTGAGCGTCCAACTCTTGGTTTTGGCTCATGTCATGATCCCAGAGTCATGGGATTAAGCCCCGCGCCAGGCTCCGCACTGAGCGTGGAGCCTGCTTAAGATTCTCTCTCCCCCGTCCCTCTCCCCAGCTAACGCACGTGTGCACATGCACTCAACTCGCTCTAAAATTTTATATATACGTACATATATATATAAATATATATACATTTATATATTTATAATATATATAATAAATATATAATATATAAATATGATTTATATATACATACATATATATATAAAATTTTATATATACATACATATATATATGTATGTATGTATATATTAAACAAAAAGTTAATACCTTAGAAATAAAAAATGGTCAAGGAAGGAATAGGATGGTAGATTTAGTTTTGGGAAAATGTAAATATATTAAATGTTACACTATTTAAAAATTACAAGTTAAAAAAGCAATCCCTAAAAAGCCAAAAGCAAAAATGAAACAAGTAAGTCTTAGTGTGTAGCCAGTTGATAACATAACCAGACAAAGGATAATCATTTCAAGGAATTTTAAAACACGGTAATTTGACCAAACATTCCCAGTGGAATATATCCTAAGGACAAAAAGAACTACAAAAGATTCTCATGCTACAATGAGTAACCAAGTAGTTCACAGTAGTGTTGGTATTATCATTCTAACACCATTAGCAAATGTAGTACGTGATAAAGCAATGGAGTAATTATGCTGTCTTTGAGAACCAAAAGTTTCAGCACAGGATAAAAGACAGATTCAGATGCCAAAACACTGTAGCTCTGAATATGAACTGAAAGATCTGCATGAAACCATAATTCACTTTACCTTTAAAAATTTTTTTATAGAACACACAATGACGTCAGTGAAAATGGTGGAGGAAGGACCTCCAACAATTCTTCTCCAGTAAGAAAATTGGCAAATATTGTCATAATCAACTTTTTTAAAACTCTAGAATCTAACCAAACGCATTCAGTACTCTGGAAAGGGTCTGCTGAATCTTGGTAAAAACAGCAATCTTTGTGGCTTTTTTTTTTTAATGTTTATTTATTTATTTTGAGAGACAGAGACAGAGAGCACAAGCAGGGGAAGGGCAGAGAGACGGAGGGCGAGAATCCCAAGCAGGCTCTGCTCTGTCAGCACAGAGCTGGACACACAAGGCTCCATCTCATGCACCATGTGATCATGACCTGAGCCGAGATCAAGAGTCGGATGCTTAACCAACTGAGCCACCAGGTGCCCCAACCTTTGTGGCTTTTTAACCTGCTGTAGTCCCAGCCTCTCCAAGCAGATCCACAGCAGACTTGAAAATTAACAGCATGGATTTACAGTAAAACCAGCAGCCTACAAAGCCAGCAAAGGAGGCTACATCTCCTTCAAAGCCTCGTCCCCAGAAAATTGGTAATTTTTTGACCTGTCTGATGGTTCCCTGGAAGACCCCCCACTTGCAAGGTTGTTGAGCTTATTTGGATCTTAACGAGTGTAAAAAAAACAAAAACAAAAACAAAAACCTTTACTCCAGAGGCATCTGTCAGAAACAATTCCAGGAAACTGTTTAACTTTGCAGCTTGCTAAAAACAGTAGATAACATCTGAGGCATACAAGAAATATCCTAAATCTTAATAGAAAAAGTGGGGGAATGGGATGTTCATATCACCTTTGAAATGCTCCGAGAAATATGAAAAACCTGAAAATCAAGACCAAACCCAAACACAGGCTATGCACATGCCCAGGAGAGAGCTGAGAAGTAAGTCCCTAGGGTCTCTCTAACCATGAGACTTTGAACAGTCACAAAAGTGAAGGCTGTGGCAGAGCTGTCAACTGCCTGCACACAGAGCCCCCTGAAGAAAGACTAGGACACTTACTGGTTCCAGGCAGTTAGGGAAATCTTCGTCTAACGGTTAGCTAAACACTTAAGACAGACAAAGAGAGATTTCAGTGGCAACACAGAAAAAAATTAGTTCAGAAAAATCACTGTAAATGAAGAAACAATACTACAGCAAACAGTAACAAAAACAAATGCTGCAGAAGCGGGATGTTCTGCTTTCTGGAGTTGCTACATTATATTAAAATGTCCAGTTTTCAACCAAAATTTTGAGACATGCAAAGGAGAAAGTATGGTCCGCCCCAGAACAGAAAGCAATCAATGGAAACTGTCCCAGAGCAAGCTCAGTTGATAAACTTACTAGACAAGACTTTAAGGTAACATATGTTCCTATAAATATGTTCAAAACACTAAGGGAAGACAAGACTAAAGAACTAAAGCAAAGTATAAGGACAATCTATCAATAAACAGACAAATTACATAGATACAGAAGCAAAAAGTACAATAACTGCATTCACTAGAAAAACAATTCAAATATTTTCACTGGAAAATTCACTAAAGAGGCTCAAAACATATTTGAGCAGGCAGAAAGAATCAGTAAACTTAAGGATAGATCAGTAGAGATCATCAAGTCAACAGAAAAGAAAAATGAACAAAAAGGAACAGAACCTCAGAGACCTGTGGGATATTATGCAGTATACCAACACATGCACATTGATCAAAGTCACAGAAGGAAAGCTGAGAAAAGGAAAGAAATAACATTTAAAGAAATGGCTGATAACTTTCCAAACTTAATAGTAATAAAAAAATTAATCTCCCATCCAAAAAGTTCAATGAACTCCAAATAAACTAAACTACAAGAGATACACAATGAGAGGCATTATAGTCAAACCATCAAAAGGAAAAACAAAGAGAATTTTAGAAGCAACAAGAAAGAAGTGACTCATCATGTACAGTAAGTATAATCGTCAATAAGATTAATACTTGATTTCTTCATCAGACACCATGGAGGCCAGAAGGCAATGGAATGACATGTTAAAAGTGTAGAAAGTAAAAGATGGTAGAACAAGAAGTTTATACCCAGCAAAAATACCCTTAAGTATTAAGGAGAAATTAAGATATTACCAGGTAAACAAAAACTGAATTTGTTACTAGCAAAAAGTAAATGTGCCACTAGCAGACTTGCACTGCAAGTAATACAAAAGACAGTGAAATTTCACAATGAAATGAAACAACACTAGACGATAACTCAAATCCACAAGAAGAAATCAAGAATACCAGTAAAGGTAACTAGCCAGGTAAATATAAAAGGAGTGGCACCTGAGTGGCTCAGTCGGTTAAGCAGCTGACTCTTGATCTCAGCTCAGGTCTTGATCTCAGGGTCATGGGTTCAAGCTCTATGCTGGGCTCCACAATGGGCATGAGGCCTACTTTAAAAAATTTTTTTGAATTTCAAAAAATTTATAAATACATTTTTGATTTGTTAAATTTACTTTGTCCTATGGGATCTAAAACACTCTCAATAAAGCAAAATATATATATATATTATTTATATATATATTATATATACATTATTTATATATATTATATATATATTATGCTCTGCGTAAGGTGGACTGAGGATATCACCTACCTAGGAAGTTTTCACTTGCTTATTTTCATTTGAATTCTAGGGAAACATTTATATGTACCACCTTTCCCCTTCCTCCTAAAAACTTCTGAATCAGTTTTTCTACTTAAAGTGTTTTAAGGGGCACCTGGGTGGCTCAGTCAGTTCAGTGTCTGACTTCAGCTCAGGTCATGATTTTGTGGCTCACGGGGTTCAAGGCCCACATGGGGCTCCGTGCTGACAGTGTGGAGCCTGCTTGGTATTCTCTCTCTCCTTGTGTCTCTCTGCCCCTCCCTCACTCACACTTTCTCTCTCAAAAATAAATAAACTTTAAATAAATAAATAAATAAATAAATAAATAAATAAATAAATAAAGTGTATTAAGAATTTGGGTAAGGGATTTTGTTGTGTCTTACTGGTCTTAGTATGGCAAAAGTAATAAAATGTTTTGTTGTATTAGTATATTTGGGATGGGAAACTAAAAACGAAGTGCTGTTTGATGGCATACCAACATAGTGAGATTCTGCTGTAACCCAGCTTATCTTTTAGTTTCTCTCTGTGTAAACATGCACTTCATTTAAAGAATATAACAGAAAACATTTGATGTTCAAAAGTAAGCACTGCAGTTATTTAAACCTTGTCCCCAAAACAATACAGTTATAGACCAAGCCTGGATATAAGGAAACAGCTTTGTAATTGAGGATCGTGTTATGATCACTGAAGTTAAGATTTCCCTACAAATTTGATTTTTAACACTTACTTCATCCATGTGACAGAATACCTTTAAGTAAAAAATTTTCACAATTAAACTTGAGTTACACTTGACCCTTGAACAACACAGGTTTGAACTGCATGGGTCACTTATACACAGATTTTTTTCAATAAATATAGCACAGTACTGTACATGTATTTTCTCTTCCTTAGGATTTTAACATTTTCTTTTCTCTAGCTTACTTTACTGGAAGACTATAGTACGTAATACATGGAACATACAAAGTGTTAACTGTTTATGTTATCAGTAAGGCTTTCAGTCAACAGTAGACTATTCATAGTTACGTTTCGGGGGAGTCAAAAGTTATATGCCAATTTTTGACTGCACAGGGGTCAGCATCCCTAACCACTCCCCCCACCATGGTTCAAGGGTCATCTATGTATAAAAGTTAGTGGAAGACTTTAGAGAACAAACTGGTGGTTGCCGAAGAGAAGAGGGGTGGGGAGGTCTGGCAAAGTGGGTGAAGAGGAGTGGGAGGTACAGGCTTCTAGTTGTGCAATGAGTTAAGTCAAGGGGATGAAAGGTACAGCATAGGGAATATAGCCAATGGAATTCCAATAGCACTGTATGGTGACAGACTGTAGCTGCACTTGCGAGCTGAGCATAAGGTATAGAGTTGTCAAGTCACTACTGTTGTACACCTGAAACTAATATAACATTGTGTGTCAACTTTACTTCAATTTTTTAAAAATTAAAAAAAAAAGTCAACTTCAGTTCCACCAAAATGGAATAGCTTCATCTCTCCCAAGCTCTCACTCTGAGAACTAAAAAATCCTAGACATAACAAAACAAAACAAACAGGCATACGAAAAAGGCGGCAGACTTCCTAGAGACACCAAGACTTTAGGAATGACAAAGCAGTGGGTTCCCTGGGTTTTCTTATTGCCTCCCACATTTCTGGGCCTAGGTGCTGCTTCAGAAGCCCCCATCCAATACCACAGTCATAAATAAAAAAAGTTATAAGCCTTTCCTCCTAGCCAAAAGACTAAAAAAAGGGTAGCTGACCAACAGAAACCTTTTCAGTAAAACCCATCATATTCCAGCCAAAGACCAAGAGAAGATCTGCACACACGAACACGTATGTGCGAACCCTCCAGTTTCAGCGGGGCGAAGCATGCAGATCATTCTTCCATACCCCCTTCCTCTAGGCTACAGTGGGGAGGAGGCGGGGTCAATCCAAATAGTCCTGGCAGGACAAAACAGGCAGTTAGTTGATCTTCTGTCCCCCACACAGGGGTGCTCAAGTTCACCTGCCAGGATAGTATTGATGAAGCAGGGTAGGAAGCTGATCTTTCATTCAAGCCAAGTGGAGGGGGACGGGGAGGGTGTGGGGGGGAGGATGGGCTCCAATATCCCCGCTGGGTTAATGGCAAGGCTAAGAGAGGAGCTGATCTTCCACATCTTCCACACCCAAAGGCAAGCTGAGCCACCTCCACCAGCCAGCAGCAAAGAGACTTAACAAGCTGTTTGAGGCAGGATTGGTCAGTACTACACTTCACCACACACACGCACGCACGCACACACACGCACACACTCCCGGTGTTAGCGGTAACCAGCAAGGAGCTGAACATGCAGCCTCAACTGGCATCAACAGGACTGAACAAGGTGGTGTGAGTTGGAGCCAGTCAGCATTCCACTTTCCCATCCCGGGAGTCAGCAGGGACAAGTGGAGAGCTGAACCTCCATACCTACCCAGCAATGAGACTGAATGAAGCCAAGCAAGAGAGAGTAGCTAACAATCCACTTTACCCATTCTCTGGTGCCAGTGGTGCCGAGGGAGGTGAGCATCCACCACCTCCCTCCCACCTGGCAACAACTCAGGGAAGTGGTACAAAGGAGAAAGCTTCTGCTCCACTCTGCAGCATCAAAGTGGTGAGACTTAGCCCTCCACTTCTCTCTTGCTGGGGAAGCATGTCCCATCAGGAAGCTGATCTTACACCTCCCAGTCAGAGGTCACAAAGTGGTGTAAACTGATGCCCACCTTTTACCAGGAAGATGTCAGTGAGGATGGGAAATTGGACTTACATCCCATCAGTCTGCACCAAGACAGCATGACTCAGTGTTCTATTTTTGCCAGAACGGTTGTCTGTAGGGCCCAGTTAAGAAGCTGAACATACATACCCACCTCAGCCCTTGCACTACACCTCAACAAAGAGACTGCCCACTATCAAACAGGATCCAGAATTCTTAAGTGATATTCCAAATGTCCGGGGTACAACCATACCAAAAGCCAAAAAAGTATAATGTGAATGAGAACAATCAACAGACCCAACACTGAGATGACCCAGGTTTTGAATGAATTATCTCACATTTCAAGCAGTCAACATAAAATGCTTCAATGTGCAGTTACAACTGCTCTTGAAACGAAAAAATGGAAAACCTCAGGAAAGGAAATTTAGTTTAAAAGAACCAAGTGGAAAGTATAAAACTAAAAACACAACAACCACAATAACTCTCTGGATGGGCTCAACAGTAGGATGGAAATAAGACAACAGAGTCAGTGAACAGATCAACAGAATTTAGCTAACCTAAACAAGAAAGAAAACAGACTGAAAAAGAACTAACAAAGCCTCAAGTACCTATGGGACAAAAACAAGACTTAAGATTCTTATCAAATTCCCAAGAAAGAGTGGGACTGAAAAAGTATTTGAAGATACAATGGCTGAAAACTTCCACAATTTTGTGAAACACATTAATCCACAGGTAGAAAAGACTACATGAACCAGAAATAAACTAAAACTAAAGACACCCACACCAAAATACATCATAATTAAACTTCTGTAACCAAAAGACAAATTCTTAAAAGCAGAGAAAAATGATACATTACTTACATGGGAACATTCAAATGATAGCGAATTTCTCATCTGAAACCAGAGAGTACATAAGAAAATAGCCCAACATTTTTCACATACTGAAAGAAATTAACTATACACTGTGGATTCTGTCCACAGCTAAAAAATCCTTCGGGGATGAAGGGAAATAAAGATAATCTCAGAAAAGCTAAGAGAATTTGATCCTTGCGAACTTACCCTGAAAGAATGTCTTAAAATGTTCTCTAAACTGAAAGGAAATGAAAACAAAAGAAGGCTGGGACTTCAGAAAGAAAAAAAGAACACTGGAATAGGTAAAATTAGGGGTAAGTGTAATAGACTATTACACTACATTTGAGTTTCATAAATCATATTTGTTGTTTGAAGCAAAATTTATCACACCATCTAATGTGGTGTTCAACGTTTATAAGAAAATCCTATTTTAAAGAGGGCAAAAGGTCCTAAACAAAAGTAAAGTTTCCACACTACACTTTTCGAAGCAGTAAAAACATCTGTACCTGTACCAAAGATGATAATTTGCATGTGAATAGTGTAATATCTAGAGCAACCAAGAAACCTATACAAAGAAATATACCTGAAACATTACAAATCAAGATGGAACCCAAAAAATATATCCAGCTGACCCATAAGGAGGTAAGAAGAAACGAGAAAGAGTAAATAAAAAATAATAAAACAGCAGACTTCAGCCCTAATATATCCATAATTACCCTAAGTGTAGCCTAAACACACCAATTAAAGAAAAAAAAAAAAAAAAAACAGTGGAAGAATACATTTTTTTAAATTTTTTTTTTAATGTTTATTTACTTTTGACAGAGACGGAGACAGAGACAGAATGCAAGTGGGTTAGGGGCAGAGAGAGAGGGAGACACAGAAGCAGAAGCAGGCTCCAGGCTCTGAGCTGTCAGCACAGAGCCCGACGTGGGGCTCGAACTCACAAGCTGTGAGATCATGACCTAAGCTGAAGTCGGATGCTCAACCGACTGAGCCACCCAGGCACCCCAGAAGAATACATTTTTAAATGATGTAATGATATGCTGTCCGAAAAAAAAAAAAATCACTTTTAATACAATGATAGTAGAAGTATGGAACAAGACATACCGTGTAAACAGTCATTTAAAAAAAAAAAAAAAAGCAAGGGTGGCTACATTATAAGATAAAGTGGACCTCAGAGCAAATAAAATCATCAGCAATTTTAGTAAGACAAAGAGAGATATTACATAATGATAAAGGCATCAACCCACCAGATGACAATCTTAAATGTGTACACATCAAATGACAGAGCCTCCAAGTACAAAAAGTAAAAACTGATAAAGATAGAAGGAATATAGACAAAGCCACAATTATAGGTAGAGATCTGCCAACACCACACTCTAAGCAATTGATAGAACTGCTAGATACAAAAATAAGCAAGGATATAGAAGCAACGAACAATACAATCAACCAATAGTATCTAATTGTCATGCATACAACATTCATCCAACAACAGAATATACATTCTTTTCAAGCACCCATGAAACAGACACCAAGACAGACCATATCCTGGGACATAAAACAGATGTCAACAAATACAATACAATGGAAATTATACAGAGTAAATTCCCTAATCACAGTGGACTCAAGCTAAAAATTAATAACAGAATGAAAACAGGAAAATCTCCAAATACTTAAAAACTGAACAACACACTAGCAAATATTCCATGGATCAAAGAGGAAAGCTCAGAAAAAACTTAAAATACACAGAACTGAATACCAATGAAAATACAACATATAAGAGGGACGCCTGGGTGGCTCAGTGGGTTGAGCATCCAACTTCGGCTAGGTCATGATCTCGCAGTTTGTGAGTTTGAGCCCCGCATCAGGCTCTGCACTGACAGTGCGGAGCTTGCTTGGAATTCTCGTTTTCCCCCTCTCTCTGCTCCTACCCGATGTGCTCTCTCTCAAAATAAATACATAAACTTTTTAAAAAAAAAATACAACACACGAGAATGTGGGACGTAGCTAAAGGAGTGTGGAAAGGCGAATTTATAGCATTAAATTTTTGCATCAGAGAAAAAGAAATCTCAAATCAATAATCCAAAAAACATGAACAGACTTTTCACCAGAGAGGCTATACGGATGGAAAATAAGAACATAATGGACATTAAACATCATCAGCCATGAGGGAAATGCAAATTTAAACCACAATGAGCTATTTTTTAAAAATTTTTTGAATGTTTATTTATTTTTGAAGGAGAGAGAGACAGGGCGTGAGCAGGGCAGAGACAGAGAGGAAGACACAGAATCCGAAGCAGGCTCCAGGCTCTGAGCTGTCAGCACAGGGCCCGATGGGGGCTCGAACCCACGAACCACGAAATCATGACCTGAGCAGAAGTGGACACTTAACCGACTGAGCCACCCAGGCACCCCTAAACCACAATGAGCTATTACTACACACCTATCAGAATGCCAAAAATAAATAACAGTAATAACGCGAAATGCTGGCAAGGATGCAATGAAACTGGAACACTGCTGGGAACTGCTGATGGGAATATAGAATGGTAGAGCTGCTCTCGAAAACAGTTTGGCAATTTTTTATAAAACTAAACAAGCAACTATCAGCAATTGCACTCTCGGGCATTTATCCCAGAGAAAACTCATGTTCACAAAAACACCTGTACACAAATGTTCACAGCAGCTTTATTTGCAATAGCCAAAAATGAGAAATAACTCAGATGCCCTTCACAGGTAAATGGTTAAAGAAAATGTAGTAACATTAATACCAGGGAATACTACTCAGCAATAAAAAGAAACAAACTATTGATACATACACCTGAGATTAATCTCCAGGGAGTTCTGCTGAGTGAAAAAAGGCAATCCCAAGAGGACACATACTGTAAGATCCCATTTATATAACATTCTTCAAATGACAAAATTATAGAAATGGAGAACAGGTTACTAGTTGCCAGGGGTTTGGAATGGGGGTGGGGAGAGTGTGGCTATAAAACAGCAACGAGACAGATACTTGTGGTAATGGAACAGTTCTATATCTTGATTATATCAATGTCAATATCCTGGTTGTGATATCGTACTACACTTCTGCCAGATGCTACCACTGGGAGAAACTGGGTAAAGGGTATATACTAGATCTACTATTTCTTACAATTTCACAAGAATCTATCATTATCTCAAAATAAAGTCAAAATTTTTAAAAGCTAATAGAAAACAATTTCCATTTACAAAAATGTATTCATAATATCCAATCTGTCAAATGATGTCCACTTCTATGAGTAAAGACAACCAAGTCCAACAAGACAAAGCAAAAGCCAAAAAGCAAGATCCAGTCCATCAGATTAGAAAGGACTCCAGCTCTTTGTCAGATATTCAGGACCCAGTTACCTCTTTTCATAGAATCATGACTATTTAAGGGTTGGGTAATCTTCACAGATAACTTAACAGTAAAAGTTATCCTTTGATGTCTGAATGTTGCCTACAACAAGCTAGCTAACTAAGTGTCAATGAGCAAACTTGAATAACTTCAATGACAGAAGACCTACTTCATTTTATCCATTTATTATCTTTGAAAGACTGTTAAGCAAAAAAAAAAAAAAAAGTTTCCTCTTAAGAAACTTCAAATCTAGGGGTGCATGGGTGGCTCAGTTGGTTAACCATCTGACTCTTGATTTCGGCTCAGGTCATGATCTCACAATTTGTGAGATCCGTGCTGCCGGGGCCTGGTTGGGATTCTCTCCCTCTCTCTCTGCCCCTCCCCAGCTCGCGCTCTCTCTCTCTCTCTCTCTCTCTCTCAAAATGAATAAAGAAAAGAAAAGAGAAGCGAAGAGAAGAAAAGAGAAGAAAAGAAAAGAAAAGGATTCAAAATCTACCTTTTTAACTGATAGGCTACTAATGAAAATATAATCACACATACACAGCAAAATTGAACAATAAAGTTTACATTCAATAGATTGCAAAGTGCCAAGTGATTCTCACTACTCAGGAAATCGAGGGACCTTATTCATCTAACACCCAAATGTCCTGTGCAGTACATATTTATTCAGTGTGACATTTCTTACCAATTCACATGAGAATTCATTTAGCCCTATTATATGAATTCCTAGCGAACAGACACAGTGATTATACCCATCTTCTAGAATTAGAAACCTCAGATCTGACCTAAAAAATTATAGCCCCAACTATAAGAAATTTGGAGAAGTCAAACATGAACCATTAATAAATAAGACCAGCTTTCAAATCAATCTAAGACTAACTTAATGGTTAATCATACTAGATTAACCAAAACATACAACTCTCAGTTCCATTAATGTGCCTGCATTCTTTTGGTTTCTGATCTTGAAGGCCTGAGGCTGAAATCAAAGAAAATTACCATCTAGAACAAAGTTCCATTGTGCCCTGCTTCTGGGTCAAAATCTTAAAAGAACTGGGTCAAGCCTAAAAACTCAAATGAATTGTTACCTAGAATTCTGGTGCTAGTCACTGAAAATTTGCAATTCCCAGGCCTTCATCTTAATAGATGGCAAAACTGGGGACCATGAGAATTAAGCAACTTGACTAAAGTAGGCAGCAGACCCTACAACTCAGGTCTTCAGTTTTCTAATCCATTGTTCTTCCCAGTATATCACACAGCCTTCCCAATCTTTAAACCAACATTTTGAGCGCCCAGGCTGAAGAAGCAATACTAAACCCTATTTACTATGTTAACGGGGCATGTGCATACAGCTATTTTTCCAGTTAGAGCAATAAGCTGTCTAGGGATCGGTCCACATTCTCTTCCCCTAGTACCCTTACAATAACCAGCAGAGAAGAATTTGAGAGAATATGTGAAGTGGTCATAGAATACCGCAAAACTGTGTGGTAAAATCCATGCCATCTAAGCCTAACCAACCCAGTGGTTTTAAAGCTTTTCTTTCTCCCAACACACTCCCATCATTAACACCTCTACCCAAAAATAAGTAAACTGCACTAACTGAAAATAATGGAGGCTACAGTCGGGCTTCAAAGGGATCCATACACTCCCTGAAATCATATACAAAATGTATGCAGCTACACTGACCCTAAAAGGGTTAATGACCCCCAAGAAATAAAGTACTACTGTTTTAGCTCTACCACCAGTCACTCTAGAGTGAAAATAAAAATATTCTGCTGTGAAATAAGTTAACACACTAAGCCCTGTACTGTCTTCAACTAATCAAGAATGCAAGTTTACCTATTTTTCCTTTTCTATAATAAAAATGAGAATAAACCAAGAAAGTGAATGACTCCCACGAACACAAGATTATTAAGTAGTATAAACTATGGCTACTTCCACAAACATTCAGGGAGTGAATTAAGTTAGTAACCACAGAACCTGATAATCACACCAAGAAAACAAAATATGAAGCCAAAATTTGCCAATTATTCCAATTGACAGGTCACAGCATATAAAATTAAACAACTGCTATCTTTTTTTTTTTTTAATATATGAAATTTATTGTCAAACTGGTTTCCATACAACACCCAGTGCTCATCCCAAAAGGTACCCTCCTCAATACCCATCACCCACCCTCCCCTCCCTCCCACCCCCCATCAACCCTCAGTTTGTTCTCAGTTTTTAACAGTCTCTTATGCTTTGGCTCTCTCCCACTCTAACCTCTTTTTTTTTTTTTTTCCTTCCCCTCCCCCATGGGTTTCTGTTAAGTTTCTCAGGATCCACATAAGAGTGAAACCATATGGTATCTGTCTTTCTCTGTATGGCTTATTTCACTTAGCATCACACTCTCCAGTTCCATCCACGTTGCTACAAAAGGCCATATTTCATTCTTTCTCATTGCCACGTAGTATTCCATTGTGTATATAAACCACAATTTCTTTATCCACTCATCAGTTGATGGACATTTAGGCTCTTTCCATAACGGGCTATTGTTGAGAGTGCTGCTACAAACATTGGGGTACAAGTGCCCCTATGCATCAGTACTCCTGTATCCCTTGGATAAATTCCTAGCAGTGCTATTGCTGGGTCATAGGGTAGGTCTATTTTTAATTTTCTGAGGAACCTCCACACTGCTTTCCAGAGCGGCTGCACCAATTTGCATTCCCACCAACAGTGCAAGAGGGTTCCCGTTTCTCCACATCCTCTCCAGCATCTATAGTCTCCTGATTTGTTCATTTTGGCCACTCTGACTGGCGTGAGGTGATATCTGAGTGTGGTTTTGATTTGTATTTCCCTGATGAGGAGCGACGTTGAACATCTTTTCATGTGCCTGTTGGCCATCCGGATGTCTTCTTTAGAGAAGTGTCTATTCATAAACAACTGCTATCTTAAGAAAACCCACGTGAGGGGCACCTGGGTAGTTCAGTGGGTTGAGTGCTGGACTCTTGTTTTCAGCTCAGGTCATGATCCCAGGGTTGTGGGATCGAGCCCCATGTCGGGCTCCAAGCTAAACGTAGACCCTGCTTAAGAGTCTCTCTCCTCTCTCCCTCTGCCCCTCTCCTCCACTCATACTCTCTCTAAAATTAAAAAAAAGAAAGAAAGGAAGAAAACACGTGAACATACTTCCAATTAAGACCTTCACATGCTGAAGAATTTCTATCCTCAGTATCAGGCATAAAAGGAGAACAGAACCTCAAAATCACTTAAAAGTAACCCAAATCAATCCCCTCACCGACATCTCCCTATTTGAATGAGAACTCCCAAACCCAAGACAATTCAATATAAGAACTATAAACATTTTCACACAGCAAACAGTAAAATTAAAGTATTTTCTAACAATTTATATACAGTATGATCTCATTTGTGTGGGGAAAAAAACACAACAGAATATGTGCTTGTTGTATATGTGTTGAAATATGAAGTTACCCAATAACTTCATATTATCAGTGGCTGCCTGATAATATGAACCAAATAACTGGGAGATGTGGGAGGGAGATTTTCTTTTCACTGTTAACACTCTTCATGTAACTTTTCAATTTTGTACTACACTTAAGTATACATATTCAAAAACACTATTGTGAAGTTATTTCAAAAGTCAAAGATAGGATCATGGCTGCAATTAGAATATTGGCAGTAAGGGGGCGCCTGGGCGGCTCAGTCCATTGAGTGCCATTAATTTGGCTCAGGTCATGATCCCAAGGTCGCTAAATCTAGGTGCAGGTGGGGCTCATGCTGAGCATGGAACCTGCTTGGGATTCTCTCTCTCCCTCTGTCCCTCTGCTGCTCGCCCAGCTTGCACATACTCTAGCTCTCTTAAAAAAAAGAAAAAAAAAAAGAAGAAGAAGAAGAAGAAGAATGGCAGGCAGTGAGAATGGAGAGAAACAGATTTGAAATTTAAGAAGTAGAAATGACAAGATAGGAGACTATTAGGATTTTATAGGCCAAGAAAAAGGAATCAAAGGTGCCTGGGTGGCTCAGTCGGTTAAGTGTCTGATTCCTGATCTTGGCTCAGGTCATGATCTCATGGTTCATGGGATCCAGCCACGAGTCCAACTCTGTACTGACAGTGCAGAGCATGCTTGGGATTCTCTCTCTGCCCTCCCCCTGCTCTATCAAATAAATAAACGTTAAAAAAAAAAAAAAGGAGTCAAGAAACACTCCAAGGTTTCTAGCAAGGATAACGGTTAAGTGTCATTTATCATGATAAAAAACATCAAAGACAATGATAAATTCAGTTTGCATATATATATACACATATATATACATATACACATATATATATACGTATACGTATATATACACGCATATATACATATACATATATACATATATACGTATATATGCGTGTATATATACGTATACATAAGGTAACGTCAAGATGCCCAAATAATCAAGTGGCAGTCAAGTTTACGTGCAAGTTGGAGGCAGAGTGAGTAAAGAAGATCTAGGAACAGTCTTCTTACAAAGGAGACTGAGATGTGGTCAGACCCAGAAAGAAAGCCAAAGTAATGAGATGTTAGCATTCCTTTCCAGGGATCTCAAATCTGCCCCTATCTCCCCCCTCACTCCTAAAATACAGCCTTAGTTTAAACTTAAACTGTCTTTCCTAAGATGATACCATGTATCTTGCACTGAGCACCTTCCATGCTAGGCCCAATGCCAGGTACTTTATGTAACTTTTTTTCCTAACACAAAATGCAACAACCTGCCAGAAATCTATTACCACTTCCATTTAACAGATGAGAAAGCTGAGCCTCTGAAAGATGAAATAATTTGTCCAAGCATCTCACATCTAGGTAAGTGGCAGAACCAGAATTCTATTCTAAAACCCATGTATTGCTATCTAACCATCAATACTTAACAACTAGGTTCCTTTCCCTTCCACTTTATCCTTCTGACTGTAGCCAATAATATTCCCATAAAACCTACTTCTAGTCATGCCAATTCCCCCTGATTAGAGAGGTGAATTCAATGACCTCCCAAAACATCCTAGGGCTTATAGTGACGTGGGCCTTGACATGTTCAGTTACTTCCTCCTAATCCCACTTAGACACCCTCTACCCACACTAGACTATGCACAATTCCTCAAACACCATTTAACTTCATACTTCCAACTCTCTGCCCTTTCCTTCCTCTTGCTAAACTTCTACTCATGTTTGATAACCAAGACCAAATTCCATCTCTATGCAGTTTCCCTCACCTACTTACTTCTCTAGTCAAAATCAACTGTTCCAAAATGCTGGGAATTGTGTGGATAGTTTATCCATAATCCAAAAATTTTAATGTTTTATTGGCTCCATCGTTTCACAGCTCATAGCACTTGGCATACACCTTGATTAGTATACTTACTACAACATATGATCACTCAGTCTGTCCATCTTTCTCCAAAGACTGCAGGGGCAGAGGCCAGGTCTTACTTGTTGCCCCAGGACCTGGCACAGTCCCCCACCACAGCAGGTCAGCAAACGTTTCATAATCAATCAAGCAAAACCAAAAGCTTTTCTAGTTCTCAGTCTGATACTTGAAATACAAAACCCTAATTTAACTACTATATCTTAAAAACTTACTATCTTAAAAAAAGTTTCCCCTAAATGCATAAATGATCCAGACTCAACTAAGATTCATAAAGTTCTTAGGCAAAATTATCTCTTTTGGCTTGTATTGTGTAATATTCTATTACAAAATGCTACCACGATATTAAAATACGTCACATATATTCAGCTAAATATCTTTCTACCAGCTTCCCAAGGAACTAATTCTTTTGCATGTTAAAAAATCAAGGCTCTCAAAATATTTGCTATTAAGAAGTTATTTTTATGTGTAATAAGGACATTGTGATTATGTTTCAGAGACAAACTGATCTATCTATGGGTTAAATGATGTGATTGATGCCTGAGATTTCCTTCAAAATAATGGGGGTGAGGGGTAAGATAGAGATGAAACAAGACTGGTCATGAGTTGAAAATAACTGAACTGGGGGCACCGGGGTGGCTCAGTCAGTTGAGTGTCTGACTCTTGATTTTGGCTCAGGTCATGATCTTGCAGTTCATGAGTTCAAGCCCCATGTCAAGCTGTGCCCTGACAGTGCAGAGCTCGCTTGGGATTCTCTCTCTCTTTTTCTGCCCCTCTCGCACATACTCTCTCTCAAAATAAATAACCATTAAAAAAAGAAGAAGAAAATAGCTCAACTGGGTAGTGCTTGGTGATGGTTAGTTGGCTACTTTTCTCTGCTTTTGAAAATACTGGAGGGGTACCTAAGTGGTTCAGTCGGTTAAGCATCCCACTTCAGCTCAGGTCAAGATCTCACAGTTCGTGAGTTCGAGCCCCACATCGGGCTCTGTGATGACAGCTCAGAACCTGGAGCCTGCTTCAGATTCTGTGTCTCCCTCTCTCTGCTCCTCCCTCCGCTCACACTCTGTTTCTGTCTCAAAAATAAACATAAGGAAATATATATATATAGATAGATAGATAGATAGATAGGAAATTTTCCCTAACAAACTTTTTTTAAAAAAGAGAAGGATGTAATGAACATAATATAATAGATCCACAGTTTGAAAACAATCCTTTATCTAAAAGGGTTTCTTCCACTGTTCTAAATTAAAATAAATTAGATGACCTTACATAAATTTCTTAACTATAACAAAGTCCAATCTTCTTCCTGAGAATAAACTTAGCAGCAGCATCTTTTATTTATTCTAACACAGACAAAATACTACCACAGACCAAACTACCAAAAAAAAAAAAAAAAAAAAAGTACAAAAACACATTAAGAGAACAACAACAGTTTTAGCAATGTAGAAAAGTAGAAAAAAGAGTAAAAGAAGAAATGGATAAAAGAAAACAAAAGTTTGTAGGAGAAAGTGGCAAACAAATAGCCCATAATCTGGCTGAGAACCCTAAAACTATCTAAAGAAGGCATTACTCTCATGCTTTCAGGTTATAGTCCTTTTAATTTGGTCCTAAATGTCAATCTGGGCCAAAAGGGGCCCAAAAGTGAAATCATCAAAGAAACAGATGCTAAAGATCAAAATGAAGATTGCATGGTGACTTACCCCAAAGCCACCTAAAAGGCAAAGAAATAGGACCTAACAGGGCACATCTCTACTTCATTCATCCCTATCCCCACTTAAGGACCATCAAGCTCAGAAATATCCTGACTTGACAAGGCCCTTACAGGTATCTCTACACACACGGCAGAATAAAACCCATTTTTAATCAACCAAAATATAACTCTAGTGTACTCACCATCAGGATGCTTATTGTATTATTTGTAAAGTAATACATTTCTAAAGAAAAAAAAAAAACAGCAGTACAGAAATCTATAAAGTGTAAAGTTTAAAATCTCCCCTCCTCCTCACCCTAGAGTCATTTGTACTCCAAGATGACCTTTCTTTAATTACTTACTATCCTTCCAAAACCTGGTCAGAGAACTTCTTAAATTGAGCCATGAAAACTCATTCAAGGATCCCAAGAACCCATACAAAGGTAAATATTACTATAAAATGAGATCAGAGAGGGCACAGAACACACAGCAGATTATCCTTTCAACATCTGCTTGCTACAAGCCAGAATGTGATTTTAAATGTTTTCCTAAACAAAATTACAAGATTCCTTGCTAATATCCAAGTCAAGAAACACCATGTCCGAAAAACACAATCAAGAAACAATCCTCATCCTGTTAATAAAAGCCATTCTACTGAGGCCCAATCTAGGGTAGAACTTTGAAACTCAATTTACAACTGCCCCAACGGTAAGCTAAGTGAAAAGGGGAGATCCAAGAAAGCACTGTTTTGCAGAAGTCATCAATGCCTGCCTACCTCCAGCACTACCCATCCAGAGAAAGAAGGCCCAGGTCATAAAAGTGCCCAGGCATGAAGAACTAGCAGATGGGGTCTTTTTTTCCTTTTCTGGGGTCTGGTGTTCAAAGTGTATATAATTTGTTGAAACGTACCTGAATACATGGAATAGACTATCTGTAAATTAGGCCAGACATCCTTTTCGCAGTGTCTCACAAATGTAAACATTTAACTCACAAGTGTAAAAATTTAATTAAATAATTTAGTTTTAAATGTCTGACAAAATGTTACATAACAGAAAGTCTCATTAAATGTTTTGTTTTGTTTTTTAATGAAACACATCAGGAGATGATGGGTCTCAAATGCTTAGTTAACTTTAACCTAGGAACTATCAGTTAACCCTACTAATCTAAAATCCAAAAGCTGTTAACTTTTTAAATGCCCAAATCAAGAATACATAGTTCAAGAACAGTTCAATCTAAAAATGAGAGACATGAGGGGGACATGAGCCAGGACAGCACTCTGCAAAGGCAATGGTTCTCCTGCCTTTACTTCAGTAAGCCCTGGAATGCGTTAGGGAGCATAAAGGGTGTTAGACGTTAAGTTTTCACGTGAAATGAATGATGGTCGAATTAACGTAGCTTGGCTAGAAATACTATAAAGGCACCTCCACCTTTGCACAAACAGGAGGGTCTAAGAATCCACAAACCCAGGATCCCAATACTCTACACACTGTACATGTAGTCTATAAGTCCCATTCAACCCCGTGTTCCACCGCTGACCAGGTAATTCTGGAATAATGCCCGCTGCTGCTGATAGATTGCTACATGTACCTCCAATGCACCTTTCCAGCAAGGTCCTTGTTATACTACCTACAAAGACAAAGGGCTGGGACTTCACAAGCTTCCCAAACAGGTTCCTGTGACTGCTTTTGTGCCTGCTTGCTAATCGATGCTTCTATGGGTGGCAAAAAAAAAAAAAAAAAAAAAAAAAAAATTCCATTCTACTTGTTAAATGGACATTCAACATAACCTTTCAGGGCGCTTCACACTATTCTTCTGCCACTGATGTTCCTATGTTAGTCATCCTTATACTTATCTCATTCCTCTTAGCCTGAGTTTTCAATGCAGGCAAGGAATATCTGTCATCTTCATGTTCTCTGCACAGACTTGCACTTAATGTAGAGTCCATGTTTGTTGCTCTAATGTACTGTTGACAGTATGCAAAACTGATACAATTGTATGTAAAGCTTCAGTAGGAGTACATAAAACTATCAATTTCGCATTCATGAAACTCCATTAACTAGCCTACAAATAAATACATGGGGGGCCCTAAATAACCTAACCACCATTCCAATTCTTAGACAATCTGGTGGTGTTTCTTAACATAAACTAGCTCTCTGGATACCACATTTCAAAAATACTGTTAATGATGTACAGTGTTATCAGTCATTAACATCAGTTTCAAAGAGCTCAAAGCATCACCATGAGTTTCAAAGTAAAAAAAAAAAAAACTTAACAAATCTGCAAAAAAAAAAAAAAATACTGGTACTAAAGAAATAAAAACTAAATGTTACATAATCAAGTCACAATAAGACATTTTACTCTGTAGCTAGCCAAGCAGTGAACCTTCACTTTGGTTTAATACCCATGCCTCATTACTCCACTTTACCACCTAAATCACAAAAACCCAACTCTCAGGCAGTTTTTCTTAACAACCTAAAATATCTGGAGGTGGCAGTCAAATGTTCCCTAGTCATTTCAATTTATAATTGATTCTACAGAAAGAGCTATCCAGTGAGAAAGAAGGCCAGAACTTAAAAAGTACCTGTTTATATATTCCTGCGGTTCTAATTTGTGCCCAGGTATGCAAACATTTCTGTAATCTCTTACTATTATAGCTGTATTACTAGGGATGTAGCAAAATTTTAGGAAATGTGTAATAGCATGAGACTTTATCCAGGCAAACAATGACTATAATTATTTACAAGACAACTTTCCAAACTAGAAAACACTTTTTAAAAACACATCAAGTTAAAGACCTAATTTTCAAACACAAGGCATGACATTATTTTGTGGCTACTTTTGTAACACAAACACTAAACCTTCTTTAGCACTAGAAATGAATATATACCTTTAAGTGTCAGCAAACAAAACACAATATAGAATAATTCTAAACATCATCAATCTCTAAATATTATAGTATAAATAAACCATCTCTAGAACTGACCTAGTAAGTTTCCCCTACCATCTACATGCAAGCAGACCAAATTTAGGAAAATATATGCTTTAATGGATTTTAAACTACTTCTATTTCCCAAAAAATGAAAAATGCTAACTATGTTAATACTAATGATCTCCTTGGAAAAATAGAACATACATTTCTTTTTCAACTTTTTTAATGTTTATTTTTGAGAGAGAGAGAGAGAGTGTGTGTGAGAGTGGGAGAGGGGCAGAGAGAGAGGGGGGAAAGAGGATCCCAAGCAACTCTGCGCTGACAGCAGAGAGCCCCATGCAGGTCTCCAACACGCCAACAGTGAGATCAAGACTGGAGGCAAAGTCAGATGCTTAAGGGACTGAGCCACCCAGGTGCCCCGAGCATATCCTAAAGGGTAAACAACCCATAACTCCTCGGTATTTCACATAATCTTTCTACTGATTAACAGAATTATAAAAAAAGATGTATCAATAAAGTATACTCAGGACAAACTTACAAATGATGTAAAGATACTTCAAAATGAACATCTATGTACTTAAGCAGTTGTTCCCTGACGCAGATAAGATTCCCCAGCCCTTTAGCAATATATTACTATAAATATGCCTTATAGTGCGATATTTATTCTTTCTGTATTTATGCTATATTATTACTATACATGATACTTTAACACAAATCCTTATCCAACTGAGAACAAGATGAACCCAAAAGATTTTCAAAAACGTACTAACAACAAAATCACCACAGTTAATTTCTGTTAAAATGTTTCATTTCTGGGGCGCCTGGGTGGCTCAGTCGGTTGAGCGGCCGACTTCGGCTCAGGTCATGATCTCGCGGTCCGTGAGTTCGAGCCCCACGTCGGGCTCTGTGCTGACGGCTCAGAGCCTGGAGCCTGTTTCGGATTCTGTGTCTCCCTCTCTCTGACCCTCCCCGTTCATGCTCTGTCTCTCTCTGTCTCAAAAATAAATAAACGTTAAAAAAAAAAAAAATGTTTCATTTCTAATTACTTTTCAGTAACTCCACTGTAATTAAAATGTAAGAATCTTGAATTATTATGTTACCAAAAGATTAGTGGTCAGCATTAAAGAGCAAAGTGGTCAAGCTCATGCTGTATTTCAAGAACTCAGATTAAGCAACCACTTGCTATTAACAACCTTTTAAAGATATTTTAAAGATATTACTACAAAAATAATATACCATATTACTAACTTATTTTTTAATCCAAAATCCCAAGTATTGTATATCAAATGGCAATCATACAAACAAAAATCCTTTTAAGGACACTAATACGAATGAGTCTTACAAAAACATTCAGAGACTAAGAAATCAGCAGTTTGGACAAAGTATCCTCACACCTGGAAAAGGAACATACAAGTTTAGTGGCAAGTAAGAGACACTTTTATTAAATGTTTAAAACTTACCAAAGCTTTTATGTCAAGAGTTACCTTTTTTTTAAACCTACAAATTGGAATTTAAAAACTTGAAGCCCGATCCGATAATACATATAGGAATAAAAATTTTTGAAAACACGTAGTAATAGCTAAGTTTGTCAGAAAGAAAAAAAAAGTTATACAAGCTGCAGACTAAATTTATGGGGGGGGGCGCGGGAGGTGAGGAGGGGTGGCAGGACAAAAATAGCAGCTAAAAAGAGAACGCTGAGAGTTATTCAATTCCGTTACCTGCCTTCAGGTAAGTAGCCTGAACCAACCCCAACAAAGAAAAGCCAACTCTTGTTTTTAAGACTTTTAGATAACATGAATTCTGAAACATAGCTCAACATTACACACACACACACACACACACACAGGACTGTTGTTCCCCAGGACTATTCAAAAGATGGGTGAAACTGAATTAATTCAATACTTCCGACAGCAGGACCCCAGCTCATTCATTCTTTTCAGAATTCAATTCAAACACGAGGTGAGAGGTTATATAATGTCAAGCTTTACATTATACATTTCGCTGGGATGTGCAGGCTCACAAGAACTGCATGAGGTTGCAAGCATACACTCTAGAATGTTTTATTGTAACGTTAAGACTAACAAGTCTTGCCCTAAATAGGTAGGACCTCACAAGCACGGAGTTACAAAGTAATAAAGAATTTTTTTTCAACTCAATGAAATACTTAGTAATGCAGCAGATTATTTTTTTACAAAGCCTTAATTCTTCCCCAAAACATAGTGAAACTTCACAAGTTTCTCATGTATAGCATGTTACTGTATTCAAACATCAAGAAAGTAATGCACACTTTACAAAAAAATGCTTGAAAACGCTGAGTTCTTTAAAATTTAAACACAATAGTGCATAATTACTGTAGAGTCCAATACTACAGTCTGAAATCCAATCCACTGTGAATCTACTAAGCACCATCGTTCTGAGACACGAAATCATCAACTAGCATTTTACACATCATCCACATAAAACATCAGATTCCGTTTATATCTTCATTACCGTAAACCAAAAGCAATAGATTTGGCCAAACTTTTCCAAATGTGTTATCTTTGCAAACAATTTTACCAACCTCCAATTAGACTGGCAATAATCACTCCAAGATAAAATAATGCTCCATTTATTTAAATATCTTATTTAATCTTGTGGAAGGACAACTCTGACAGTAGTCAATTATTTTCAACAAAATATTTTAAATACTCAAAAAATTTTCAAGGCTTTAATTATTGACGCTTAAATCATTTCAGAGCTAGTCGCTATTCATTTTTCCAGGGATAATCTTAATGAAACCAATTAATACCTACACAGCCAAAGTTTAATTCAAGTTTTCTCTATCAGGCAAAGGCACCAGGCTTCCTGAAAAGGATTATTACTGTTTAGCTTTCTGGTCATTATCTGGGGTTGAAATCCCTTACACTTAGTTACTTTGAAACAAAAGCAGAAGTCAATTGCAGATAAAGAATTAGTGACTCCTAAACCAAACTACAGACAAAAAAATGGAGAACAACTAGCTAAATTTTTTAAAAATCAACTTAAGAATAAAACGCTAGGCTTTGTCAAACTTCCTTCTCAAATGTAACAATAAGGCTAGGTGTCAAACTGAAAGCTACGGATTTCGGCTTGAAAAGAAAATGTCTAACGGATGCAACACCTATCGCACACACTCCCAAGTTTCACGGTGCCCATTAAGGAAGCACACAAATATCACTTCGATCATATTTTGCTCCGGAGGGACCAACTGATGCCGACAGATCGAGACTCCACAGCCTTTGTTCAGCAGCTTACGGTTGGGCAACTAAATGTGCTACAGGTTGATAAGCATTTACCAGGCTTACGAATGCTGCTTCCAAGCCTGAGAAAGGTACAAGAATTCTGCATGCAAATCATCTCGGACAATTTTTATTGAACACCATCGAGCTGCACACTCCGAAGGAGAGGCCTATTCATCGCTACTATTTATTTCCATGTTTACCTCTCCTCCCTCCCCCCCAACTCCCCCCCCCCTTCACTTTCTCCTCCCACCCTGTCCCGCCATCTTGGGCCGATAGGAGCAGCCATTACTTAACTAAATGACAGTGCTAACAACTTTCCACACAAATAAACAGAGGCTGCACCCCGAATCCCCCCTGGCCTCCCCGGTCAGGCACACAGGAAACGGGACTCCAAGAAGAAAACACATTCGCAAATAACTGCGGGGTGTGGGGGCAGAACGCCCTAAAAAAGTAAACAAGTCACCTAACTTCAGGTACAGAGAGACCCATCGGGATGCATGTCAACAGCCCAATGCAAACTCTTCGCCGCCCTAAACTACGTGCAACTTCCCCCTTCTGGGAGCAGGGACGCAGGAGAGCCCAAAACGTTTGGTGCACAGTAGACGTTACGAACAGCGTGCCTGGAGGGAAAGAATGAAACCCACGGGAGGCAAGGAAGTCGGAAATGGGGGGGGGGGGGGCCATCTGCACACATTTACGCTGCCCTGACGCTACACCGGCACCCCGGGGGCTCATCGGGCTACCTCCAAAGAGCCGCAAAATGAGAGGCGCTTTCGTGCACCCAGTGGAGCTCGGCCCCAAAGCGCTGCTGCCCCGGTTCCTCCGGCTACGAGAGGAGAGGGCGATTTCGCAAGGGTGCGAGCGAGGTATCCGGGGGGTGGGGGGGGTGGGGGGTGGGGGGTGGGGGGTGGGAGGGAGGGAGGGAGAGCAAAGGCAGGAAATAGTTTTCCGGAAGCCCCTCGGCCATCGTTCGCGGCCACAATGAACGCCGGCCGGGCGGCGGGGCCCGGGGCGAGCGGGGCGCCGGCCGGGGAAGACGGTGTCCGCGCTCCGGCCCGCGGCTGCCTTACCTTGCCCAGTAGGGCCTTCGTCCTGGCGCCATCTTCATGAAACCTCACGAACCCGAAAAGGCGGCTGCGGGGAGAGACACACGCGGCGCGTTAGGGCTCCGGGAACGCCACCGACCCACCCCTGCCCGCGCCCGAGGCCCCGGCGGCGGCTCCGGCGCGGAGAGCGCCGAGCCGAGGTGCCCGCCCCGCCGCCGCCAGAGGCGAGCGGCGCTCGGGCCTCCCCGGAGAGCGGCGCCAGCCCGTCCGGAGCCGACCGGGCGGGTGACGGCGGCCCGTACCTGTCCAGTCCGCCGAGCGCCTCCCTCTCCTCGGCTGTCAGGCTGGGGGACGCCTCCTCGCTCTCGCCGCTCGCTTTTCCCGCCGCCATTTTCTTTTCCTCATCACCGAAAGCGGCGGCGGCAGCGGCGGCGGTAGCGAGCGACACTCCGCAGGATTTCATGGAAACGCAGCGAATTCACAACTCCAACGCCGACACCCCCCCCGGGCCGGGGCCCGCAACGACGCCCCCAATCTCCGCGCGGGACCGGCACACCAACTTTATCGCCGCCTCCTCCTCCGCCGCGGGCGGCAGCGACGAAAAATCCCAACGCGGCGGCGGCGAAGGCGGCGGCGGCAGGGGCTGCGGAGCCCCCGGGTCGGCAGCGGCGGCGGCTCGGCTGTAGGGTCACATCGCGGGGGCGGGCGGGGGGCAGCCACAGGCGGGGACGGCGGGAACGGCCGGAGCGCGCGGGGCTGGGGGACAGGGGGGGGATTCGTTGGAGACACAAACTTCCCCGGCACCAGCACAAAGTTGTTGTAATTGTGTCACACAGCGAACCCCACGCCGCCGCCGTGACCCCCCCCTCCGCGCCCGGCCGGCGCCACCAATCGGCGCCGCCCGCTCGCCTCACGTGACCTTTGTTGACTCACGTCAGCCGTGGCTCCACTCAACTTGCTAGCTGCCGAGCCCCGCCCACCGAGGCCGCCACCGTCGGGGAGCGGGACGCAGGCCAATTCTGGCCGGTGGTTGGCTGCTGCGCCCGTCTGTCGGGGGGGAAGGGTTGTCACCGAGAGGCAGCAAGCGGTTAGGTTGTGCTCGTTAAATACACTGGGGCAGAGAATGGAGGGTCCGGGCCGTGTCACCTCGGGAGCCGCGGCGGGCTCAGGAGGGGGAGGGGAGCGGTAAGGAAGGGCGAGGTCCGGCACCGCCCGCGGCGGGCGTGAGCAGTGAGTGAGGACGCCATGGTCGGCCTCTGCCTGCCGGAGAGCTGGGTGGTGGGCCCAGACCCACGGCCCGGGCAGTCCCGCGCTCCGGGGGGTCCCGGGGCCTCGCCGGGCCCGGTAAGGGTCGCGGCGCACGGCCCCTGACCTCCGCCCTCCGAAGAAGGCGCACACTTTTGGCACCGCTGGAAATAATGGCCTCCGCGAGGAGCGCGCTCCGGGAGCGGCTGCTGGCCCAAGCCGGGCGGCACGGGCGCCGCCCTAGGCCGGGCCTGCGCTCCGGGCCCCCGATCCCCTTGCTCGCGCCGAAAGTGAAGGGGGAAAAGCCTCCTGACCCCCGGCCGGAGGGAAGGAAGAGTCGCCCACGGGGTCTGGCTCGCCGATCACGGCTCCCCACCGCCCAAGGTCTGTTGGCAGCACTTTGGGGCCAAGTTTTCGTGCTACCCGCGTTTTGTCGGTAGTTCACTATAGTATCGTAAGAAAAACAATGACAGGTTTGAGCTGGACCTCCAAAATGTGGTTTCTTGTGGCTGTGATCTCGGGGTGGGGGGGTGGGGTCCTTCGTGGAAGAGTTGGGGCTGCTTGTGGACAGGCCTAAGAGAAGACATAGTTAAGATCCTCAACACAGCTTGCAGCCCAGAAAAGCCTTTTCTACCCCACACAACATGCCTTAGACAACAATAACACTTTCTTGTTCTGGCCGTGTCTTAGATGCAAATCAAAGTCACTAGTCTAGTTTTCAATCCCAGGTGTAATTGGGAGAAAAAGAAAACATGCCTTCGGTCCATTACTCTTTCCAAAAGACAGGTCTCGTATAATAGATCCGTTACAGGGCACACCTCCAGTCTTCAGAGACTGGGAAGTATTAATTAATCGACTTACGAAGACAAGATTTCTTTTATTAACATGGATTCTTGTAGATTTTTCATAACCAATAGACAAGATAGATTTAACTTGGATTTCAAAATATAAGAAGACAATTCCGCGCTGACTCAGTAATCCTAGCAGTATTCAGCGAGAAGCTATAGAAATCCCAACTGATTTTGCACACAGACACGGTTTTAAATTGTTCCCCTGAGACCAGTAACTAGACTAACAAACTGTGGTTTCATATAGATTATATTTCATGTTTAATTACTTTCTCTGCAACACCTCTTCCTTTCTTCACGGTGTTCCGTTTTATTTGAACGAATATGGAGAGCTGAATGCTTTCTACAGCTAAATTAACGTGCATTGTTAACTTTGTCACAAACACAACCTTCCAGTCCTGGGAGATTTTGACACCACGATCTTCTCCCCACACACACTTAAGACTTGCACGGGCAGAGAGAAAATTCAGCCAGCATTTGGCCATATTCCTGGAGTTGGCCATTCTTGACTGAGGCGCTTAAGAATTATAAGGCTACCCACCCCAAACCGGTCAAAACCGTTCCCACCACATAATTGTTAGGAGATAATAGCAGCAGAATTGCACCGAGTGGATGCAGTGGGGTGGTGTTGGAGTCAAGAGGTCCTGGATTTGAATCCTTACTGCGCAGGCTGTGTGACCTTGGGAAACTTCCTTCTCCTCTAAGCTGGAACTGTATGTCTAATCCAACTACAGATATCCATCCTCCATTATGATGCACGAGACCATTTTTATACAGTAACATCAATCTCCATACACTATGTAATTTTTTTAGAACTGGAGCGGTTTATAATTTGTCAAATGTATACACCATAGGTAGGTATGAAGCCTCCAAGGTTTCGGTCCTCACTGGAGAGAGAGAAATGGTAAAGTGAGATAAATGACTTCGTAATTATTTCTCTGCAAAGTGAATCCGAAAACCCATCTGGAAGGCAGAGCTATTGAGCCAGAGGAGCATGAACGGTGAAACCGTACAGACCTAGGTTTGAATCCTAACTCTACCACTTGCTAGCTGGTTGACCTTACACAAGTTAGTCTCGTTTGAGCTTCAGTGCTCTCCTCTGGGGGGGGGGGGGGGGGGGGGGAATCGATCCCCTTTACAACATTGTTTCGAATATGAATTTCCATGAGGTAGGTAGAGTGCCAGATACATAATATCCACTCAAAGACCTCAAAAAAAAAAAAAAAGTTGGAACTTTTAAGATCCTTTGTAGCTTTCACATTCTGGGTTCTAAATGTACCGGTCACCACTCTACCAATCACTGCCTCCTAATCACTCCCCAACCTCCCCATAAACCCAACACATAGTTTTAATCCACTTTTTACTTAAGGCATATAATCCCAGCATTGCTACCTCGCTTCTTTATTCCAAAATTCAACCTCATATCGCTTATTACTGACTCTTATTTCATAACTGTAACAGAATACACCGGGAGCTGGAGGAAATAATGTGAGTTTACCCAGGTGATATGACTAATATATGCATAGATAAATCAACATTTGAAAATTATATAAGTTTGTGTCATGCTGAGTCCGATTATGGGTTAATTAGTGCACAATCTGTAGTTAATACTTCTGTGAATACCATCAATTAGTATCAGAGAAGAAGCCCTTTCAATTATAGGAAGGTAAATTTAATTCATTTTTGAACAACTGAATACTTAACCCGAAGCATTTAGGAACATGTAGTTTATTTATAATGTTAATGTCACATAACCCGTACAGATAGAAAGTCACACAACAGAGTCCTGATTTATCTAGTCTTATAATTAGAACCATGCTTTTTTTATATCAAAAAAAAAATGTATTTACCAGCTCTTCCCACACTCGCCAGTGTCATAAAGATTACCCAACTGATATCCAAACACATTGATGACAAAAGTAAATAAGAGTAAGGGTTGAGGGGAGATAGAAGGCCAAATACAGACAGACTTTCAGTCATCACAAAAGCTTCAGTTGTCAGGGCACCTGGGTGGCTCAGTTGGTTAAGCATCCGACTCCTGGTTTCAGATCCAGTCATGATCTCGCAGCGCGTGAGTTCGAGCCCCAGGTGGGGCTCTGTGCTGACCGTGCAGCGCCTACTCGGGATTCCTCTCTCCCTCTCTCTCTGCCCCTCCCCTGCCGGCACTCTTGCTCTCCCTCAAAATAAATAAACGTTTTTAAAAATTTGTTTAAAAACCAGTTGTCAAAATCGTTTTGAGACTTCTAAATGAAGTCGAGACCACCCACACCCACCAGGAACCTAGACTTCTACTCTCACCAGGCTATAATAAGGCACCTCAAATCCCTACCACCACCCCAATCCAGCAGAAAGGAAGAATCCCTACCCCTCCCTGCTGGGTTGGTGTGACAGGAAGCCTACTGCCCAGTGGTGACCGCACCCTCGTGGTGTCAGCAGAAGCAATGTGGGGGGCACTAATGAGGCACTCCCATACCTCCCAGCCAAGGTGGTATCAATGCAGGCCCAATGGGGGTGTCAGAACTCCCATTCATATCTAGAAGTAACAAGATCTTCCCCCTCCACCAGTCAGCCAAGGCTGAGCGGGGAACCCGGACTTCTTTCACCCCTACCTGATAGTAATAAGGCAGTGCTTTCCCTTACCCCACCAGAGTGATGCCAGAAGAGGCCTGCTAAAACAGAAGATTTGGATAAGATCCGGAGCCGCCTAATCCCCAAGATGTCCAAGTTTCAATCAAAAATCCATACCAGGGCGCCTGGATGGCTCAGTTGGTTAAGCGTCCGACTTCCGCTCAGGTCATGATCTCGAGCCCCGCGGGGGGCTCTGTGAGGACAGCTCCGAGCCTGGAGCCCGCTTCGGATTCTGTGTCTCCCTCTCTCTCTGCCCCTCCCTGCTTGCACTCTGTCTCTCTCTCAAAAATAAATAAAATTTAAAAAAATAAAAATAAAAAAATAATAGTTAGAAAATACAATCAACAGATGTGAACGCTGGGGTGAATCAGATGTTCCAATTATCTGACAAGGGTTTTAATTTTTTTTTTAATAGTTCTTTTTGAGAGAAAGAGGGCACACAATCACGTGAGCACAAGTAGGGGAGGGGCAGAGAGAGAGGGAGACAGAGAACCCCAAGCAGGCTCCACACTGTCAGTGCAGAGCCCAACACGGAGCTCGAACTCATGAATTGTGAGATCACGACCTGAGCTGAAATCAAGAGTCAGATGCTCAACGGACTGAGCCAACCAAGTGCCCCTCTGACAAGAACTTGAAAGCAACCATCATGAAAATGTTTCAGTGAGCAATTATGAACCCATTTGAAACAAATGAAAAACCGGAAAGTTACAGCAGAGAATAGGAAGTTTCAGCAAAGAAATAGGAGATACAAAGAAGAACCAAATGGAAATTTTAGAACTGAAAAATACAGTAACCAAAATTAAAAACCCAACATATGGGCTCAACATCAGAATGGAAGGAATAAAGAAAAGCATCAGTGAACTTCAAGACAGAACAATAGAAATTACCCAGTCCGAACAACAGAGAGAAAATACACTGAAAAAAAATAAGAAAGCCTCAAGGATCTGTGGGACCATAAAAAAAAGATCTAGCGTTTGTGTCATCAGAGTCCCAGAAGGAGCAGAGAAAAAGGTTGGGGCCCAAAAAGTATGCAAAGAAATAATGTCCAAAAACTTCCCAAATTGGCATGGTCCCTGTCCTGAGTCCTTACTCAGAGAGTTGTATAAATAAATTCTATACTATTAAATAAGATCCAGAGTCTCCTAATACCCAAAATGATGAGTGCTATAAGCTTTGCCCAAATTTCTGTGGATGTTCATAGGAGAGGCATCTTTATCAGCTTAGAAGGACCAGAGAAAGCTCCTAGAAAATACCAGATGGATTAACAGGAACTAGAGGGTAGTGTAGGGGTGTGTGTGTTCTAGGCAGAGGCAGCAATATATCTGCAAAAGCACATGAGAGTTCTGATCTATTCAAGAAGTGGAGTATGGCTATGACCAAAAAGGTAAGGAAAGAGCTGGGAGTTGAAGTTGGAAAATTCAAAAGGGCATACTAAAGAATCACACCAATGGTTATAGTTACTTTGGGCACAGAAACAGTAACTGTAGCTTTGCTATTGGTGTTAATGCTGTGCGTTAAACAGAAGATCTCTGGGGTGCCTGGGTGGCTTAGTTGGTTAAGCGGCCGCCTTTGGCTCAGGTCATGATCCCACGGTTCAGAGGTTTGAGTCCCAGCTCAGAGCCCCCTTCAGATCCTCTGTCCACCCTCTCCCTCTGTCCCTCCCCTATGTTCTCTCTCTCTCTCTCTGTCTCAAAAATAAATAAACGTTAAAAAAAATAAAGAAACATAAGATTTCCTTTCACCTGGGCTCAGCAGCTGCCACAAACCTCGACGACTGTTGGCTAACCAACTGGTCTAGCCCTTTTGCTAGACCAGGGGTCAGAAAACTAGAACCCACAGGCCAAAACCAGCCTGCCGCCTTTATGGCCATTTCATCATACGTTAAAATTATATGCAATCCAAATTTGGATGTCCATAAATAAAGTTTTATTAGGACACAGTCATGCTCACTCATTTATGTACTATCTGTGGCTACTTTCACAAAAACACAGAGTTGGATAGGTGCAACAGACAATGTATGTGGTAGTCTCATCACTTCCCACTGCTGCTTAGTGCCCTACGAATCACAGTGCTGCTGTCATAGCTTGGCGGTTCTTCAAGTGCCACGCGTATGACACCATCACATTTTTTTATGACCGATACATGTCTATCATGCCGAAGCAAGAAAAAAGAGAAAAATAGACTTCAACTATCACGCCTTAAAGGCACAGTGGCGTGTGGATGATTTGGTTACACATTTGGCGGCAAAATATTTGTCATATATGTCGACATTACGAGGCTACACCCACCACGATATTCCCAATCGATAGGAAAGCAACAGTACGAACAATTAAGAGTATTTAAAACACTATTTCATCCCAGCAGATTTCCTTCACCAAAGTAAAACATGAAAATGAGACTGCAACCAGAGTCATTTTCTGAGTGGCTCATTTCTTAGCCAAACAAGGAAAGCTACTTAATTGAATTGTATTCGATGGCACCAGCCAAAGTAATGTGTCCACAGAAAATACAGGTAAGGCTATTAACCTTTCAGCTAGAACAGGCGCTTGAATTGTTGAGGACAGGGGGAGCAACATCGACAGTCAACTAAGAAACAAGGTAATTACCGGAGTAGGTTTCCTCGGCTCTTCTTGAGTTAACGGAGAATCCTGATACTACTCCGTCGTTGTTTATTGGAGGAGTCAATGCCTTGGTGGAAGTGACTGAAGAATTGGCCTCAGCTTTCAAAGAAGCTGGAAAGCACTGATGCGGTACAACATGAAGTGGAACCTGCTAAGATGTGTTACGATCGGCGGTAGTAAAAAGACGTGTGAAGCAGAGAAACGCTTATTTGAACAAATTGCAAAGTTTGTGAAAATGCAAGGTGTTTAGACCCTGTGCCACTCGTATTCTTTTTTTTTTTTTTTTTAAGTTTATTTACTTATTTTGAGGTGGGGAGGGGCAGAGAGAGAGGGAACGAGAATCCCAAGCAGGCTAACAGTGCGGGGCTTGAACTCACTAACCATGGGATCATGACCTAAGCCAAAATCAAGAGTTGGACGCTTAACCGACTGAGCCACCCAGGTGCCCCCACTCATTGTATTGTTCATCAGTAATGACTTTGTGATAATATTTGAATTTATCATGTGTTATTTTTTTTTAAGTTTATTTATTTATTTTGAGAGAGAGAGAGAGTACAAACAGGGGAGGACCAGCGAGAGAGAGAGAATCCCAAGCAGGCTCTGCACTGACAGCACGGAGCCCCAGTGCAGGGCTTGAACTCACAAACCATGAGATCATGACCTGAGCTGAAACCAAGAGTCAGACACTTAACTGACTGAGGCACCCATGTGTTATTTAACCAGTAGTGTCCATGGTAACTTCATTCACATTCATGGACTTAACCATCATCAGTTCCATGACGTTTTATCATAAGTAAAAACTGAGGGGTACCTGGCTGGCTCAGTCGATGGAGCATGTGACTCTTGATCTCAGGACTGTGAGTTCAAGCTCCATGTTGGGCATGGAGCCTACTTAAAATTTAGCAATTAAAATAAAACATCTAAAAGAAAAAGAAAGAAGTAAAAACTGAATGTCCTGACTTGCCCTACCACATAGCAGTTGAATGTCTTAGCAGTGGCAAAGTTCTATTGTGATTCTCTTGAGCTCAAGTCCAAAATTGAAAGTTTTTCAACGAGGAGAACAGCCTCCAACCACTATTATCAAACTATGAATGGCTTTGGAAGTTAGCTTTTGCTGGAAGCTTGATAATCTGTCCCAATGAACTTCACCAATTCCAAGGTAAAACAACACTTATACACGAAGCTAACAACAGTGAAGTCACTTTGATGACGACCAACATTGCCTAAGTTACAGGTAACGTCAAGCCACTTTCTATATTTCCATGCTATCAAAACTTAAACTAAGAAGCAAATTATCTATTCCTATACAAATTTGCAGCATATGTATTTTCTGAGTTCAAACTACAGTTTTAAGTGACCTTCTTCAGACCTCAATGCAAGTGCAAAGGAGATTTCTGTATTGCAAAATTCATTTAACTGTACAATTGAGTAGCTTCTACCTAACCATCCCACTTGGAAGTGATTAAGTGGCAGTGTAATGACATACAAAAAGGCAAATATCAAGAGAAAAATCTAATAGAATTATATAAGTGCCTTCCATGCAATGAACATGCTCTGTTAAAATCATATGCACACGGATATTTGCAAACTAATTTGATAGAAGGTAGTAATTTTGAATCTTAAGCAAAATGTATTCCAAAAACAAAGAATCCCATTTTTCTCAGTAGTAGACCTATATTGCCAAAACCTACTCAATTATCACTATTAGATTTTTAATTTCATCCATAAAATATTCGTGGAGATTTATTTTTCCTCTGGCTATAGAAGTAGCTACATTATATCTGTGATCTTGCCTCTTGACCTGCAAAATCTAAAATACTTACTATCTGGTCCTCTATAGGAAAAGTTTGCCAACCTCTGGCCTAATTAATTGATTCCATGGGACTTCCAGTTAAAAATGATGTATTATACATTGCTCTTTGTTCCCAAGTGCATCCTGTCCTAACTTCTCACAAAAATCCCCTGAATTCACATTAAAAAAAAAAAAGACAGGACTTCAGGATATCAAAGACTAAAACTGACAGGTAATCTAAGACGTGGATCTGGGTAAAATTGATGTTAATTATGAGATAGATGGTCCTAAATGGCTGGATTAAGAAAATCACAATCATGGTTTACCTTGGCTTCATTTCCTCAAAGACGTTGACTGAAAAAGGTAGGAAAGCCACTTCTTTAAGGCCCACACTCTATCCCCTGATGACCCACCATCATCTGTCTCCCCACTCACAGACTTGGTGCATAAACCAATAAGAGATGACAGTTTCTCTATCCTTGAAGGTTGCTCACCAGAATACTGATCCCTACACCCACCTCCACTCCATATCCTCTAGACTCCTCTATTTCCTATTTATGTAGGCAGAAAGATAAAACCAGGGGGCAGGAAACCAGATAGAGATTGGGAGGAAAAGGGAGGAGACTTACATTTAAGGAAGTGCGGTCCTCATAACCATGGCCAGCTTCTTGGGAGTGCGACCTGAGCAGGCGCACGGGGCCCCATAAGAAGGGCCTTGCACTTGGTTTCATGCTCCGCTGTTACCATCTTGAAATTCTTAATTTTTGATCGTAAATTAGAGGTACAAAAGGTGAAGTTACACTATGTGGACATTAGCGTGCTCTCCAGCAAAAGACGGGAGATGGAGATTTCATCACTACTCCCATAAACAGATGGTGGATCCGAGGGTAACCAGCTCAATTGCCTGTAAGCAGATGCAGAGCCCACAGAAAACTTTGTTTTATTTGAGAGCAAGGAGAATAATCAGCACGGAGCTATGAGAAGAGCATGACATCTAGAAAAATCAGAGAAAATCAGAGGAAATGAGGACTCTTCTTCACTATAATCCAAAAGGAAATTTCAGAAACCTGTTGACAATTTTTTTTAAATCTTATTTAGTTTTGAGACAGAGAGAGTGCACGTGGGAGAGGGGCAGAGAGAGAGGGAGAGACAGAAACCCAAGCAGGCTCCAAACTGTCAGCGCAGAGCCCAACACAGGGTTCAAACTCACGAACCATGAGATCATGACCCGAGCCGAAACCAAGAGTCAGACGCTTAACCGACTGAGTCACCCAGGTGCCCCAAAACCTGTTGATATTCTTAAAGCTTCTGTAGAGAAAAAAAAAAGAAACAGAAGGAATGAAGAGGCAGGACTGAGATGAAAATCCAACAGGTTGTGATGGAAAGACAGACAGGGGAAGAAAAATGAGCAAGTGGCCGATGAAAGCAGAAAAAAAATTAAAGTACACACTGGAGACAGTAAAAAGGAAAATTCATCCAACAGAAAAGTAAATTTGGTGTTAAGAACAAAGCTGATGTGAAGAAATTGAATGGAGTATAAACAGACAGAGATGGAAACAATGAAAGGGGACACACAGCTGGACACATTATGGCAAAATGGGTTAATATAAAAAATAATAAGTAAGCTACGATATTAAGGTATCTGTAATTGTTGAGGCCCAAAAAATGAAATCAGATTGCCCAGATAAAAACAAATGTCTGCCTGACAGTTTTAGAGAGAAAAATTGGTGACCCCAAAATGTAATATATATGAGTCATCTTTTTTTTTTTAGCTTATCTATTTATTTTAAGAGAGACAGCATGAGTGGGGGAGGGGCTGAAAGAGAGAGAGAGAGAGAGAGAAAGAGAGAGAATCCGAAGCAGGCCTCACACTGTCAGCACAGAGCCCAATGCAGGGCTTTAACTCACGAAGCAGTGAGATCATGACGTGAGTGAAACTAAGAGTCGGACGCTTAACCGACTGAGCCACTCAGGAGCCCCTGAGTCATCTTTCAGTAAAGATCTCAGAAAGGGGCACTTGGGTGGCTCAGTCAGTTAAGCATCCGACTCTTGATCTCAGGCCCTGATCTCAAGTCGATCTCAAGCCCAGCATGGAGCTTACTTAAAAATAAATGAATGAATGAAAAATAAAAAATAAACTTAAAAGAGATTTCAGAAAAACACTCTCTGCTATTTAAGGCATAATAAAATATATGACATTCTTGAAAGGATTGGTTTGTGGCATTTTTCAACCAACCAAGAAATGGGGGGGGGGGGGAAGCTCAAGAACGGAAAGGTCATGGAGGGGAGCATTATGCCAAAATAGAAGGGCATCTAAATAATTGCACCACATCTAATTATAAAACTAAATCTGACCTTTCATCCATTTTGAGTTTATTGGTGTAAGAAAGTGGTCCAGTTTCATTCTGCTGCATGTTGCTGTCCAGTTCTCCCAGCACCTTTTGCTAAAGATACTGTCTTTTTTCCACGGGATACTCTTTCCTGCTTTGTCAATGATTCGTTGGCCATACATTTATGGGTCCAATTCTGGGTTCTCTATTCTATTCCATTGGTCTTTGTGTCTGTTTTTGTGCCAATACCATACTGTCTTGATGATCACAGCTTTGTAGTAGAGACTAAAGTCCAGGATTGTGATGCCTCCCGCTTTGGTTTTATTAACAAAACTAAAAGGCAACCGACAGAATAGGAGAAGATATTTGCAAATGACATATCAGATAAATAGTTAGTATTCAAAATCTATGAAGAACTTACCAAACGCAACACCCAAAGAACAAAGAATCCAGGGAAGAAATGGGCAGAAGACACGAATGGACACTTTTCCAAAGAAGACATCCAAATGGCCAACAGACACATGAAAAGATGCTCAACATCACTCATCATCAGGCAAATACAAATCAAAACCACAATGAGATACCACCTCACACCGGTCAGAATGGCTAAAATGAACAACTCAGGAAACAACAGATGTTGGTGAGGATGGCAGAAGAAAGAGGAACCCTTTTGCACTGTTGGTGGGAATGCAAACTGGTGCAGCTGCTCTGGAAAACAGTGTGGAGGTTCTTCAAAAAATTAAAAATAGAACTACCCTACAACTACTAGGAATTTATCCAAAGGCTACAGGAGTTCTGATTCATAGGGGCACATGTACCCCCAATGTTTATAGCAGCACTTTCAACGATAGCCAAATCATGGAAAGAGCCAGATGTCCATCAGCTGATGAACAGATAAAGATGTGGTTTATATATACAATGGAATACTACTTGGCAATGAGAAAGAATGAAATCCTGCCATTTGCAGCAATGTGGATGGAACTGGAGGGTGTTATGCTAAGTGAAATAAGTCAGTCAGAGAAAGACCGATATCATATGTCTTCACTCATAGGTGGAACTTGAGAAACTCAACAGAAGACCATGGAGGAAGGGAAGGGGAAAAAATGGTTATAAACAAAGAGGGAGGCAAACCCATAAGTGACTCTTAAACACAGATAACAAACTGAGGGTTGATGGGAGGGGTGGGGGAGAGGGGAAATGGGTGATGGGCATTGAGGAGGGTGCTTGTTGGGATGAGCACTGAGTGTTGTATGGAAGTGATGAATCATGGGAATCAACCCCCGACACCAAGAGCACCCTGTACATGCTGTATGTTAGCTAACTTGACAATGAATTATACTAAAAAAAAAGACCCAAAAACAAAAAACTAAATCTGAATCTCAATATTTTTTCTCTCAAATAAGGTACTGAATTTTAAAAATAGTAATAAAAGTATATAAAGCTAAAACCCAAGTTACCATTTTCATGGATTAGCATGGGGAATGAGGTAAAAATAAAGTGTGCTAAATTTTATATCTCAAAAGTGTTATTCAAGGGGAGCCTGGCTGGCTCAGTTGGAGGAGCACGTGACTCTTAATCTCGGGGTTGTGAGTTCGAGCCCCACATTGGGTATAGAGATCACTAAAAAAATAAAACTTAAAAAAAAAGTATTATTCAAAATACGCCATTTCAAAACCAAATATATTATTTCACTCTGGACTCATCAATTAGATAAGAATAAGTTAAAGAAAGCTTTTGAAAAACCTACAGGTATGTGTCAGGTAATATACGTACTATATCAATTCAGGAAACAGAAAGGTATAGTAAAAAGTACAAGTTTCCCCTTTCTCCAGGTAGCTGCTTTCAACTAATAGAATAAAATCCTTTCTAAAGCAATGGAGAAGATAAAAATGAAACTGAAAATCGGGGCGCCTGGGTGGCTCAGTCGGTTAAGCGTCTGACTTCGGCTCAAGTCATGATCTCACAGTTCGTGGGTTCGAGCCCCACGTCGGGCCCTGTGCTGACCGCTCAGAGCCTGGATCCTGCTTTGGATTCTGTGTCTCCCTCTCTCTCCGCCCCTCCCCCACTCGCACTCTGTCTCTCTCTCTCTCTCAAAAATGAATAAACGTTAAAAAAAAAACTAAAAAAAAAATGAAACTGAAAATGAAGAAAATGGAGAAATGTTAATAAATAAATCGCAGAACAAAATGGCATAAAACCAAAGATTTCAGAATTTAAAAATGTAAATCCCCTGTTAAAAGACTTGGCTGAGTAAAAGAAATTTTAGTATAAAATTACCACTAAAACACAACATGATAGGTTACAAAGTAAAAAACAGACAAGGACATTAGAAAACGCAGACCAAAAGAAGGGGGGGGGGAAGAGTTGGCAATATTAGAGCATCAAAGAAAGCATTAATTCGGCCAAGAGAGGTAATTTTATATTAGTTAAAGGGTAGAAGTAAAATTCTCATCATGTTGACATTCAATGCCAGACCATCAGATACCATCCAAATATACAGATATATCAGAACATACAAAATAGACAGATCTTCCTTGGCTTATGATGGGATTCCTTCCCAACAAACCCACTGAAAGTTAAAAATATTATTGTAAATCAAAAATGCATTTAATACATGTAACCTCCCAAATCTCCTAGCTTAGCCTGGCCTACCTTAAAGGGGCTCAAAACACATCAGCCTCCAGTTGGGACAAATTATGTACTCGGAGCCTATTTTGTAACAAAGGGTTGAATGGCTCATGAAATTTGTTGAATCCTGGATCGAAAGTGAAAAGCAGAATGGTTGTAAGTGTATCAGTTGTTCACCTTAGTGACCGTGTGGCTGACCCGGAGCTGACCCAGCATCATAAAAGAGTTTCGTAGCACATATTGCTAGCCCAGGAAAAAACCAAAATTCAAAATCCAAAGTACAGTTTCTACCGAATGTGTATAGCTTTTGCACCACCATAAAGGCAGAAAATTATCTAAGTCAAACCATTGTAAGTTAGGGACTGTGTACATAAAGAAAAACTAGTGGAAATTGTATTAGTGAGGGTTCTCCAGGGAAATAAAACCAATCGTGTGTAACATATATGTATGTATATACATTTAAAGAAAGAGAGATAAAGAGAGTTAAGGGATTGGCTCATGTCATTGTCGGGGCCTGAAAATCTGAGATTTGTAGATCTGTAGAGGAGGCCAACAGGCTAGAAACTCAGATAAGAGTCGATGTTGCAGCCTTGATCCAAGACTTGTAGGGCAGACCAACAGCCTGAAAACTCAGGCAGAGTTTCTATGTTGCAGTCCTGAGGTGAAATTGCTTCTTCTTTGGGAAACATCAGTCTTTGCTCTTCAGGCCTTCAACTGATTGGATGAGGCCCACCCACATAATGAGGAATAATCTGCTTTACTAAAAGTCACCTGACTATAAATTTTAATCACATCCACAAATACCTTCACAGCAACATCTAGATTGGCGTTTGACCAAACAAATGTGCACCATAGCCTGGCCAACTTAACACATAAAATTAACCATCAGAGAAATATAGGGAGAAATTGACATAAAGACAAAAGCAATACACGACTAACATATCTCTTAGCCATTAGATATATCGAGCAGATCCAAAAATAAATATGAATTTAAGGAGGACGGATACTATTAAGACTATATATAATACATTATGGATTATATATAAACTACATATGATGTTATATATTTTTTATATTATAAATTATATGAATAGATGAGAATGATGGTAACAATCCAAAAAAAAGTAATGTTGGATCCATACCTCACACTTTCTACTAGGATGTATTCCAGATGGATCAAATATTTAAATGTTGACATTGAAACTACAGGGGCGCCTGGGTGGCTCAGTCGGTTAAATGTCTGACTCTTGATTTGGGCTCAGGTCATGATCTCAAGGTCAGTGCGGAGCCTGTTTAAGATTGTCTCTCTCCCTCTCCCTCTGCCCCTCCTCCACTTGTGCCACTCTCTGTGTCTCTTGGGGAAAAAAATTCAAACTATTAAAAGTACTAGAAGAGCCATGGGAAACATTTTTAGGATACTCTTAGAGTATGGAAAGCCTTTCTGAGGATGACACAGAACCCAAATCCATAAAAAAAAAAAAAAAAGAACCAATAAATTTGACTAAATATAAATAATCTCTCTGGCAAATCCCTTCTAAGCAAAGTCAAAAGACAAATGAAAAACCAGGAGAAAATACCTGAAATTCTTATCACTCACAAATGCCTCATTGCTTTAATAAAGTTCTTACAAATCCATAAGAAAACAAGACTAGCAATGTAATAAGATATTGATAGGAGCAGTCACTTCATGGAAAGAAAAATATACGTGGCTCTTAAAAGAATGAAAAGACACTGGAAACTTAGTCATAAGAGGCAAGCAAATTACAAGCAATCTGAGATACCATTTTCACTGGTCAGCATGGCAAAGATACAAAAGATACACTATGCTGTTGATTCTGTGGGAAAATAGGCACTTTCATACATTGTTGCTAGCTATTGGTAACATCCATTGGAATGAACCTGGCAGTGTTTATCAAAATTTCAAATTGTGGGGGCGCCTGGGTGGCCCAGTGGGTTAAGTGTCTGACTCCTGATATCAGCTCAGGTCATGATCTCACGGTTCCTGGGATCAAGACCCACTGCCCCTCTCCCCTGCTCATGTGCTCTCTCTCTCTCTCTCTGTCTCTCAAAATAAATAAATAAACTTAAAAAATTCAAATTGTGAAATCAGACCCTGTGAGATCATAAAAAATATATATTGCTCTCTGCTCTTCCTCCTTCCTGGCACAGGACTCCTAAAACCCTTGTAAATTCCTAAGTGGTAAGAGCACTAGGACCATCTTTTGTTCTAATGAGGTGACTGTAGGTGAGTCCTGGATGGGGGCTGGCCACCAGAAAGATCAAGCCATGATTAGAAGCTTGTGATTTTCAGCCTTGACCTCCCTCACCTCTCCACAGAAGGGAGAGGGCTGGAAACAGAGTTAACGATCAATCATGCCTACATGAGGAAGCCTCCATAAAAATCCCAATAGCAGGGGGTTCAGGGAGCTTCCAGGTGGGTGAACACATTCACATTCTGGGAGGAGCACGAACCCCAACACCATAGGGACAGAGAAGCTTCTGTGCTCGGGACCCTTCTAGACCTCGTCCTACATATCTCTTCGTCTGGCTGTTCATCTGTATCCTTCCTTTATCACGTCCTTTAATAAGCCACTCTAGCAAGTTAATTGAACCTCAGAAGGGGGGTCATGGGAACCTCCGATTTGTAGCCACAACTGCTGTGGGTAACCTGGGAACCTACCACTTGTGACTGGCATTTGAGGTTGGCGGTGGGCAGTCTTGTGGGACTGAGCCCTTAACCTGTGGGATCTGACACAATCTCTAGGTAGACGGCATTGGAACTGGGTTCAATTGTAGGATGTCCACCCGGTTTCACAGAGAATCGACACGTAGTCACAATGTGGTAGTTGTGTGAGTAGTAAAGGAGACACACAGGTGGAAAACTAGGTTTCTCGGAACACAAACCCCCTATTTCCATTTCTAGTAATACCCTACGAATATATTTGCACATTAATGACATAATTTACATACACAAACTTCACCACAAGTTCATTTATCACAGTAATATTTATAATAACAAAAGTTTGGCAGCAATCTAAATGTCTACCAGTAGGGGCCGGGTTCAGTGAATTATGATATTTCCAAAAAGAACGAGGGTGTTCTCTTTTACTGACATTGCATGATCTGTAACATATATTATTACACAAAAAGAGACAAAATAGAGAACGGTGAGTAAAGTATGCTGCTCCTTGGTGAAAAACGAGATAAAGTACATACGTAATTCCTTACAGATGCATAAAGTAATATCTTAGGAACATAGAAGGGAAACTAATAATTTTGACTGCCTCTGGGGGGTGAAAGCGATTGGCTAGAGGACAGAGGTGAGGAGAGATTTCACTCTATGTGCTCTTATGTACTTTTTTAAAAAAATATTTGTTTTTGAGCGAGAGAGAGAGAGAGAGAGAGCCCAATGTGGGGCTCAAACTCATGAACCTCGACATCATGACCTGAGCTGAAACCAAGAGTTGGCTGCTTAACCAACTGAGGCACCCAGGCGCCACCCCCCTTATGTTACCATTTGAATGCAGAATCACATTACCTACTCAAATATTAAAACATTTTAAGTAAGAAAATATGATAAAACATTTAAACTTGGAAGCCTACCAGTAGATAATGCATGCTTCACTGTTCAAGAGACAGCTAATAAGAAAATCTCAATTCTGGAAAGCAAAAATTACACAGGCCACGTTCTTTGACCACCATGCAATAAAGCTAGAAATGAGTGCAGACTCTCGCGGTCCCCAACACAGGCCTCAGTCCTGCCTAAACATGAAGCCTCCGGAGTTCAATTATGACAGAGGCTTTCTAACTTAGTCCTTTGCTCGCTTTTATTCCCTCACCATAGAGGCTATTGAAGAAAGAGGTCAATCGTGAGTCCAGATACAACACTATTGTGCCCTATTGCAGAATGTCTTATTAAATATGCTTTCTGAACGCAACTATGTGACCGAGACCTTGATCTGTCTCTCTGGATGGGGAGGATCTATCTGGGAGTCTGGCTCAGGCACCAAAAGATTACCATATAATTCATGTTTTCACTCCCTCTTCTCCCCTTATCAGGCCATTCCCAAAAGGTGATTGAGAGGTCACCTCCCGACCTGCCTATATCTCATTAATAGGGGAATAGTGAAAAGTGTATGAGGAGACACTGATGTAGCTGGAGATGGGGGTCTCAAATACCCACAGGTAAACATCACCCTCTTACTGGATATCTTGATCTTTTTACCTTAACAGTGTAGATCAGAATAGGTAATCATGTGATGTCACAGAGGTCTCATTGGTAACCTAACAGATATGATGTGAAATGTTTTAGCAGGAAAAAACTGTTCAAAAAATTTTTTTAAATGTGTATGTATTTTTGAGAGAGAGAGAGAGACAGAGAGCAGGTAGGGTAGGGGTAGAGAGAGAGGGACACACAGAATCCAAAGCAGGCTCCAGGCTCTGAGCTGTCAGCACAGGGCCTGATGTGGGGCTCAAACCCATAACTGTGTGATCATGACCTGAGCTGAAGTCGGACCCTTAACCGACTGAGCCACCCAGGTGCCCCAGAAAAAAACTGGTTTTTTTTTTAACGTTTATTTATTTTTGAGACAGAGAGAGACAGAGCATGAGCAGGGGAGGGGCAGAGAGAGAGGGAGACACAGAATCTGAAACAGGCTCCAGGCTCTGAGCTGTCAGCACAGAGCCCGATGCAGGGCTCGAACTCTCGGCCCATGAGATCATGACCTGAGCCGAAGTCGGACGCCCAACCGACCAAGCCACCCAGGCGCCCCGAGAAAAAACTGTTTTAAAAAATTGAATTGCAAATAATTGAATGAGTGGGTATGTGAGTGCACATGCGTGTGTGTGTGTGTGTGTGTGTGTGTGTGTGTGTGTGTGCACATTACAATTTTCTAACATTATGAGCCTTTGGAATTAAGATATACAAACTCCAGAATATGGTTAATACTTTACTGATCAAATATCAGACATTCTGAGTAGATGACCTTTTATTTAAATGTTTATATATGTAGAAACATACAACGTGTGTTCTATTTTTGCCTTTTCAATTCTCCGATACCTGGTTACATAGTTCATGATAGTAGATATTCTCTGGTAAAGTAACTATTGTGGTGTCTGTTTTTCTGATTCGACCTTGGCTAAATACACAAGAAAACAATAATTCCAATCAAAATCCTAATGGAAAAATGTTAAAAACCTTTCACAACTATTAAAATGCTTCATCCAGAAGAGAAAAAGAATCTAGCAACAACAGAAAAGCCTCTGAAGAAGTATAAAGGCGGAGCTAGGGAGAGATGTCATTGCCCTACCAAATGTTCCTGCCTGTTCTAAAGCTGTATCAATTTTAAGGAGTGTGAAACTGGCACAGGAAAAGAGACAATGTAACAAGCCAGAAGGAACAAAAGTAGACACAAATATTAATGGCAATTTTATGATATCTCACAATTATTTTTAAAAAATTAAATAACTCCAACTTATACCAAAATTAGTTTGGGATAGATTTAAGAGTTACACGTCCCCCAGTGTAACACTTGGTTGAGGCAAGACTCCTTAATGGATGTTAATACCATTGGATGAAAGAAACAGGATATTCACATGGTGGGAAAGTTATCACCCCATAGGTTACTCACTAGCTTTGAAGGCAGGTATCTGGTGGTCACCACCTTAACCAAGTATTGTAGTAAAAAATACTTAACCCAAACCTAATCAAGCCTCTAGACCTGACTTCAAGTTTAAAGAAGATGAGGGTATGGGGAGCCTGGGTGGCTCAGTCGGTTAAGCATCCGATTTCACCTCAGGTAATGATCTCACGGTAGGTGGGTTTGTGGGTTCGAGCCCCGCGCTGGGCTCTGTGCTGACAGCTTGGAGCCTGGCGCCTGCTTTGGATTCTGTCTCCCTCTCTCTCCTTGCCTCTCCCTTGCTTGTGCGCTCTCTCTCTCTCAAAAATAACGAATAAATAAACATTAAAAAAAAAAGACTCACAAATTTAACTACATACAAATTTCAACTTTTGGGTCACACATAAGCACCATAAACACATGGCACACGATCAACTGGAAAAAATACATATGTAACACATTTGACAAGAAAAATTGAATATTCTTGTTCTGTATTCCAGTCCTGACAACTCAAAAGATAAATCAGAAATATGGAAAAACAGAGCCCAGTCTGAACATCGCTTCACTCCTGGGCTGTGTGCTTTCTTAGGCAAATTCCTTAACCTCTTGGAGCCTTTGTTTTGTCATCAGTGTGTTGCCGGTGACAACCTTAAAGCGCTGATGTGGTCCTGTGCTTGACATATAATAGCCTCCTAATAAATGGTGGTTATTATTTTTCACTGTAACTCATATTCTACCTTTGCTACAATTCTTTTTTTTCCAGGCGCCACAGTTTTTTTCTTTTTCTGTGTGTGTCTGGGTGTTATAGTACTTTATGCATACTTGCCGAAACTGGAAACTACCCTGTTATGAACTGAATAGTATCCCCCCCCCAAAAAAAAAATGTTAAAATCCTAACCCCTGGAACCTCAGGATGTGACCTTATCTGGAAACGGGGTCATTGCAGACATAATTAGTTGAAGGATGCGATCATACTGGAGTGGAGTGAATCCCCTAATATGACTGGTGTCCTTACAAGAAGAGGGAAATTTAGACACAGACACCAGAGGGAAGATGGATGCAAAGACACATTAAAGAAAACTGCCGTGTGACCACACTGATGTATCTCCAAGCCATGGGATGGCAAAGATTGCCAGCAACCACCAGAAAGTGGCAAGAGGCAAGGAAGGATTTTCCCTTACAGGTTTCAGGGGGATCATGGCCCTGCTGAGACTTTAATTTAGGACTTCCGGCCTCCAGAACTGTGAGAAAATTAACTTCTGCTGTTTTAGGCCACCCAGGTTTTGGTATTTTGTTGTGGCAGTCCCTAGAAAGCTAATGCCAACCCGAATATCCTCCACTGAGTGAATATAAAACAAACTGTGGTACATCTACACAAAAGAATACAACATGAGTGAATCACAAAGGCATGCTGAGTGAAAGCAGCCCATCTCCAGAAGTTACATCCTGTATGATTCCACTTATGTAACATTCTGTTAAAGGCAAGTCGACAGGGACAGAGAACAGCTCAGCGTCTGCCAGGGGTGGGGTGGGGCCAGAGTTTGACTACAAAGGGGAAGCGGGAGGGAGAGTTTTGGAGTCACAGAGCTGCTCTGTGGCCTGATTGTGGCTCTGGTTACATGAATCCATGTATGTGTTAACAGTTACAGAACTGTATGTCCAAAGGGAGTTAATTTTACAGTCTGTTAATTTAGGTATTAAAAAAAAAAAGATACACACACACACACACACACACACACACATATACATATGCCCAAATAAATATCTTTTTAAAAATGCTTTAAAAGTGGGGCACCTGCGTGGCTCAGTCGGTTAAGCATCCGACTCTTGATCTCAGCCCACGGTTCGTGAGTTCGAGACCCACATCGGGCTCTGAGCTCTTGGTACAGAGCCTGTTTGGGATTCTGTCTCTCCGTCTCTCTGCCCCTCCCCTGCTCGTGCTCTCTCTCTCTCTCTCTCTCTCTCTCTCAAAATAAACGAATAAACTTAAAAAAAAATTGATAAAAATACTTTAAAAGAAATTTCCCACCTGGGACAAAATATATTTTGTCTCAAATCTTCTGGGTTAGAATAGCTGCTCCCAAGCCAGAGCCAGGTTCCTGGGGAGTTTGTACAATCCTGGATTCCAGGGCCTACTCTGGGGCTCACTCATTTGACCCTTTGGCAAGGTCCCCCACGGATCTCAGGGGATGCTGGGACACTGGCTGTAATTAATGGTCAGCAATGCTAAACGAGGCCTTGGAGGGGGGTGGGCAGGGGCTGGGTGGGTGCTGGAATTGTACTGCTTGTTTCTTGTTTGCACCTGCATGAAGGATGAACCACAAGGAGACAATGAAAACTCCGAAAGGGCTCTAACTCCAGGCCTCCTCTGAGGGAGGGTCAGAAAGAACCTGAAATCATGTGTTGTTACACACAGGATGATTTTGTTCAAAAGCACTTGGTAGACAACCAAGTGGCTCTGCCCAGATAGGGGAAATGCCATTGTGAGGACGAATGTGGCTGACCCCCAGCCAGCAGGGCCAAAGAGTATCATTAATAACCAGAGCTGCCCTCTACTCTAAGCTTTAAACCATTCATGGGCTGGGTAAAATGCTAAGGACTCTAATCCCTACACCCATCTTGTGAGAGTCATGTGTCACTCGTTTGACAGGTGAGGAAACAGAGGCTTTCAGGAGCCCCAGATCACAAGAGGAAGAGGTGTCAGATGTGACACGGCTGGCAGCTCCAGCCTTGGAAGTCAAGGCTGGAAGCTCCAGCCTTCAAAGTCAAGACCCGTGAGAGGGACCCTTGAAGCCTGATATCAGGCTCTCGCTCTCTCTCTCTCTCTCTCTCTCAGAACATGCTCCGGAGAAGGGGATTTGATGTCCCTTTTCACAAAGGCCGGTGGAGGTTGTCAAGGGCACCCTGAAACCCTGGCATATAGTACAGAACTCACAATCAAAATCGTTTCAATTTTATATAGTGGAATGGCTTTTTTGAAAACTATTTTAGGGGCACCTGCATGGCTCAGTCGGCTAAAGCGCCAGACTTGGGTTCAGGGCATGATCTCGCGGTTCGTGGGTTCGAGCCCCATGTTGGGCTCTGTGCTGATAGCTCAGAGCCTGGAGCCTGCTTCAGGTTCTGTGTCTCCCTCTCTTTCTGCATCCCCCCCCATCCCCCCCGCCCTCTCCTCCACCCCCCCAACACTCAGTCTCTCAAAAGTAAACATACTTTTAAAACCCTGTTTTCTACGCAAATCTAATCTAGAAAAGCAGAGTTGGGCCACTGTGGTCAAGGGTGGGGGCAGGGGTGGCTTCAGGCTCCCCCAGGGCTCCCAGGGTGCACCCCAGTAAAGGCTTCTAACAAGAAGTTGGCACTTACTGTGAGAAGTCCAGGCGGTGCCATGATGTCTAAAGCTCTGAGTTTGGGTTGGAAGGAACCAGGTGGGATCCTGGGGGACTCACTCCTGGGTTATTCAGCCTAGGGCAGGGCGCAGGATACGGGTCCATCCGAGCTGAGCACCACCTTCCCATCCCCCCCCCCCCCCCCCCCCCCCCCCCGCCGGCCGGGCCGGGGTCGACCATGACGCCGTGGCTCACAGGATAAGAAACATCGTCACCGTGTTGCATGCAATGAATTTTATTCTTTAAAGATAAAAGCTCCCTAAGCTAAAAAGTCCAACACCATCCTTTTTCTTGCCCTTCTAAACGGTATCCGCTTGTTCTCTGTCCCAACTCAAAGTTCAACGTTCAGGTTCAATGTTGGCGTTGCCTCCTCAGCAGGTGTCCGGAGCTGGCCAGGACGGCTCACATCTGCATCATCACATGGACTTCCTTCTCGTAGATGTCAGGGATCACACCCACGGGGGAGTTGACCATGTGGACGGTGTTCTTGCTGAACAGCTTGAACTCGTAGTGGATGAGCTGTTCCCAGAAGCCGTTGTTGGGCCTGATGATGGGGCGGCACGACTTGGTCCACGCGTGGGCGTCCAGCAGCGACATGGCGTGGTACTTCATGAGGTAGGCCAGGCAGAGGGCGGCCGAGCGGCTCACCCCCGCGGCGCAGTGCAGCAGCGTGCGGCCCTGCTTCATCTCGACGCTGTGGATGTGGTCAGCGATCGGGTCAAAGAAGTCGCAGAGGCGCGAGCTCGGGACGTCAGCCACCGGCACCTGGACGTACTGGATGTCCTCGTAGAAGGTGTTGACCACTTCCGCCGAGACGTTGATGACCGTGGTGATGTGGTTGCTGGACAGCATGCCCTGGTTGTTGGCCGACACGCCGTTGCTGATGTACAGGCTGCTGGTTATTTGGGAGAGGCCATGGACGGTGGGCTGGCGTACAGCCGGAGCCGGGAGGGGACACGGAGAGGTCATCACGGTGGTGGGCGGTGATCTCCCTCCGAGAAAGTTCGGAGCGCCAAACTCGGGCGAGTTCACGTAGCAGCAACGCTGTGAATGTCTCAGGCGACGGTCTGGGGGTACAGAAAACCAAGTCACCGGTCACCACGCCTTCCCCGCCCAGGGGACGTCACAATCCTACTGCCCGCCCCGCCCCTCCCGGTTTCCATGGCGATGGCAACTTGGCCACCCAGCCCGGTCTTCAGAGAAACCCCAGATCTCTTTTTATCTCTGTCCGTAGCCCTTCATTTTCCAAAGCCCCAATTCTTATCTGCTGGACGTTTAAAAATGTCCTATTACAAGATATCCAGTATATGCTTCAACTGTTGGTTCGCACCGAACACAATATCAATGAATGCTTCTATTTTATTAGCATTGAGGGACCGGGCTTAGACTTTTTCGACAAAGTAGCAATATCATATTTTAAGCTGGGGAACAGCCTTTGGCTCACGTGATACGCTAATCTCTGTAAAAAGTATAGTGAGATACGGGGTTGGCTGGGTGAGCTGCCCTGATCCTTGCTTGCAGACCCTAGCCATAGAATTCGGTTCCTTAATTTTTTTAGTTTTTTAATTTATTTTTTTTTTTACTTTACATCCCAGTGAGTTAGCATATAACAAAAACAGATTCTTGAAATGCTACCCGAGATTTGCATTTCCTCACGGCTAAGATTTTTGTGGTGTGCCGTGGCTATAGGCAAGGACGAAATAGATGCCAGCCTGTTTGTGAAGGGTCGAGGGAATGATAACCTCAAAGGACAACACGTTTTTCTTTCTCCTGATTGGCATAATCCGATTATTGTGCATTGCTTAAATTGGCAGTCTCCACAAATCTATCTGGAAGAAAACAGAACACAAATATTAAGGACACATGAAAACTGTCTATTGGAGATAGCTCAGTTGGGCTAAAATTATTGGAGACAGTTTCGCCTCACATTTAAGATATGGAATCATAGGGGCTCCTGGGTGGCTCAGTTGGTTAGGCGTCAGACTCTTGATCTCGGCTCGGGTCATGATCTCACAGTTTGTGAGTTCAAGCCCTGCATCGGGCTCTGCGCTGACAGTGTGGAATGTGCTTGGGCTTCTTTCTCCCTCTCTTTACTGCTCCCCCGCTTGCTCTCTATCTTTCTCTCAAAAATAAATAAAAATAAACTTAAAAAAAAGATATGGACTCATAGATTGTACATCTATGGAGTGACGTGGAACCCCCTGAAGAGTATTGGAGTCTAGTTATTTCATAAATGTATGTATGCTTCCTACACTTTAAAAATGTAGTAAAATTGGGGCCCCTGGGTGGCTCAGTCGGTTAAGCATCAGACTTTGCCTTGGGTCATAATCTCGTGGTTTGTGAGTTCGAGCCCCAGGTCAGGCTCTGTGCTGACAGCTCAGAGCCTGGAACCTGCTTTGGATTCTGTTTCCCTCTCTCTGCCCCACCCCCGCTTGCGCTCTCTCTCTGTCTCTCAAAAATGAATAAACATTAAAAAAAATTTTTTTTAATAAAAATATAAAAATGTAGTACAATTAACCAAAATAATTTCATATACTATTCTCAAAGACAAGCATGACTCATATTAAATAGATCATTTATTTATTCTTTCAACTAATATTCTGTGATGCCCTTTTGTCTAAGGGATGTTGGATGCCTTAAAACTCCACTATGGGGCTTTTCCTAGGTGGGTGAGGAGTTGATGTTTTCTCCTCCTGAGTTTGGAAACAGGTGACTTTCAGACTCCCACTTACCTCTACTTTTCCTTAGTATTATTTTTTAAGATTTTATTTTTAAGTAATCTTTATACCCAACGTGGGGCTCAAACTCACAACCCTGAGATCAAGAGTTGCACATTCCACCCACTGAGCCAGCCAGGGGCCCTCACTTTTCCTTATTATTTAGGGAAGAAGATATATAAGGGGTTTCCCAAGGGCACACCCTCTTCCTACCACTGGGAAAAGACCCTGGACATCAAGAACTGGTTAACACTCAGATTTCTCAATTCAGTAGTCAAGGCCCATTCCAACCTGATCTAAGCCTGCCTTTCAAATCTCATTCATTCACCTTTTTTTTTCATTTTTAAAAAATTAATTAATTAATTAATTTATAGATTGCACGAGCAGGGGAGAGGTGCAGAGGGAGAGAGAGAGAGAGAATGTATTTTTATTTATTTAAAAATATTTTAAGTTGATTCATTTATTTTGAGAGAGAGAGGAAGGGAGAGAGCACGTGTATGGGAGGGGCAGAGAGAAAGACAGAACCCCAAGCAGGCTCCTCGCCATTAGTGCAGAGCCTTAGGTGGCACTCGAACTCACAAACTGAGAGATCATGACCTGAGCCGAGATCAAGAGTCTGATGCTTAACCCACTGAGCCATCCTGGTGCCCCTGTTCACCAAATTTTTATTAAGAATGTATTGTGTGGCAGACATTTTCACCCATATAATCCTTTAGTTCTGACCAAGCAAATCCAGTGCTCTTGGTAAATAGAAAATATACATTCCTACTTCCTTACCTTCCTCATGCCATTCCTCTCTTGAGAAACCTTTCTTGCTCCTGTCTGTTTACTGAATCCTATCCAGGACTCAAGACCCAGCTTGATTAACTCAAAAAAAAAAAAAAAAAAAAAAAGTATCAGCTGAGCATCCAATCTGTGTCAGGTACAGTTCTAACCTTGTGTAGATTCAATACCGTACACACAGGCCCAGATGTCAAAGAGCTTATAGTTTGGTCAGAGAGACAGATAGTCATAAAAGAGTCCAGAAGAGAGGGTGATTCATTGTTTTCTGTGTGTGTGTTTGGGGATGGGGGGCTGTAGGGGGAGGTCATGAAAGGCTTCACAGAAAACACGATCTGGAACAAAGCTTTTTGTTCATTGGTTGTTTTTTTTTTTTTTTTTTTAGTTACTTATCGTTTATTCGGCCCAAGTTTTTGTCTTGAAAAATTTCAAACCTACAGAAAAGCTGCAAGAACAATGAGGGGCCGTTTACCCTTCACCTATAATTGCCCTGTTGTTAATACTTCACCACCGCATTCCCTTTTTCTATTTAGATACACAAATACACATATTTAGTTGTTTCCTTGTTTCTTTTTGCTGAACCCATGGGTTGTTAGCTGCAGATATAGCAACACTTTATTTAGCCTTTTAACGTTCAGCACAGCATGTATCTCCTAAGAGCAAGTACATTCTCTACCTAACCACCGATACAATGACCATACTCGGGAAACTTAACATTGACCGAACATTATTATCTCATATATAATCTATACGCAAAATTCACCAATCCTCCCGATGATGTTACCTGGAACATTTCACACGTGTACATTAACATTTGGAACGTTTTTTGCCCCCTTCATCCGGGATGGAATCAAGGATCACACGCTGAATTCGGCATCTTTTCCTTTGAAACAGCTCCTGAGCCTTCGGTTTGGCCTTTCCGGACATTGACATTGTTGAAGAGTCCAGGCCAGTTTTGCAGAACCGCTCTCAGTTGGGATGTGTTCGATCGTTCCTTTGAGATTCGACTCAGGTGAAATGCTTTTGCCAAGAACGCTTCCAGAATGTGCCATTCTCAGTACATCGCTGTGGGGGGCATAGGATAGCCGTTTGTCCCATTAATGATGGTGGTAATTTTGACCACCTAGGTTAAGGTGACATTAGCTAGCTTTCTACGTTGTTTGAAGATAACTTTTCCTCTTGGTAATTAATAAGGAATACGTGTTGCACGGTGTTGGAAGAAATCATCAAGAGGACATAACTGCTGGTTGACCTATGAGTTGGACCTGGGCCATCAGAGGCTCCTCGTCTCCTTCCCTGTCTTTGGAATCCTTGGAATGTGCACTCCACTCGCCTTCCCTGCACTAGAAGATGCCCCAAGGACATAGCCTTGAGATAGTAATGTGGTGTTGAGACCATCTGGACAGTATATATGGCTGTACCCAGTTAAGGCTTTTATATAAACTTTTAACACTCTGGCGGGTGGGTGGGGACCTCTACTCATCTTGTAGCTGCCCTAGATAAACTTTGTAAGTTTCCTTGTTTATTAAAACTGCCACCTACTAATCTGGAGCGGTCTGCCTCTTTCTTTGATCTCTCCTTGCCCTGCGTTTTTGGGGGCCACTTGCGAACCAACAGGTGGTACTTGGAGTTTGTGAGAATATCTTTGGAATAGACTTGGAAGGATGAACACGAGTTTTCCAGGCAGACCAGAAGGGGGTGGGGAACCTAAGGGCTCTAAGGTGGAGGTGGGAGTTGGCCTCCCTGAGTCCTGAGCACAGTGTGTATGTGTGTGTGTGTGTGCGAGCGCACGTGTGTGCATGTGTGTGTGTGTTTAAATGTTTCTTTATTTTTGAAATACAGAGAGCATGAGCATGCACGGGCAGGGGGAGGGGCAGAGAGAGGGAGACAGAGAATCCCTAGTGGGCTGTGGGCTCCACACAGACAGCACAGACGGGGCTCCAGCTCATGAACCATGAGATCATGACCTGAGCTGAAGTTGGTCGCTTAACCGCCTGAACCACCTAGGCGCCCCGAGAGTTGTTCTATGTTAATTCCATTTCCAAGTGTGGCTGAGTCTACTGCACCAGTGTCCACAGCCAGCAGCCAGGCAGCTCCCTAGTACTTGATTCTGGGCTCAGTCTGGCCCTTGGTTTCTGGACGGTAAGGGGATACGATGGATACGAACATGGAAGTCTTTAACACCTTCCAGTCCAGAAGACAGGTAATAGGAGAAAATGATTGTGACTTGTTTGTTAGGTGAAAAAAAATCCGGTTTATTAAAGTAGGGACTTTTTCATCAAAGGGTAATATATACATATGTGCATTCATCATAGATATGGATCATATGTATATTAAATATCATTTATGAATTCTATGCATGGAAATATCAGTTATCTAAAGTAGTCTTGGGTACAGAGTAAGAATTCAATAAATATCAGATATTCCTTAGTGTTATACTTGAGTGGGGGATTATTCTTTCCTAGCTTGTCTATATGCTTCAAGTTTTCTAAAATAATTTGTGTTCTTTTTATAATTAGGGGGAAAAAAAGAATCAAAAAGTAGGTATATGTCACCAGCAGATATCTCCTTTTGTGGCCTATAAAATTCACAGAGATGAAAAACTGCTAATACTTGGCGGTGATAAGATTCAGAGAAATGGGTGCTCTCTTACACTGCTGGGGTTGGACGTGGGGGGAGAGTGATGCTGGCCAAACCACGTGGTGGTGAAGACGCACAGCAATGAAAACCCTCACCCCGCGCTGGTGGCAGGGAAGGTGATATGACCACTTCGGAGACCAATTTGGCAATATCCGGTAGAGCTAAAGAGGCACATACCCTATGCCCCAGCAATTCCTTCCCAGCTAGAAACTCTTGCTCATGGACGCCAGAAGATATTTACAAGAATACTTATTTCGGGGCACCTGGCTGGCTCAGTCGGTAGAACCTGTGACTCTTGATCTGAGAGTCGTGAGTTCAAGCCCCATGTTGGGCATGGAACCTGCTTAAAAGAAGAAGAAGGAGACGGAGACGGAGAAGGAGAAGGAGAAGGAGAAGGAGAAGGAGAAGGAGAAGGAGAAGGAGAAGGAGGAGAAGGAGAAGGAGAAGAAAAGCAGACGAAGATTTATTGCAATTTGCTTATAATAGCAAAAACATGGAGACAATATAAATGTCTACCAAGAAAACAAAACTCTGATCGCATGGCATATAATATACACCATACAAACAGCCATAAAAACAAATGAACTAGAGTGACATGTGTGAGCCTGGATAAGCCTCAAAAGTATGACGCTGTGCCAAAAGAGCCAGTTGCAGGAGAAAATGTGCGACATGGGGTTTAAAAACAAGTAGAATGGAACTATGTACTGGTTATGCATGTATACACCTATGCACACGTATGCATCGGCCTACATATTTATATAAAAGTGGAAGTGCAGGGGCGCCTGGGTGGCTCAGTCGGTTACGCAGCCGACTTCGGCTCAGGTCATGATCTCGCGGTCCGTGAGTTCGAGCCCTGCGTCGGGCTCTGTGCCGACCGCTCGGAGCCTGGAGCCTGTTTCAGATTCTGTGTCTCCCTCTCTCTGACCCTCCCCTGTTCATGCTCTGTCTCTCCCTGTCTCAAAAATAAATAAAACGTTAAAAAAAAAAGTGGAAGTGCAAAATATATATAAGTAAAAGTGAAAAACCTACATGGGGCTCAGAAACACTGAATTGAGGGTAGTGATTCCTTCAGGGAAAGAATGGGATCTGGGAGGGCCAGATAAGGCATTTCAATATGTCTTCATATTTTATGTTGTTAAGAAAATAGATCTGAAGCAAATATGGCAAAATGTTAAAGTCTGACAAACTGGATCTCGTGTACACAGGTATTTATCATCATATCCAGCAGACTTTAGAATTGCCTGCAATATTTCATAATAAAAGTGAATGGGGGAAAAAAAGCACATGTGCTTTGAACTAGCAATTTCCCTGCTGGTAATTTATTTATTTATTCTAAGGAAATCCTCCCCAACGTGTGCAGAGATTCACCTACCAATATATTTATTGGAGGAATTACTTACGATATAAAACCTGGAGCAGACCTAATCTAGCAATAATGATTTGTTTAACTAGATTAGGAAGCTTCCATAAGGTAAAATATAATTCGGCTCTTAAAATGATAACCTAGAAGAATACTTATTGATAGGGAGAAATTTCATACTATTTCCTTAATAAAAAATACTATAAAACGCTGTGATCTCAATTTATAAAACAAATATTTATTTATCTATGTAGGTAAATTCAGGAACAGAGAAAAGCAAAGAAAGTGATACACAAAAATGTCCACAGTCATTACCTCTGAGCAATGTTCCTACAGACACTTTTTATTTTCTGGATTTCTCCAGGATTTATATAATAAACGTGTAGTCTTTTTTGTCATTAGAAAAACTATATATTTAAGATGGAGACTAATAAAATGGTTTTGGTGACTGATAATATGGAATGGGGCAAAATGTGGCAGCTGCAGATTGAAGAAGAGACAAAATGAAGAGTGATTTAGAAGGTATAATCGATAAGATGGTCTAACATTTTAAGAAGGGAAGAGGAAGGGTGCGAGGATGGCTCAGTCGCTTGAGAGTCTGACTCTGAATTTCAGATCAGGTCATGATCCCAGGGTGGTGGGATCGAGCCCTGGTTGGGCTCCACACTGAGCGTGGAGCCTGCTTAAGATACTCTCTCTCTCTCTCTCTCTCTCTCTCTCTCTCTCTCTCTCTCTTTCTCCCTCTGCCCCTCTCCCCTGCTTACTCTCTCTCAGATAAAAAAATTAATTAGAAATTAAAAGAAAGAAGGGAGAAAGGAGCAGCATGATGAAACAAGAAATGCAAGAGGAAGATCAGATTCCTGCCTGGAAGATGAGCGAGGAATACGGTTTGGACCAGGATGAGATTGAGAGGCCCCTGGACTTTGTAGCAGAGAGGGTGGGGCTCCTGCCTCCATTCCCTCCTGTCCACTTCTCAACAGGAGCCCTGATGTTCAGGGCTCCCCACAGAAGCATATACTTCATAGGCTGCCATTCAGTTTCTGGAGTGGCAAGGTGAATGGATTCTGAGAGTTCTAAACCATTCCTCTTGCCAAGGAGAGGTTTAGTCATGGGCCACTTCTCAAACTCTGGCAAATGATGTGCGAGGGAAGTCAACTGGGGGTTTCTGGAAAAGGTTTCCTGGCTCCCAAGAAACAAACAGTGGTACAAACAACGCCTCTTTTCTTCCTCAGAATAGTCTTTTCTGGCTGTCATACCCAGATCTTGGCAGCCATCTTGCGGGCATGGCGGGGAGGCAACCCGAGGGCAAAGCCAACGTCCTGAAGATGGCAGAGTGGTGAAGTGGAAAGGACTTGGGTCCTTGATGGTCCTGTCAAGATTGTCTATCAATCAACCTACCTCTAGACTTCTTGTTATGTAGGATGATAAACTTTCTTCTTGTGTAAGTATTTTGAGCCAAGATTCTTCGTCACTCACAGCATTCATCTGAAATAATATAGTTACTCCTGTGGAGATTCCCATTGCTAGAACAAAGGCTTTTGAAAGGAAGACTTGCCTGAGGTGATAAGGAGCAGAGTTTTAGATCCTACTGAAAACCTCAGGCAAGTCATTTGGCTGATTTAAATTGTCTTGAGATTGTAAACACAGTATTAGGTATTATATGTGTTATATTTCATCTCTATAAGTGCCTGCTTCTTTTATTTGAAATCTAATAATATAGAAGTGTCTAGAGTAAAAAGTGAAACTCTCCACTTCCACTCACCCACCAACCTTATTCCTTTACTCAGAGGGAACTGCTGAAAAAAAAAAAATGATGAGTTTCCTTTCGGCTTTTTTATCAGGCATTTACACATGTGCACGTGTGCCCACCTGAAATCGCTCGGGTACCACGAAAAGATAAGGCAGTCGTCTTCCAGAAGACATGAAATTATATGTCAGTGGGCCTGTGGGAATGCTGGGCAAGAAAGACAGACATATGGGTTAAGATGATGTGTTCAGAAAAAACAGGAACACTTCAAGTCAGAAATCTCTCTGGTAGACTTCAATTTTCAGGCATCGATTTCTCAGAGAGATGCTTCTCATGTGGGCAATTCAACGCAGCAGGCTCCAGGTTGAGTCGCTTTGGGGCATCCTACAGGATTCTCTAGAATGAGTTGCAGTAGCAGAGATTTCTTTGTTTAAAGATGGGTAATAAGGAGTAATGCTGAGGCAATGAAGGAGCACCATATTTATATGATGACACTCTACATATTAGCCTGCGATATTTTTTTTTTCACTTGGCAATATATCTTGCGTCGCTTTTCGTGTTGGCATCATTCTTTTTGGGGCCTGTGTGGTATTTCATGGTATGGGTGTACCATATATTATGTAACCGTTACCACCTCGACTGATGTTTGAGATGCGTGGGGATTCAGAATATGTCAACTCCAAATGTGCCACTTTGGTGCGTCCATTATGTGGGGCAGGAAATTTTTTCCTTCTACCCTTCAAGGTTTTCCAGCTGCTTTAAGAATTAAATTGACGTGAGACAGAGTAACAGGAGAAACAAACAAGCAAACAAAGTTGTATTTCATGTGCATGGAGGCCCAATAATGCAATTCAGGCCTAAAGAAATGACCAAGCCATGCAGTTTTTATTTCTCTTAGACAAAGAGACAATAAGTCTGGGAGGAATTGACAACACAAAAAAGCCCTGAGCTTCCACTAATAAGGAATTCTAAACAGAATTAGGGCTTTGGTAGCAAATTAATAAAAAGTAACAAGGGTTGTTTATGCAACCTTCTCGGCTCTAAATTTCCTATCTCTGGTGATAAGGATGTTTCTACCTCCTGGTGCTGGGAGGGTATCTTTCACATGGGGCATTTATTTCTCACTTTCTATAGACAAGGGCAGGAGGGTGGGAGGGTACAGAGTGTTCTTTTTGCATTGGGTGTTTCTCTCCTTTTTAATTTTTTTTTAACGTTTATTTTTGCGAGACAGAGAGAGACAGAACACAAGCTGGGGGGAGGGGCAGAGAGAGAGAGAAACAGATTCTGAAGCAGGCTCCAGGCTCTGAGCTGTCAGCACAGAGCTTGACACAGGGCTCAAACCCATGAACTGTGAGATCAGGACCTGAGCCCAAGTCAGACGCTGGCCATTTAACCAACTGAGCCACCCAGGCGCCCCTGCATTGGGTGATTCTTAAGCAAGTTTTATTTATGAGAATCAATATGCCAAATGGTACATTCTGAGGCAGCCTACCCCTGGCCCCTATGGTTATTTTGAATTAAAGGCACTTGAGAAACAGCTAGTGCAAGAACATTCTAACCCTCCTTTGTCCCCTGAAAGCAGGAGATAAATCTCCCGTGTCAAAGGTGCCCTTCCTGTACCAAGAAGGCAGAAGACATCCTTATCACTGGAGACAGGAAATTTAGGGCCAAGAAGGCTGCACAAACAAACCTTGTTCTCCTTCACTATTTCACTACCCCTAGCCTTATTTCTTTTTTGTCTTATTTATTAATTCTTCACAAAGTCATTGTTTCTTTAAGCGGTATAAACGTTTCCTGCTTCGGTCACTTCTTTGAGTTTTATATCTTTGTAGGGCTTCTAGACATACCTACGTAATTAAATTTGTTTTCTCTTGTTATTCTGCCTTTTTATTATAGAGGGATCTCAGCAAAGAACCTAGAAGGGTAGAGGGAAAATTATGTTTCCTCCCTGTGAACATTTCCAATTATTTTCTATTACCAACAACGGTGCAGTGAAGATCTTTGTAGAGGGGCGCCTGGATGGCTCAGTCAGTTAAGCATCCGACTTCGGCTCAGGGCATGATCTCACAGTTCATGGGTTCGAGCCCCACGTGGGGCTCTGTGCCGACAGCTCAGAGCCTGGAGCCTGCTTCCGATTCTGTGTCTCCTTCTCTCTCTCTCTCTCTACCCCTCCCTTGCTTGTGCTCTCTCTTTCTCTCTCAGAAATAAACAAAAAAAAAGAAAATCCTTGTACCTATATTTTTGTTCATTTATACAATTCAGTGTGATAAATTCCTAGATGTAAAATTGCTGGGCAAAAGGTATACACACTTTATATTTTAATTACCACTGCCAAATTGTCCACCAAAAAGCCTATATCAATTTGTGTCCTACCAGGATGTATACGAGGTATATGAGAACACATATCTCCACGCATTTTTCAATCTTGTATGTCAATCTTTTCCCTTTTCACTAATTTAATGGGGGGAAAAGGACACTTTGTGGTTCTTTAATTTTTATTTCATTGGTCGTTACCAAATTAGAGCATCAATTTTATATATGCATTCGTCATGTATATATCTTTACTTCCGAATTCTTAGTTAATATCCTTCATCAATTTTTTCCTACTCTTTCATTAACAATCTACAAGAACTCTTGAAATAGTAAGGCTTTTAATCCTTTGTCTGTTGTGTATGTTAAACATATTTCTCCTAAGCTGTTGTTCTTGTTTTTTTTTTTTAATTTTGTTTATGTGTATCTTTTGCCATATGTAAATTTCAGATTGTTACGTGGTTTAATCCGTAGAAAACTTTTTTTGAAGCTTCTGGGTTTTTGTATTCCTTAGGAAGACTTCCCAACACCAAGATTTAAGCAAATGTTCTCTTTTATTTACTTCCAGTATGTCACGGTTCTATTCTTTATATTTAGATTTTTTTCCCTTAAAAAACTTTGATTAGGAAAATGTCAAACTTCCTGTGATACTGTGGTATATATTACGAAAGATACATTTGGTCTTTATTGCTGTTTCTGGCACAGAGCTCTTAAAACCCCTGGAATTCTCTAAATGATAAGAGTAATAAAGGTGAAACGGGTGTTTTCTGTTATTCAGATAGTAAGCCCCTTTCAAGCATACCTGGGCTTCTGTTAATGAGGTGACTTTTAGAAAGCCCCTAGATATCCCAAGGAGGGTTGTTTGCCAGGGGCACCAATCTTGTGACTAGAAGGTTGGCATTTTCGGGGCACCTGGGTGGCTCAGTCAGTTGCGTCTGACTTCGGCTCAGGTCATGATCTCACAGTTCGTGGGTTTGAGCCCCACGTGGGGCTCTGGGCAGACAGCTTGGAGCCTGGAGCCTGCCTCGGGTTCTGTGTCTCCCACTCTCTGCCCCTCCCCTGCTCATACTCTGTCTCTCTCTCTCAAAAATAATAAACATTAAAAAAAAAAAAAAAAAAAAAAGCTTGGAATTTTCAACTCTCCCCCTTCCCCAACCCTGCCACCTCTAGGAGAGGAGAGGGATTGGAGGTTGAAATAATCACCAACGGCCAATGATTCAATCAACAATGCCTACATAATGAAGCCTTCATAAAACTCTAAAAGGACAAGGTTGGAAGGGCACAGGCTACAACCCGGACTTGTGATTTTGGTATTCTCCCTTTAGTTCCTCCCACCAATCCCATTCCCCTACTCAGAGATAACTATTGACAGTAAGGTAAGTTTCCTTTCGGATTTCTTACCGGACATTTACAAACACACAGACTTTTACCAAAATTGGAAGGAATACTTAAGATGGGTCTAAGGTAAAACTCATAAACTGCTATCTTAAAGTTGGCTCGTGTGTGTGCGTGTGTGTATCCATCAGCAATCTACCCTGTGGTTTTGCCTATTTTTATCAGTTTTTACTTTTTTATTTATAACTGTGGTAAAACATACCTAAGAAATCTCACTTTTTTTGTTGTTTGAGAGAGAGAGAGATTGCCCACGTTCACAGGAGCATGAGCAGGGGAGGGGCAGAGGGAAAGAGAGAGAATCTTTTTTTTTTTTTAATTTTTTAAAAATGTTTATTTATTTTTGACAGAGAGAGACAGAGCACGAGCGGGGGAGGGGCAGCGAGAGAGGGAGACACAGAATCCGAAGCAGCTCCAGGCCCTGAGCCGTCAGCAGCCCAGAGCCCGACTCGGGGCTCGAACTCACAGACCTCGAGCTTATGACCTGAGCCGAAGTCGGACGTTCAACCGGCTGAGCCACCCAGACGCCCCGGAAAGAGAGAGAATCTTAAGCAGGCTCCACACTCGGCACAGAACCCAACGTGGGGCTCCATCCCAAACCCGTGACGTCATGACCTGAGGTGAAACCAAGAGTTGGATGCTTAACCAACGGAGTCACCCAGGCGCCCTGAAATCTCACTATTTTAACCATTTTTAAGTATACAATTCAGTAGCAGGAAGTACAGTCACGTTATTGGCCAGCCATCGGTACTATCCATTTCCACAACTTTTTTGGTCATCCCAAACTGAAACTGTGTACCCGTTACACAATAACTCCATATCACCCCTCCCCTAGCCCCATGGCATCCACCGTTCCACTCTCTGTCTCTATGAATTTGCCCATTCTAGGTACCTCATACAAGTGGAACCATAGTTGTCTTTTCATGGCTGGCTTACTTCACTTAGCACCATGTCCACAATGGTTATCTATGTTGTGGCATATATTAGAGTTTTATTCATTTTTATTTTATTATTTTTTTATGATTTTATTTTCAAGTAGTCTCTTCACCCAAGGTGGGACTCGAACTTACAACCCTGAGATCAAGAGTTGCATGCTCTACAGACGGAACCAGCCGGGCAGCCCAATTTCACTTCTACGTTCAATTCTTAAGAAATCACCACACCGGTTTTGCGTGTTTTTCATTTTTTTTAAGTTTGTAAATTTATTTTGAGACAGAGAGACAGTGGGGGAGGGGCAGAGAGCGAATTCTAACTCTGTCAGGGCAGAGCTCAACACAGGGCTCGATCCCCCCAACTGGGACATCATGATCTGAGGCCGAAATCAAGAGTCAGATGCTGAACCGACTGAGCCACCCAGACGCCTTGGTTTTGTGTATTTTAAACATTTACCTATATTTTCATTGGAGTTTTTGTTGAGGTTATATTAATTTTACATATTAATCTGGTGGGAATTTATGTCTTTATATAATTATTCCTTTAGAAAACACAACATGTTTAGGTCCTCTTTTCTGTCCTTCCATAAAGTTTATACTTTTTTTTTTAAGTTTTATGTTATTTATTTCGAGAGAGAGAGAGAGAGCACAAGTGGGGAAGGGACAGAGAGAGAGAGAGAGAGAGAGACAGAGAATCCCAAGCAGGCTCTGCACTGCCAGCACGGAGCCCAATGCGGGGCTCGAACTCACGAACCGTGAGATCATGACCTGAGCTGAAACCAAGAGTCGTTCGCTCAACCAACGGAGCCACCCAGGCGCCCCTATGCTTTTAGAAGATTTGCATACTTCATGATGAATTCTAAGTATTTTGTGAGTTTTGTGGCTCTTTTTCATACTTTCTTTCTTCCCTCCCTCTCCCCCTTCCCCCTTCCTTCTCTCTTCCTTCTTTTGGCTAACACAAGTTGGTCCTTAACTAATGCAGGCTACTTCTGCATTGCTTATTCTGGTTCACTGGCAAAAATGTCTCAATCCAGATGGCTGGAACTTTCGACCAGGGACCTTAGTTGGTATGCAGCTGAAAAACAAAAGCCTTTTAGCCAGTGCACGCATTGGTGCTAATAAGCCACTTTGCTTGCTAATGCTTATGATGAAATATGGCCCAGGCAAAAAAAAATCTGAGAAACTCATGAAGGAATTTTCTCAATTAACTAAAAAAATTAAAATTACGATGTTGGAAATTGGAATACAATGTGAAGACATATGTTCGTATCTTTTGCGTGTAAACTTTATAACTTGAAAATGATTTCTTTATTCCATTCATTAGGAAGATCTTTATGTGAAGCTATTTATAATGCCATCAGAAACTGCTGCATAGCGAGATACAGTTCTGCTTCGAGGGGCACCTACACTGCAAACTCACTGAGTGAACCCTTGGTTAGGTACTCATAAATAAGTGCTCAGTTTATGAAAGGAATATGATTTTCACAAGGAAAATGACTTAAAATTTTTTTATATATTTATGTATTTTTGAGAGACAGAGAGAGGCAGAGCATGAGCAGGGGAGGGGCAGAGAGAGAAGGAGACACAGAATCGGAAGCAGGCTCCAGGCTCTGAGCCGTCAGCACACAGCCCGACGCAGGGCTCGAACTCACAAACCGTGAGATTGTGACCTCATGATCCGAAGTTGGACGCTTAACCGACAGAGCCACCCAGGCGCCTCACAAGGAAAATGACTTTTAAAATAGACTGCTTTCTGTAGGGTTTTTTGATCTAGGGTTTGGTTGAGCTATTCTCACTTCCCCAGCTCGTTTTTATAGGAATGTAAGTGAAGTAAACAATGCCATCGATATCCTCTTTCTTACCACTCAAATGATTTAGGTGAAATCATTTAAGTTAAAAAAAAAAAAAAAAAAGGAAAGTAAAAGGTTTTGGAAATAGACAAAAAATTGAAATGTGTGTTTTCCTGACTGTAGGAGCCAGAAATTGACAATATTGAAGGAGGGCATTTTAGTTTCTGTCCAAAACATGTAATCATTAAGCATAGAATGACTTCGGAAAACATGGTACACAGATTATTTGATCTCTATGGACATATTCTCCTAGCCCGCGTGCACCACGAGAGTGACACAGCTCTGTCACCAGGTGACTGTGTGACCTTGAGCAGATTCTTAAAAGAGCTTAGCCTTGGTTTTCTCATCTGTAACGTGGAAGCGTGTCTAGGGTTTCGTGAAGCTGTAATTAAAACCAATGTAATCTTTTATGGTAAAATCAGATAGCCAATCTTGACAAAGAAGACGAGACCTCCGGGGTCGAAAAGTTATTTACGGTTTACATGTCAATAAATACGCACACACTATAACTTGGTATTCAGGTGGAAGCTAGCCACCAAAGAAGTTTCCTAGGCAAAGTGGTGAGATCTAGGGCCTGAGAGACTTCCTTCCTTCCTTCCAGCTCTCTTATTTTCCTATCAAATGTATGCCTGTTGTTTAAATTGCCAACTAGTTCTATAAAGCTTTGTTGTGAAAAACCACTTTTACCTTTCACACTGCTATTTTGGCACTTACCTCCCTCTGTCTAGATCAGTGCCATCCAATACAAATATAATGCAAGCCACATACATAATTTTAAATTTTCTATTTTTTTTAATTTTAGACAGCACGAGTGGGGAAAGGGGGCAGAGAGAGAGAGAGAGAGAGAGAGAGAGAGAGAGAGAATCTTAAGGAGGCTCCATGCTCAGCACGGAGCCCAACACAGGGCTCGATCCCCCCACCCCGGAATCATGACCTGAGCCAAAATCAAGATTCAGATGCTCAACCAACCGAACCACCCAGGCGCCCCCTAAAATTTGCTGATAGCCACATTAAAAAAAGTAAAAGCAGGAGGGGCACCTGGGTGGCTCGGTCGGTTGAGCGTCCGACTTCAGCTCAGGTCATGATCTCGTGGTCTGTGAGTTCGAGCCCCGCGTCGGGCTCTGTGCTGACAGCTCAGAGCCTTGAGCCCGATTCGGATTCTGTGTCTCCCTCTCTCTCTGCCCCTCCCCTGTTCACGCTCTGTTTCTCTCTCTCTCTCAAAAATAAGTAAACATTAAAAAAATTTTTAAAAATAAATAAAAAATAAAAAAGTAAAAGCAAACATGCAAATAATTTTAATAATACGTTTTATTTAGCTCAATATACCCAAAACATTATCAATTTAGCAGGTAATCAATATAAGAAATCACTGAGATAGCTTACATTTACTAAGTCTTTGAATTCCAGTGCATATGTTACACTAAGAGCACATTTCAAGTCAGATGTTAACGTTTCATCGAAAGTACTTAATCTGTATTTAGAGTTTATAAAACTCACTATCAAAAAGGTAGATTTACCTGCTCAAGTTATTCTAAACATTAAACTGAAAATTTCCAATGACTCAATATACTGAGTGTCCAACTTATTTATTTACTTACTTATATATGGAGAGAGCGAGCGAGCAGGAAAGTGCACGTGTGCATGAGCAGGGAGGGGGTGGGCAGAGGGAGAGGGAGAGAGAAAATCCCAAGCAGGCTCCAGGCCCAGTGTGGAGCCCGACTTGGGGACTGAACTTACGACTGTGAGATCACGACCCCAGCTGAAATCGAGAGCCAGACGCTCAGTCGACTGAGCCACCCAGGCGCCCCTGGAATATTCTATCTTGAAGCAGATAGCAGCTACGTAAGCAGTCCAACTGGCCCGAATCTGCCAAAGCAGCCAACACAGAGTGAGTACACTGAGAGATGCTGAGATTACACGAGGGAACCAAATGCGGTCAGCCCAGCTATTCCAGCACCAGCCGCCATCAGACCATGATCCAGTGAGAGACTTCAAACTAGAACACCCCAGATGAGCCCTTCCCAAGATCCCGACCCCCAGAAACCAAGCAAGGTAAAATGAATGGTGTTGTTTTAAGTCTCTAAATCTGTGGTGATGTGTTACACAACGATAGTAACCGGAACACAAGCTGTTACTCGTTCCTCTGGGACATTTTGGTACCCCTTCTCCAGAGCTCAGTGTCTGTCTTTCTTTAAATGTTTATTTATTTTTGAGAGACAGAGCGTGAGCAGGGGAGGGGCAGAGAGAGAGGGAGACACAGAAGCTGAAGCAGGCTCCAGGCTCTGAGCTGTCAGCACAGAGCCTGACGCGGGACTGGAACCCACGAACTGGGAGATCATGACCTGAGCTGAAGTCAGAGGCTTAACCCACACTGAGCCACCCAGGCGCCCCTTACATCTGCAAACCATTTTTCATAATTTTTTTTTTATATCCATTATTCCATTTAATCCTCCCCAAAGACCTGTGAGGCAAGCAAGGTGGGCGAGAATGAATGAGAAATTGAAAAACAAGTTGCATAGAGACCCGATACTTGAAAAACAGACTGGAAGAATTGAAAGCACCCTGGGTGACAATTCCTTTTGAAAGATAAGGAGACAGCTGTGGACATTTTAAATGATTGGTCCACATTTCAGATAGGTAATGGAAAACTGGAATTAAAACTAAAATCTCCTGATCTTGGTTTAACTCATTAAAATCACGGTCAATTTTGCTTTAGATTAATGCCCTGATTATGTCCACATTTATTTTACCCTGAGACATACTAAGTTGTCTGAAGCTTGACAGAAACCTGCTGTTCTCCTGTTAATCAAAATTTTTTCTCGTTCTTCCTTATTTGCCGTCTTGAAAACTTTGTTAGTGTCTACAACATTTCACCGAAGTGTTTCATTTCAGTGTTAACTCAGACACAAGTGACGATAATTATGTTCCAAAGTTTAGAAAATTATGCACAAATTATCAATTAAGCAAATGCTTCAACAGTTATATGCCTCATCAAGAGAAATTATGCAAACTCTGGGAGAATGACAATTTTACGCAAGATGTTTTTATTTATTATGTTTCCTAAATTGTTGTGGATAATTTCCAATAACTTTATCAAAATATTGCACCATTTACATGCCAGATGAAATTTTGTGACGCCAATCTTACACGTGGGTACGAAGTATGAAAAGTTTGTCAAGCTCGGCGTATCTGAGACTGAACTCCTGTTTCCTGCACATCAGCTTTCTCAGTGTTTGTTGTGTTGGATAACACTATCGTCAGGTGCCTACTCACCTGAGTTATAAATTTCGTAATTAGTTCTAGTGTTTTCTTCTTCCTCTACCATATCTGATGTTACCAAGTCCCATTGACTCGCTCTCTGAAATATTTTATGAATCCGTCTTCTCTATTCCCATTCTAAGTTCCATATTCAGACAGCCTGAGGCAAATACACAAGCTTTAAAAGGCTGCATATACAGGCACACCTCATTTTATTGTGCCTCGCATTATTGTGCTTCACAGATACCGCGTTTTTTACAAATGGAAGGTTGGAACGACCCTGCATCAGGCAAGTCTATGGGCGCCATTTTTCCAACAGCATTTGCTCACTTTGTGTCTCTGTGTTACATTTTGGTAATTCTCACAATATTTCAAACACTCATTATTTTTAAAAAAAAAAATTTTTTTAACGTTTATTTATTTTTGAGACAGAGCATGAACGGGGGAGGGTCAGAGAGAGGGAGACGCAGAATCTGAAACAGGCTTCGGGCTCTGAGCTGTCAGCACAGAGCCCGACGCGGGGCTCAAACTCACAGACCGTGAGATCCTGACCTGAGCCGAAGTCGGCCGCTTAACTGACTGAGCCACCCAGGCGCCCCAAACACTCGTTATTTTTATACTTGGTACGGTGATCTGTGATTAGTGATTACAACTTGCTGAAAGCTCAGATGATGGTTAGCATTTTTAGCAACAGTATTTTTTTTAATGTTTATTTATTTTGAGAGAGAGATCATGAGCAGGAAAGAGAGAGAGAGAGGGAGAGAAAGAATCCCAAGCAGGCTCTGCACTGTCAGCACAGAGCCCAACATGGGGCTTATCTCACGAACTGTGAGATCATGACCTAAGCTGAAACTGAGAGTTGGATGTCCCCCAAAATATGTATGGAAATCAAAGGTCAATAAAAATAAACTATAAATCAATAATTTGGCTACAAGTTAATTGCAGGCAATACTAACTTATGGAACAGTCAAAGATTTAAAAAGAACTATATCATGGGATGCGTGAGTGAGGCTTCAGTCAGTGAAGCCTCAGATTCTTGATTTTGGCTTGGGTCATGATCTCACATCTGCGACTAGCATGGAACCTGCTTAAGATTCTCTCTCTCCCTATCCCTCTGCCCTCCTCTACTCATTCTCTCTCTCTCTCAATAAATAAATAAATAAAAAGAACTATATTAGGATGTTCAAAAGGGAAGAACAATTTTTATTCACAAGTACACCGAATTATAAATAAAAACAAAAAGAAAAGAACTAAGCAAGGTTGGAAGTGAAAAAGAATCAATTATACATTTTTAAATAAAAATATAATTGAAAACTAAAAAAAAAAGTAACAGATGGGATAAACTAGATCAAATACAATTAAAGGGACAATTTGGGAGAATTAAAAGGTAGTCCTGATGAATTCTGCTGAAGCAGAGCACAAAGAGAAAAAAAAGATTAAAAACAAATATGAAAGAGTAGTTAAGAGACATGGAAGATAAAAATAGGAATTCTAAATGAAGGGAGTTGAGGAAATGGAAGAGAATCATTATTTCAAGATGTAAAAGCTAATAATTTTCCAAAGTTGAAGACACGAGTTTTTGGGTCGAAAGTGCTAAATACCAAACTGGATAAAAGAATCTACAGCCAAAAACAATGAAGTGAAATTGCAAAGCATCAATGTCAGAGAGGAAATATCAAAGGTCATTGCAGAGAGTGAAAAGTTACTTGTAAAAATACAACAGTAGACAATAGAGTAGTATCTTCAAGGCATTGAGGGGAAATAAAGGCAACCTAGACATTTATTTTGCATTAAAATATCATTTTCAGAGGCACCTGGGTGGCTCAGTCAGTTAAGAATCCAACTCTTGGTTTCAGCTCAGGTCTTGATCTCATGGTTTGTGAGTTCAAGTCCCACATTGGGCTCTGTGCTGACAGTGTGGAGCCTGCTTGGGATTCTCTGTCTCCCTCTCTCTCTGCCCCTTCCCCGCTCATGTTATTTTTCTCAAAAATAAATAAATATTTAAAAAATATATCAGTTTCAAAAAACGGGGAGAAAATAAACAGTTTTTCATACATACATGCTGGAAGAATTATGAAATGGGAGAACGAAAGTGAAGCCAGAGGGAAGGCTTAGGGTATAAGTCATAGAAATGAGAAGAGAAACTGACAAAATATGTCAACAAATTGAATTACCTGTTGACAATTACCTTAAACAGAAAATAATTTATTATACTAAAAAAGCAAAAATGAAACTCTAGATAAAAATGTAAGTATCATAGAGGGAGATGTTATTTTTTTTTAACACTTTATTTTATTTTTTAAGAGACAGAGAGGGACAGAGCACGAGCAGGGGAGGGGCAGAGAGAGAGGGAGACACAGAATCGGAAGCAGGCTCCAGGCTCCGAGCTGTCAGCACAGAGCCCGACGCGGGGCTTGAACTCGTGAACCGCGAGGTCATGACCTGTGCTGAACTTGGACGCTCAACCGACTGAGCCACCCAGGTGCCCCAAGGGAGATGTTATTTAATAGAGAGTTAAAGGGTATTAAAACCCATGTTATTTTCAGGAGGGGATAAAAATACTGAATAACTTTAGACTTGGTTAGACAAATTTATAGTTACGTATTGATGTAAACATTAGGGATAACCACTAAAAGCATAGAAATGCAATTCTCGGAAATATTTACAGATAGACTCAATAAATGACAAAGACTGTCTGATTGAGTAAATGGAACAGAGTCCAGCTACAATCAGCTTATAAAAGCCACAGCTAAACAAAACCACGCAGACAATTCTAAAATAAAGAGACGGAGCAGTTTCTTCAACTTTTATTTTACTAACAACATCATTTCAAATGGATAGAATTACAAGGAGAAATTTACAATGGACAATTACATTGTGAGAATTTAATAAAACTCTCCTCTGATTTATATCGATAGATTGTGCAAACTAAAATATATATATATATATAAATAAATATACAGAATATAGAGGTTGAATGTAGGACTTAGAATATTTATATAGCTCATACTTACCTAGCACCTGCTGTGTGCCAGGTTCCATTGCAAGTGGTTTACACATATTAACTCGCTTAATATTCACAACAATCCTTGGACATTGGTTCTACTCTAAATCCATTTTACAGGTGAGGAAAATGAAGACACAGAGAAGTTAAATAACTTGCCAAGGTCACACAGCTACTAACTAACTGAGTGCAACGATTCCCACCAGGACTCTGTCTCTGAGACTTAGGCTCTACTCCTGTGCTGCCCAATATGGTTGCGTGTGTATGTATAAGAGAGACAGAGACAGAGAGAGACACCTAGAGAAACAGAGAGAGTGAATTGCCCTTGGTTGAATTAGTGTTAAATTTGCAGAGACAATATTTTCTGGACTAATGTTTTACCTCTACTTCAATCCTTCTAAGTGCATCCATGGAAACCTGTCTTAATGAGGTCACGATGCTGTACGCGACCCAAGTGAGTAACAACCAGAAATTCTTATTTGTAATAGATGTCACGTCTGTGGTCTCCGTGAAATTTTCTTTAGTGGTTTTGGGAAAAGGACAAACTCATGATGATATTTACAGTTTTGCGGTCCTAGATACTACCTTGACTTGTTTTTGTTTTTTAATGTTTATGTATTTTTGAGAGACAAAGCACGCACACCAGAGCGGGGGAGGGGCAAAAGGGGTGGGGGGGACAGAGGATCCCAAGCAGGCTCTGCGCTGACAGCAGAGAGCCCGATGCGGGGCTGGAACTCACAAACGGTGAAATCACGACCCCCGCCAAAGTCGGATGCTTGACTGACTGAGCCACCCAGTACTCCATACTACCCTGACTTCTAACACTATAGATTAATTTTGCCCGTTTTTGTGCTTTACATCGAAGGTTGGTCTATTTTTCCTTAAGGAGCTAGATGCACAGATGAATGAGCGTGACTGTGTTTGTGTTTCAATAAAACCTTAATCACCAAGACAGGTGGCCAGCCCATGGGCCATAGTTTGATGACCCCTGCTTTCTGTCGATGGAATCCTGTAGTACATATCATTATTTGTGGTCAGGCTCTTTTGGCTCAACGCTCCGCTTGTGAAATTCAAGCGGAAAATTGAATTGTGAAATTCATTCCTCAAAGTTGTAGCTCATTGTTCTTATTGCTGTATCGTGTTCTACGGCGTGAATGAATTAAACGGATTTGTTTCTCCATTCCACCATGGATGGTTATTTGGGTTATTTCCAGCAAGAGGTTTTCATAAAAAGTGCTGCTGTGGGGGCACCTGGCTGGCTCAGTTGGTTAAGACTCCAACTCTTGATTTCGGCTCAGGTCATGATCCCAGGGTCGTGGGATCGAGCCCCCCCCCCCCCACCCCCCATATCGGGCTCCGTTTGGAGTGTGGCGCCTGCTTAAGACTTTCTTTCTCTCCCTTTCCTTCTACCCCTCCCCCGCTCTGTTTGCACACCTGCATAAGCATGTGCAATCTCTCTCTCTCTCTCTCTCTCTCAAAAAAAAAAAAAGTGCTGCTGCGAACATATGTGTGGGTATTAATACCTAGGAGTAGAGCCGCTGTTACAGGTATGTTTATTTTTAGTAAATACTGCCAAATCGTTATCTGAAGCGGTTATGCTAAATCTGTGCCAGCAGCCTATGGGAGATTCAAATGCTTCATATCCTTGCTAACACTTGATATTATCTGTCCTCTTCATTTTTTTTCTTTCTGGAGTGTGGGTGGAAGTATTGCATTATGGGTAGAAGCACTGCATTTTTAGTTGCACTGACCTTAAACTATCTGCGATCCCCAGATTGGAAGGTGACGTGCCAATATCAAGGAAAGAACATAATGCAAAAAGATATTGTTTCCGTATTGCTCTGTAATGTTGTAATACTTACTTCTCTAGTTGGGGGATGCACCAAAGCTTCTTATTCTTCAGAGAATCTTAATCAGAACACTTTAAAAAAAAAAAAAAAGGAAAAGAACATTTTTACTGTTGGAAACCATCGCTTGAGTTAATTTAATCCCACGGTAATTATTCTTCATTTCACTGAACTAATTATTATCTCTGTCAAATCTGCTACAGCTACTGAATTTTTTAATTTCTCCCCATGACTTCAGTCACTCAGACCAAGACCAAAAGGATCAGAGTCATATATGACTTTTCTGTGTCTTACCAGCATTGTTGCTTCTGTCATCGAGGCTCTGCCTTGGACCTCATTCAAGTTCTCATTACGTTGGACCAGAGCAATCCCAAGACGGAAGGTATAACTCTTTTTTTTTTTTTTTTAATTTTTTAAAATTTTATTTTAGAGGGAGTGAGAGAGAGAGAGCGTGTGAGCTGGGGAGAGGGGCACAGGGAGAGAGAGAACCCCAAGCAGGATCCATGCAGGATCCCACAACCCAGGGACCATGACCTGAGCAGAAATCGATAGTCAGATCCTCAACCAACTGAGCCGTTCACGCACCCCCTGGAAGGTATAACTTTTTTATTTTTATTTATTATTATTATTTTGTTGATGTTTCTTCATTTTTGAGAGAGAGAGAGACAGAGACAGAGCATGGGGGGGGGAGGGGCAGAGAGAGAGGGGAGACGCGGAATCCGAAGCGGGCTCCAGGCTCTGAGCTGTTAGCACAGAGCCCGATGCGGAGCTTGAACCCACAGACCATGAGATCATGCCCTGAGTTGAATTTGGACACCTAACCGACTGAGCCACCATTTAAAAAAAAAAAAAAAGATCACCCTCACCAATGTGAGTGGGAATCCTCCAATCCGTCGAGGGCCTGCATAAATCCAAAAGGTGGAGGAGGAGCTAATTTGCTCTCTCTGCTTGAGCTGGAACGGCCATCTTGTCTTGCCTTTGGGCATGAGCCCTTGGGTTCTTGGGCCTTTGTACTGGGACTGAGACCTACACTACCCACTACCTTGGCCTTCAGGCCTTCAGGTGGGGGCTGGAATTACACCCTGTAATGCTCCTTTAAAACATCTTTTGATAAATAGAAATTCTTCTAGCTACGAGCTATGTCATCATAGCTCAATGTATAAATATTTTCCTTTACATTTGGTCTTTTGAGTGCCTGGTTCAAGAACTATTTCCCTACCCTTATGAGTGCTTATGAGTGACCCGAGGACTGGAGTCATGAAAAGACTATCCTTGGTCAGGTTTTCCTGCCCATCTACTTGAGGGCATACCGGAAAGCAATGCTTACGGGATTCATGGTAGGATTTTTTTAGTGTAATATTTTTTTGAGCATCTACTCTACATGATGACTGAAAAGGGTTTTGTGATGTGTGTTTTAAAAGAGCTTTATCTGGCGGCTCCTGAGTGGCTCAGTCAGTTAGGTGACCGACTCCTGATTTTGGCTCAGTTCATGATCTCATGGTCTGTGGGATCGAGCCCTGCGTCGGGCTCTGTGTTGACAGCTCGGAGACTGCTTGCACTCTCTCTCTCTCTCTCTCTCTCTCTCTCTCTCTCTCAAAATAAGTAAATAAACATTGAAAAAAAAGCTTTATGTCATGAAAATTTTCAGCCATACACAAAAATACTATATATTATCCAGTGTCAACAATGGCCAACATTTTTCCATTCTTGTTTCCTCTATCCTGCTCTCATTTTCCTCTTTTCTCTGGAATATTTTAAGGTGTATTCCAGAGATCAGACACCAACATCATTGGACCCATAAAAGTTTATGTAAGTACTCATAATTTAAAAAATATATATATAACCATAATACCATTATTAGACCTAATAAAATCAATTGTAAGTCCTTAATATCTCATCTGTATTCAACTTTCCCTAAATATTTTAATTTTTTTTTCTTATAATTGGGTTGTTTGAATCAGAATCCAAACTCAGGTGACACATGTCATTTGGTTAATATACCTGTTAAGACTCTTTCTGGGTCATTGAAGATATTTCTTACGTTCTCCATTTGGTCAATCTCATCCTTATGGTACCCCATGTTTTCATACTCCTATGGAAGCTTGACTGAATTCATATTTCGTTCTTTTGGCAGGAATACCACATAGGTAGCCTTGTATGCTTCCCACTGTATCACATCAGGAGATTTCACTTCGTGTGATGTTAATATGGATCAAAGGGTTTAGGTGTTGTCGGTTAGATCTGACCTTTCACCTAATGGCTCTAGAAGTCATTGATGATCTTTGTCTCCTTCCGTGATTTCATTTGGGGTTGCAGAACGGCAACATTCTACTTCTAGCATTCCATTTGCATTTATCGCCTAGAATTAGTTTATAAAAAAGAATGTTCTCTCTGGGTGGCTGGACGGCTCAGTCAGTTAGGTGTCCGACTCTTGATTTGGGCTCAGGTCATGATCTCATGGTTCATGGGATCGTGCTGACAGTGTGGAGCCTGCTTGGGATTCTCTTTCTCCCTCTCTCTCTGCCCCTCCTCCACTCGCACACTCTCTCTCAAAAAATAAGCAACAGAAAAAAGCGTGTTCTCCTACATATTATTACCTTGTGTTTTGAGGCTCCCCACCCATTCAAAAGTTGAAATCCGGATCCCCAATGTGATGGTTTTTGGAGATGGTACCTTTGGGAGGTCATTAAGTCATGAGGGTAGAGCCTTTGTGAATACGATTAGTGCCCTTATAAGAATTGACGTGACAGAGCTTGTGTCCTATCTCTACTCTCACCGTGTATGGACACAACAAGAAGATGGCAGTTCGTAAACCAGGAGGCAGGTCCTGACCATACAAAGGATCTGCTGGCACCTCGATCTTGGACATTTCCACCTCCAGAACCACGAGGAATACATTTATTATTATTACTATCATTATTATTACTATTATTATTTGCTACTTAAGCCCCGCAATTTGTGGTGACTTGTTTTAGCAGTCCAAACTGACTAAGATGCTTTGAAATACAGCTTTTGCCAGAACAACAGGACACATTTGTGGTATTTTCCCTGTTGGATTCGTTTTCTATTGCTCCATACCAAATCATCACAAATGTAGCAGCCTTAGTAACACTCATTTATTATTTTACAGTTCTGGAGGTCAGGGTCTCACAGGGAGCTCTGGAGAATCTGCTTCCAAGATCATTTGGGTTTTGGAGGAATGCGGTTCCTTGCTAGTATAGGTCTGAGGCGCCTGTTTCTTTGCTGGTTGTCACCAGCAGCCACTCTCTGCTTCGAGAGACCACCTGCCTTCCTTCTCATGTGGCTTCCCCATCTTCAAACCAGAAATGGCCATGGAGTCCGACTCATGCTCTGAATCTCTCACTTCCTCTTTTGCCACCAGTTGGAGAAAACTCTCTGCCTTTAACGGGCTCACCTGATTGGGACGAGCCCATTTAGATACAGCTCCGTATTTTAAGACTAACTTGAGATCTTAATTACGTCTGCAAATCCCTTTCACAGCAGTACCTACCTTACTGTTTGAACAACAGTAATTTCTACTTTTTTTAGTGGACAGAAGTAGAGAAATGAGTCTTTTTCTGAAAGAGAAAAAAAAATTAACAATTTATACAGATATTCCCAGGTCAAGTTTAAGATTACAGGGTTTCAGGGTGCCTGGGTAGCTCAGTCGGTAAAACATCTGACTTTGGCTCAGGTCATGATCTCACAGGTCATGGGTTCAAGCCCCATGTCGGGCTCTGTGCTGACAGCTCAGAGCCTGGAGCCTGCTTCGGATTCTGTATCTCCCTCTCTCTCTGACCTTCTCCCGCTCATGCTCTGTCTGTCTGTCTGTCTGTCTCTTTCAAAAATACATAATTAGTTAAGAAAAAGATGGTAGGGTTTCCCTTTGATTTTATATTTGTAGGTCTTTTCTCCCATGCTATAAAATTTGATTTCTAATAACCATAACATAATTGCTTACTTGTTTTCTTTCATTTTATGCACACATATACATATATTTTCAAAGTAACCATACTGATATTACTGTTAACAAGAAGACCACTGAATTCGGTTTTGTATTTCCTTGCAGTTCTTTGTGTCTCTTATCTATATCCCCGAGGGATTGTAGCCAAATTACTGGGGGGAAAAATTGGTTTTGGCTGTTTTTTAACAGCTTGCTGAGATATAGTTCACTTAATATGTAATTCATCCAATCAGCACAGCCTAATTTTAGAACATTTTCATCACCCCCCCCGGAAGAAAACCCACACCCATTATTGGACCCTCCTCATGCCTGCCACTGCACAAACAGCTCTAGGCAATGACAATCACATATCCACTTTCTGTCTCTCTATATTTTCCTCTTATTTATTTATTTATTTATTTATTTATTTTTAATTTTTTTTAACGTTTATTTATTTCTGAGACAGAGACAGAGCATGAGTGGGGGAGGAGCAGAGAGAGAGGGAGACACAGAATCGGAAGCAGGCTCCAGGCTCCGAGCTGTCAGCACAGAGCCCGATGCGGGGCTCGAACCCACGAATTGCAACATCATGACCTGAGCTGAAGCTGGAAGCTTAACTGACTGAGCCACCCAGGTGCCCCTCTTTGGACTATTTAGTAAATTACTAATTCAGTGTCTTTACTTCTGTAGGTCTATTCAGATTTTATATTTCTTCTTAAGTCAGATTTGGTACTTTGTGTTTTTTGAGGAACTTGCCCGGTACTGCCAAGATATCTCCTTTGTTGGGATACAGTTGTTGACGTACTCACTCATAGTCCATTTCGCTTTCGAAAGGTTGATAGCAACAGCCCCTCTTTTCATTTCTAAGTTTAGTAATTTGAGTCTTCTCTTATTTTTCTTGATCAGTCCGGTTAAACGCTTATGAATTTTGTTGATCTTTTCAAAGAACCAACATTTGGTTTTGCTGATTTTTTTTTTTTCTGTTGTTTTTCTAGTCTCTCTTTCATTATTTCTGCTGGAATCTTTCCTATTTCCAGCCTCCTCCTTGCTTTGGTTTAGTTTGCTCTTCTGTTTTCAGTGCCTTATGGTGGAAGGTGAAGTTACTGATCTGAAATCTTTCTTCTTTTCTAATGTGGGTATTGACAGTTATACATTTCTTTCTTTTTTTTTATTAATTTTTTTAATGTTTATTTATTTCTGAGACAGAGAGAGACAGAGCATGAGTGGGGGAGGGGCAGAGAGAGAGGGAGACACAGGATCCAAAGCAGGTTCATGGCTCCGAGCTGTCAGCACAGAGCATGATGTGGGGCTCGAACCTACGAGCCGTGAGATCATGACCTGAGCCGAGGTTGGACGCTTAACTGACTGAGCCACCCAGGCGCCCCGCTATAAATTTATTTCTAAGCAGTAACTTTTGATACATTGCGGTTTTGTTCTCATTTCGCTCAGTGTTTTAATTTCTTTTTCGATTTCTTCTGTGACTCATCGGTCATTCAGGAGTGTGTTGTTTAATTTCTACGTAGTTGTGACTTTTCTAATTTTCTTCTGCTACACCCCATGTGGGGCTCGAACTCACAGAAATGAGATCAAGAGTCATACGGTCTACCGACTGAGCCAGCCAGGTGCCCCTCTTCTGCTTTTAATTGTTAATTTCATTTTGTTATGGTTAGAGAACAGGCTTTGTGTAATTTGACTCCTTTTAAATGTACTGAGTCTTGTATTATGGCCTAACATGTGATCTACCTTATAAAATAGTCCATGTGCCCTTGACAAGAATATGAATTTTACTGTTAATGGATGGGGTGGTCTATAGATGCTGGGGTGAGGTATATGGAGATAAGACAAATTCAACTGTCACAAACTCACTGTACTTACTGAGGTTCAATAGTTTATCCTGAATGAATGCTCTTTAGATTGTTGTCAGCCTTTGGTTCATTTCCTGAGTTCTGAGATAACTCCATTTTGACAATTACTGCTTTTGTGTTAACCGCTTTTTTCAAAGTGAGATTCATAGAGGTCCTCACTCTGCCATTCCAGAAGTCCCACCTCCAAATATTGCTTGAAAAGTTTTTTTTAAATGTTTATTTATTTTTGAGACAGAGACAGAGCGTGAGCAGGGGAGGGGCAGAGAGAGAGGGAGACACAGAATCTGAAACAGGCTCCAGGCTCTGAGCTGTCAGCACAGAGTCTGATGCGGGACTCGAACCCACGAACTGTGAGATCATGATCTGAGCCGAAGTCGGACACTTAACCGACTGAGCCACCCAGGCGCCCCTCCAAATATTGTTTTAAAGATCCATGGGGCCCCTGGGTGGCTCAGTTGGTTGAGCGTCCAACTCTTGATTTCACCTCAGGTCACGATCCCAGGGTCATAGAGCTCTGCCTCGGGTTCCATGCTGTGCATGGAGACTGCTTAAGAGTCACTCTCTGTCTCCCTCTGCCCCTCTCTCCCGCTCACACTCTCTCTCTGAAGTAAAAATAAATAGGCTAATTAAATTGAAAATTTTTTTTCATGAAAACAAATTTAAAGACACTTGAAATAATCCTCTATGATTATGGCAGAAATTTAAGGTGAATTAGGTTCATTCATTTCATTTTTTTTTTTTATATTTAAGGAGTCCTTTTTTTTTTTTTTCTTCTCGATTTAATTTTTTCAAAGCATGTGAATCATTTGCATGTTTCCAAAGTCAAATCTATTAGGCAACACATGTTCGGAAAGATCCAGCTTTCATCATTGCCTCTTCTTCCCCTTTTTATTAGTTCTTTGATGTATGCTTCATTGTTTGCTTTTGAAAATAAAACCATATAGTTATATATAAATATTCTTTCCTTTTTTTTTTGCTCTTCTTTTTTCTTTCCTTTTTTTTCCTGACTTTCACCCCCCCCCCCACCTTTTTAACAACACATCCTGGAAATCACTCCATAGCAGACGAGCAGAGCTGGCCTACGACTCACAAAGGTTTCGAAAAATTGTAAGAAAAAACTAATTATTTGAGCTTAATGAAATCAGATTGGGGGTAAATAGTATAGGAACAACATTGTACCAAAGACTTCAAATTTCTCAGCTATTTACAGGTATCATTTCTTGTTTAGACCCCTAAATTTTCAAGAGTCGCAATCGCTCTCCAGCTGTGTGAGGGTTGGTTCAGAGAGTCTAATCTTCATATCCTGTTCTTTCGGGACCACTTCCTTTTTCTCCATGTAGGTCACCAGCAACTTAATTTCTCCATGTCGCCGTGTTGAATGCAAGATGGATGAGACGTGGGCTATCTAAAGAAGGCTAAGGCCACATATGGTAAGAAGCAGCTCAATACCAAGCGAATTGGTAGGACATAGCTACCAAATGTCACCACATTTAGCAAACCCAAGTACAGGCCACCCAGTTAAATTTGAATTTTGGGTAAGGGATGAATAAATTTTTTAGGGTAAGTATGCCCCAACTATCGTATCAAACACCATTCGTTGTTTACCCGAAATCCAGATTTAACAGGGCTTCCTGTATTCCATTCGGGAATCCTACTTGGGAGCCAAATCAAGTAAGTCATACGGCCTGGTCTCGGTGGTCAGTGTGGGAAACGGAGAAGTAGGCTGGGGCTGTGAGTGACGGAGTTTTGTCCCGGAAGAAAGCTGGTGTGGACTTCTTCGTGGTTCGTCTCTCGCTTTTCCGTGATAGACACTGCCACCTCCATTCGCGCTGAAATATCTGTAGCCTCTGCCGCTGACCACGCAGCCATTATGTTGCACATGCGGTTCCCTATACTCTTCTGACCCCCGTCCCTCATTCTCCACTTGACTAATTCCTACTGGTCCTTCGAACAAGTTTCCAACTCCAATGGGACGAGCAAAGGCCAGATAGAAGTATCACACTCACTTCCATTTTCTTACAAGAGGTCACCACCTTGATCTATCTCCCATTTTTCTCCTTTATATAAAGACATAGGTTCGGAGAGATCGTTTCCTCCTACAAGAAAACAACAATTCGAGTGTGATGATAGATGTCAATTACATATCAATTTTTTAAAATGTGGCAACTGATTCTCATTCCCAACATCGGGTTGGCAAGAGGTAATATTAGGGATTGCCATTAGCTAGCTGGTTTACAGCCCTTCTTCTATACGTATATATTTTTAAATGTTTATTTACTTTTGAGAGAGAGACAGAGACAGAGACAGAGTGCAAATGGAGGAGGGGCAGAGAGAGAGAGGGAGACACAGAATCGGAAACAGGCTCCAGGCTCTGAGCTGCCAGCACAGAGCCCGACACGGGGCTCGAACTCACTGTGAGATCATGACCTGAGTGGAAGTCGGGCGCTTAACCCACCGAGCCACCCAGATGCCCGCCCCCCCCCCCCCCACCCTTTGAACTCTAAGCAGGCTAAATAAAACTCGCGTTGAGGCTGGATTGAGTCATAGGGCCATCAGTTCAAGATCTTAGATTAAATATGCAAATCCGACATCGTTTTTCAGAGGTCTATATAAACTGCACGTCCTATGGGCTGCCCTAACATCTTGTGCTTAACGATCTGGGCACCGTAGGGCAACTGTCTGCTTTCCCGTTGTTGTCCCTGAAGACAGAAATTTTGAATTTTATTTTCTTAAGCTCAGCAACTTAACTATGTCTGAGACCTAGTAGCTACTTAGGTGAGTGAATGAATGGATGAGTGAGTGAATGCATGTAGGTCACCCCATTTTCTCAGCCAGAACATGGCCTTGTCAAGGGCAGAACACTAACAGTCGTTTTCTTATCCCAGAACAAGGCAAAAAGGGTAAAATAATTAGTTTGGACATAAAGTTAGGAGTACTTTGCAGCTTCAGGCTGGCAGACTGTGGACGTTTAATAGTTTGCCTCTTGGAAACCTCTAGAATTTGGCACTGTTTTGTAGCTCTGTTTGCAGTGGTTTTAAAATCCTGTGACTTATGTTCAGCTCAAGTGCATTATTGTTAATATTTTATCAGAGAGTTATTGTTTTCCCTTTGAATATGTTTCATTACGGCCGCTGCTTCATCATTAAGGACAGATGTGTTACATCCAAGGACCAATTTGCCCACCCCTGTGATGTGGACTTGGGATTTGATACCAGAAGTCAGCGGGTAAGTCAGGTTCATCGAATCCAAGTTTACTTCTACGGCACACTTTTTTACAAATGCGCATGTTCTTTCCTTTGAGGGATATCTGCGTATGCACGTAATATATTTCATGTTCTGTAGCAGAAGAAAACAAGCAAACGGAGCCAATTTCATTGTTCACACAATGGAGCAGCTGTGTGGTGACCGTAGACATCCCTGGATACGTCACCTGGGGACTGTCAGCCATCGGGACAATCAAGAATAAATCTTCCACATGTTTGCAAGGCAACCAGAGCACATCCCAGAGACGGGCTCTTTGCATGCCTCTTTCTGGCAATTTTTTTTTTTTTTTAGTTAAAAAAAATTTGTTTTTATTATGTTTCTTTATTTTTGAGAGGCAGAGTGTGAGTGGGGGAAAGGCAGAGAGAGAGGGGGACACAGAATCCGAAGCAGGCTCCAGGCTCTGAGCTGTCAGCACAGAGCCCGACGCGGGGCTCGAACTCACAAACCAGGAGATCATGACCTGAGCCGAAGTCGGATGCTCAACCGACTGAGCCACCCAGGCGCCCCTAAAGCCATCATAATCGTAACACTCTGAAGCATTAAGTTAAACATTCCTTGGGCAGGCGAGAGTCACACATGCACAGCCATTCTCCCCAGCTACATTGCTTAGCTGAAACCGAATTGGAAAGGGACGCTTTCAGTGGATAAGAGTACGTGTTAGGAAAAATTTACCCTGGATCTGGGATTCACCTTTGCCCTATATTATGTTGGAAATCATTGTATTTCCTAGAAGACAGATCCGAGAGGAGAATTTAAAATATAATTCATTGTTGAGATGAACAGCACGACAAAGCAGAGCCTTGTAGATGCGTGGCATCAGTCTTGAGGCAGGACCAGATTCCAGAAGGCTTCTGTGCGGGCCTCAGCCCCTGCTCTCCCACCAGACTCTATTTCTGGCACCTACACCGTGCCTCTTGGCAATCAACCCTTGACTGCTATTTGGAAAATAACAAACTTTAACAACTTGGGAATGAGAACATATGCAATGGGAGGAGCTTTGCAAACCGATTTTTAAATGTACTACAGTTGTGTCTCCTCTAAGGCAGCTGGACCCAAGACATTCCAAGAACAGTAAAATAAAGGAAATCCGTTTTCTTTTCTTTTTTTTTTTTTTGCTGTGGGGGCTCTTAACTGTCCTGCCATGGATTGGTTTTTCATGGGGGGAAGAAGGGTTAGATTAAATCCATTTTCCCCAAATTATGGTTTGAGATCTTCAGACAACCGGCACGAGCATCAGGTAAAAATGAAAACTCCTGGGGCGCCTGGGTGGCTCAGTCGGTTGAGCGTCCAACTTGGGCTCAGGTCAGGATCTCGTGGTTCGTGAGTTTGAGTCCCGTGTCGGGCTTGTTGCTGACAGCTCGGAGCCTGGAGCCTGCTTCGGATTCCGTGTCTCCCTCTCTCTCTGCCCCTGCCCTGCTCACGCTCTGTCTCTCTCTCTCAAAAATAGACAAGCATTAAAAAAAAATTTTTTTTTAAATGAAAATTCCTGTGCCCCAACCTACAGAGTGAGCCTCTAGGTCCTACCAATCTGCCCATTTTACTTGCTTCTTATGTATGTCAGAGTTACAGATCCACTGGGCTGGGTGACTATCAGGGCCCCTTCCTCCTACAAAATGCCATGAGGCCTGGAGGGTCTTTCCAAAGTTAAGCTTGTTGGTAATGGGATTCTACTCCTCCTTTGCCCTAGATTTACCAAACCTGAAACGAGCTTCTCCAAATAAGATTTAGTTGACAGACGAGGTGTGGTATCCAGAGATCTTAGTCACTCTTGGGTTATGTGAACAAACAGCACTTAAATATTTACTCAGGAAATTCGATTTAAAATAGATCGGTCAAGTAACTTGATACTCAGCGATTTCCATGATGTCCGGGAGGCTGATTAATCTATATTTCCATGCATCTTCTGTTTCATTTCACCAAATCCACATTCATTGAGGTTAGTTCCTGTCTGGATAGGGTTGGCCTGGCTTCAAGACCTGTGAGAAATTGAAGAAAAGTTCCCAGAGAGCCATGGAAGGCCTTAAAAATCCAATGAGGAAGTGGACATCAAGAAAGAAGAGAGGTGTCCTCGCTTCGGCTAATCCTTCCGTATGACTGTCGAATCAGAACCAACCTTGCTTCTAGCTGGGAACGTAGGGGAGTAGCTGGAACTCTCCTACGTTGTTAACGGGAGTGGGAAACGGTGCACCCACTTCTGGAGACGATTTGGCGGTTCTTTAAAATTAAAGATGCACCTTTCTTATGACCTAGCGATTGCCCTCTTAGGGGTTTCCCCGAGAAAAACCAAGGCTCACGTTCACACAAAGACTTGCACGGGAATATTCTTAGCACCTGTCTTCATAATAGGTAAAAAACCGGAATGGTAAATGAATTGTGGTATACTCACACAATGGAAAATATCCACTACGGATCTACCTGAGACATAGATGCATTTCAAAATGTGATGCTGAAATGACAGTGGCCTTACACGAAAGGTCGCATACTAGATGATCCCATTTACGTGTTCCTGGGTCTGTTTATCTGCTCTTTGTATAGGCCTAGTTTCAGGCTGCTCCACAGAAGAGACTCTGGCAGGGGGCCTGGGCTGGAAACAGCACCCAATTACAATAATAACCACCATTACTGAATGCTTAAGGGCCTGGCACTAATCTGAAATTGGAGTATTACTCCTATTTGATGGATGAGAAAACTGGGTTTCAGTCAGAACATATGACTTGCCCAAAGCTTTATAGAGAATAGGCACTCTAGCTAGGTCATTTCTATCCCAAGACTGTCCTTTTTTTCCCCGAGCAGCACTCCGAGGTGGTTTTGTCAAGGAGAGGGTGTTGCTAATGCAGGGAGGGCAGTGAAATCAGCCTTGGTTCTCTGCCTGAGGCGGAGGGGGAGGTTTGGGGAGTGGATCTAAAAGAAGACGCACTCCTGTCTGGTAGAAATTTCTTTCCAGGGTAGAGACTATCTTGTCCACCCTATTTCGCAACGTATTGAGCAATTGCTAATTTGTTCCTCACCAAAACCCAGGAGTAGATAAAGGAGTTGTCCCGGATTAAAAAAAAAAAAAAAAAATACAGGGCTCAAGTCTTGTAACAGGATTTCGAACTGGTCTGCAAGACCCACGGTGAACCTTCTGGTAGACTAAGTTATCCGCGTGGGACCAAGATATAAAACGTTTCACGGAGTTTTTAAATGCTTAGTGACTTCAGAGGGTGCTAAACAAAGCACGACGTTTTCTACTCTCTCTTGGGGACATCAGTAAGAGCGGAGTTATGTTGAGGCGTGTCGGGGGGGGGGTGGGGCAAGATGTTCAGATTCCGTCCATTCTGTTTCTCTGGCAGCATGAATGCATTTCTGTGATGGCTTACACCAGTGATTCTAAAGCTGGTACTTCAGATTCCTTGACAACCCTACCGTCTAACCAGATGAACACCTTCGGAAGCCATAATGGGTGAAACGGACATAGGAACTCATTTGGTGGGGGTGTGTCACAGATCCTTTGAGAAGCTGATGAGTACCTTGGAGCTTTTCTCCCTAGACACGAACCCACATGTAAAATTCTCCATGCAATCTAAAAAGCTTGCCATGCTTACTGAAACCAACCTAAGGGGTCCTTGTTGAGAACCCTTGCATTAGGTAGTAGCCTGGAAATTTACCCAGAGTACCTTGGTGTGGGAGTGGAGATCTGAGTGGTCCTAACATTACCATTTTACCAGCCGTGTGGCCTCAAACAAATCCTTTCTGAGCCTCAATTGCCTCATCTAGAAAATGGGGGCAATAATATCTGCCCTGATCCACCTTGCCGAGAAGAATATCAACGTGAGACAGTCTCATTCTTCTTCTTTTTAATGTTTATTTATTTATTTTGAGAGGGAGAGAGCGCCAGAGAAAAAGAGAGGGCAAGCAAGCACACGGGCGGGGGATGGGCGGGGGGGGGGGGGTTGCGGGGGAGAGAGAGAATCCCAAGCAGGCTCCGCACTGTCAGCACAGAGCCAGGTGTGGGGCTCGGACTCACGAACTGTGAGATCATGACCTGAACCGAGATCAAGAGTCAGACACTTTATAGACTGAGCCACCCAGGCACCCTGAGACAGGCTCATTCTTGGTGAACTTTCGATCATTTGACAAACATGGATTGTGTCAGATGTGGGCCCAAGTGCTAGGTTTACAGAGGTGAGCCAACCATTAAGAACTTCCTGCCACGGGGCACCTGGGTGGCTCAGTAGGTTAAGTGTCCGACTCTTGGTTTTGGCTCAGGTCATGGCCTCACAGTTTGCGGGTTCGAGCCCGCCTCGAGCTCTGTGCTGACAGGCGGAGCCTGCTTGGGATTCTCTCTCTCTCTCTCTCTCTTCTCCCCCTCATTCAGGCTTTTTCTCTTTCTCTTTCAAAATAAATAAACTTAAACAAAAAAGAATTTCCTGCCATGGTGGGGCAGGGAATCAGGTGACCAGTGATAAAGGAATAAATGAAAAGGACGAAACGAAAAGAACAAGTAGAACATAATGTCAAGGTGTTCGTTACTTTCATAGCTCTTATCACTGAGGGTAGCAATGGGAAAGAAGACGTTGGGGAGATAGAAAACTATTTAGAATAGTTAGGGGCAGTTCCTTGTAAGAGGAGCCATTTAAGTCACTAAGTCATTAAGAAAACAGGAGTGACAGTGGAGAAGCCAAGGAATAGGCAGTTTGTCCATATGCTTTATTTTATTAAAATACAGTTTTAAACATTTTTTTTTTTGGGTAGGGAGTACGTTGACATGATCTAAAATTCAAAAGGTACAAAGCGAAATACGGTAAAAATTTCCCTTCTACCCAGCCACCGAGTTCCCCTCCCCAGAAGCAACGCAGTGCAGTGCGTTAACCAGTTCTCCATTCTTCTAGAGAATTCTTTCATATGCAAGCGAATGATAGCGCATTGTATATAATGTTCTCTACGTTGCTTTTTTTTCTTCACAGTATCTTGGAAATCACTCCCTGTTTGAAATTTTTTTTTTTTAACATTTATTTATTTTTGAGACAGAGAGAGACAGAGCATGAACAGGGGAGGGGCAGAGAGAGAGGGAGACACAGAATCAGAAACAGGCTCCAGGCTCTGAGCCGTCAGCACAAAGCCCGACGCGGGGCTCGAACCCACGGACCGCGAGATCGTGACCTGAGCCGAAGTCGGACGCTTAACCGACCAAGCCACCCAGGGGCCCCTCACTCCCTGTTTGTATTTAAACAGACACCTCATCTATTTTGCTGACTGCATACGATTCCATCATATGCATGTACCCCAATTGATTTAACCTCTTCCCTAGTGATGGACATTTAGGTTGCTTCCAAAATTTTTGCTGTTACACATAATGCTAACTGTGTGTGAGTGTTATCTGTAGGATAAATTCCCGGGAGTGGAATTTTGGGATGCATTTGTAATTTTGACAGGCATTGTCCTTTGCTCCTCTGAGATGTCCTGCCAATTTATAGCCCCAACTAGCAGAGGCTGAGAGCGTCTTTGCTCCATATCTTTGCCAGTTATTGGACTTTCAAATTTTTGGAGCTCGTGAATCTGATAAGTGAAGAGTTGCTGGGCGTGGTTTGTTTATTTTATTATGAACAAGTTCGCGCATCTTTCCCCGCAGTTCAGAGGCATTTGTGTTTTGTTCTCTGTGAACTGCCTACTCACAGCCTCTACCAATTTTTTTTTTAGGCTGACGGTATTTTATTTTTGATTTTATATCTGTCGTTTGAGTCACAACCACTTTTTCCAGTTTGTTGTCTGTCTTTTGACTTTGCTTCTGGTGCTGTTTGCCGTTCAGAAATATTTAATGTTTTTGTCATTGATATCAATAATTTATTTACTTTTATTTTTTTAATGTTTTATTCATTTTTGAGAGAGAGAGAGAGAGAAAGAGCGAGCAAGCAAGCAGGTGAGGGTCAGAGAGAGAGGGAGACACAGAATCCAAAGCAGGCTCCAGGCTTTGAGCTGCCATTTTTATGGTATTCTAAATTTCTGGAGGGTAATTGTCTCATTTTTGGACCTTCTATTGAAGTGATCTGTCTATTCATGCATCATTACCACGTGGTCCTACTTGTCAGAGCTTTGAGATAAATTTTAATATTTTGTAAATCTAGTTCCTTTGTGTCTATCTTCTTTTGAAAACAGTGACTGTCTCTTCTTGATTATTCTTTTTTGCCCATATGTACTTTAGAAACAGTTTGTATATTTCCAGGAGAAATCCTGTTGATAACTTTTAATTGGGCTCATATTAAAATTATAGATTCATTCAGGGAAAATGAACCATTTCTATGATACTGATTCTTTCTATCCGAAAATATTCCATTCTTTTCCATTTTAAAATGTTTTCTTGTGTGTCCCTTGGGAGCATTTAAGTGTTCTTCATATAGAACATGCGAATATTTTAAGTATATTCTCAGACATTTTGCCTTTTCAGTAGCTTTTGTAGATGAGAGTCTTTTCTTTCAATAGCTCTTCTGTTTGTGTGTATGAAGGCTATATATTAATTTTGCGTATAGATTTGTATTTAAATTTATATCTACAGATTTCATTAAATTATCTTATTTTTATAGTGATTTTTTTCAGTTGATTCTTTAGATCTTTTAGGTTTACAGTTGTATCAAATATACATAATGATGATTTTATCTTCTCATTTCCAACCTTAGACCTTTAACTTGTTTCTTTTGCCTAATTACATTAGCTAGTATCTCCAGATTCAAGTCAAATAAGAGTAATGGTAGTGAACTTTGTTATATTTTTTTGAAGTTTTTATTTCTTTATTTTGAGAGAGAGAGAGAGAGAGCGAGCAGGGGAGGGGCAGAAAGAGAGGGAGAGAGAGAGAATCCCAAGCAGGTTCTGTGCTGCCAGCACAGAGCCCGATGTGGGGCTTGAACTCACAAACCGGGAGATCATGATCTGAGCTGAAATCCAGAGTCAGACATTTAATCAACTGAGCTACCCAGGCACCCCGTGAGCTTTGTTATGTTATTCCTGTCTCAGATGAGAATGCTTTCATTATGTTCTCATTAAGCGTATGCTGACCATATATATATATATATATATATATATATATAATACGTATTGACAGTGGGAGCTTGGGAATGTGGCAAAGTAGGAGGACCCCAAGCTCACTCCATCCTACCTTACAACTAGATATCATTCACAGCCTTGGAAATAAACCAGACAGTGATCAGAATTCTGGCAGGACAACTGTTGGCGGGAATGCAAACCGGGGCAGCCACTCTGGAAACCAGTATGGAGGTTCCTCACAAAGTTAAAAATAGAAGTACCCAACGATCCGGCAATTGCGCTACTAGGTATTTATCCAAAGGATACAAAAATGCTGATTCGAAGGGGCGCATGTACCCCAATGTTTAGAGCAGCGCTATCGACAATAGCCAAAGTACGGAAAGAGCCCAAATGTCCACCGACTGGTGAATGGATAAAGAAGATGTGGTATATATATATATATATATATATATATATATATATAATGGAATATTGCTCAGGGATCAAAAAGAATGAAATCTTACCATTTGCAACAACGTGGATGGAGCTAGAGTGTATTGTGCTAAGCGAAGTAAGTCAGTCAGAGAAAGACAAGTACCATATGATTTCACCCATATGTGGAATTTAAGAAACAAAACAGATGAATGTAGGGGAAGGGATGGAAAAATAAAATAAGATAAAAACAGATAAGGAGGCAAACCATAAGAGACTGTCACATACGAAGAACAAACTGAGGGTTGCTGGAGGGGAGGTGGCTGGGGGGATGGGCATTAAGGAAGGGCACTTGTCGGAATGAGCACTGGGCACATGAGCACATGTCAGAGATGGGTCGCTGAGCTCTACTGAAACCAACTTTACGCTGTACGTTAACTAACTTGAAGTTAAATAATAACAACAAAAAAAAGAAGTCTGGCTGAACAAACCCCAGAGCTAAATGTGGAGAAGAAGCCGCACCTGTGAGGTTCGGAAGGGCAGAAATGGTGGTCAGGAGCTGCCTGCAGGGGGGGAGGGAGCTGTGGGCATGGATGGGGGAAAGTAATGCCTCCTCACACTGGGGAGCGCACACCAGAAGAGGATTCCTCCTAACATCGGGCTTTGAAAGCCAGAGGGGCTGAATTCCCCGAGTTTGTACAACCAGCAGGACTTGGAGCCTGGAGATTTAAAAGTCATCCGACTCAGCACTGAGGGAGAGAGGACGACGGGGAGATAGCCAGGTCCCTGCCCTTAAAGAGACAACAGCCCACAGGGAGGCAACACAGAAATGACAGTTGGCACAACGCTGGGGACAAGCGGGAGGAAGATCTGCTTGTGCTGATCTTGGAGCATGTTGGGGGACTTCTTCGGGAACAGAGTGGCTGGCAGATGCCATTTTCCTCCCTTGCCCCCCGGCATAAGCACAGAGCCACCTGTGGGAGGCAGTGCTGCACAGATACTTGCTACCTAACTGGCTAGCAGTGCACCCTGCCTACACATTCTCATGAAGACTCAACCACTGCAAGCCTGCTGGCCTTGGCCTTGGGCTCAGCAAAACTTTTGTTGACCCCCAATGCACGCACTGTACACAAAGATGCTGCACATCCCTGGCTGCCTCTGCCTCCTGCCCAGCCCCTAGCCTCCGAGGCCATCACGCTTCAGGGGAACCAGCCTAGGACTAGTGCCTCAGTACAAATTTTGCTAACACGACCTCCCCACCCCTGCGGCCTCCTGCAGTCAGGCCCTTCAAAGCCAGCCTGCCTGGGTCTCACTAACACCACGCAGAGCAAGCACAGCCCACAACAGGCAAAGTCAGTGCAGAAGTCTGGACTGAAAGAAAACGGGACTCAGACACAACAGCAGGAGGTAAGCAACTCATATAGGAGTCTCCCCCAAAGTGCCAGGTTCTGGTGAACATGGGACACTGCACTGTAGGCCCCTGCAGGACCTCTTCTTCATAAGTCACCACTTTCAAGAGCAGAAGACGTAGCTGACTTTCCTAACACACAGAAATAGACACAGAGATGTAGACAAAATGAAGAGACAGAGGAATATGTCCCAAATGAAAGAACAGGACAAGGCTACGGCCAGAAATCTAAGTACAATGGAAATAAGTAATATGGCTGATAGAGAATTTAAAGTAACGACCATAAAGATACTGGACTTCAGAAAAAGGTGGAGGAAATCAGTGAGATCCTTGACAAAAGATAGAAAAAATAGCATATCAGAGATGAAGGACTCAATAAATGAGATTAAGAATGCAATGGATGGAATAAACAGTAGGCTACAGGAAGCAGAGGAACATATCAGGGACCTGGAGGATAGACCAATCAAGCTGAACTGGTGAGAGTCAAACAAATACTGCATAATGAGAATAGACTTAGAAAACAGTGACACCATCACTTTTATACATTTATACATATATGGGGATCTCAGAAAGAGAAGAGAGAGAAAGGGGGGCTGAAAATGTAGGTGAAGAAATAATAGCTGAGCACTTCCTGAATCTGGGGAGGGAAACAGAGATCCAGATTCAGCAGGCAAAATCAACCCAAGGAGGTCCACACCAAGACATGTAGTAATTAAAATGGCAAAAAATAGTGATAAAGAAAGAATTTTAAGGATTTCAAGAGAAAAGAAGACAGTTACATACAAAGAAAACCCCATAAAGCCTGATAAGTTCATTTTTTCAGCAGAAGCATTGCAGGCCAGAAGGGAGTGGCAACATACTCAAAGTGCTGAAAGGGAAAAATCTGCAGCCAAGAAGACTGTATCCAGCAAGGCTATCATTTGGAAGAGAAGGAGAGATAAAGAGTTTCCCAGACAAACAAAAGTTGAAAGAATTCATGACCTCTAAGCCAGCTGTACAAGAAATGTTAAAGGAGGTTCTTTTGCGTGGAAAACAAAAACCGTAAGTAAGAGTAAGAAATATAGGAAGCACAAAAGCAAAAAAAAAAAAAAAAAAGTGTATCTTTAAAAATCAGTCAGGAAAAGCACAAAATAAAAAGATGTAAAATATGACACCAAATATCTGAAACATGGAGGGGACAGGAGTAAAGAATGAGTCCAAAAGTAAGTGACCATCAGCTTAATATAGACTGCTATATGCAGAAACTGAATGGTAACCACACATCAAAGAACAGTAATAGATATGCAAAATAATAATAATAATAAAGAGTAAGGAATCCAAGTATTTTGCTAAAGAAAGTCAACTAATCATGAGACAAGAGAAGAAAAGAACAGAGAGGAACTACGAAAACAAACGTAAAACAGGCAACAAAACGGTAAAAAATACACACATATCAATTATTACTTTGAACGTAAATGGACTAAATGCTCCAATCCAAAGACATAGGGTGACAGAATATATTAAAAAAACAAGACCCGGGGCGCCTGGGTGGCTCAGTCGGTTAAGCATCTGACTCTTGATTTCAGCTCAGGTCATGATCTCACAGTTCATGAGATTGAGCCCTGTGTCAGGCTCTTTGCTGACAGTGTGGAGCCTGCTTGGGATTCTCTCTCTCCCTGTCTCTCTGCCCCTCCCTTGCTTGCGCACACATTCACTCTCAAAATAAATAAATAAACATTAAAAAAAAACAAGACCCATCTATATGCTGCCTACAAGAGACTCACTTCAGACCTAAAGACACATGCAGACTGAAAGTGAAGGGATGGAGAAACATTTATCATGCAAATGGAAGTGAAAAGAAAGCCTGAGCAGTAATACTTATATGGAACAAAACAGACTTCAAAATAAAGGCTGTAACAAAGGACAAAGGACACCAAATAATCATAAACGGTACAATCCAACAAGAAGATATAACAATTATAAATATTTATGGCCCCAACACGATGACATCCAAATACATAAAGCAGTTGATGACAAACTTAAAGGCACTAATCCATAGTAAAACAATAATAGAAGGGGACTCTAACACCCCACTTACACCAATGGACAGATCATCTAAACAGAAAATCAACAAGGAAACAGTGGCTTTGAATGACACATTGGACAAGAGGGATCCAACGGTTATATTCAGAACATTCCATCTTAAAACAGCAGAAAACACATTCTTTTCAAGCGAAGCTCATTCTCCAGAATAGATCACATAGTAGGCCACAAAAGAAACCTCAACAAATTCAAAAAGACCAAAGTCATAACATGTGCTTTTTCTGACTACAATGCTATGAAACTAGAAATCAACCTCAAGAAAAAATCTGGAAAGCACATAAATATGGAGGTTAAATAATATGCTGCTAAACAATGAATGGGTCAATTGAGAAAGCAAAGACAAAATAAAAAAATACATGGAGACAAATGAAAATGAAAACACAATGGTCCAAAATCTTTGAGATACAGCAAAAACTGTTCTAAGAGGGAAGTTTATACGATACAGGCCTACCTCAAGAAGCAAGAAAAATCCAAAAACTAAACAACCTAACTACATCTAAAGGCACTAAAAAATGAACAACAAACAAAACCCAAAACCAGTAAAAGGAAAGAAATAAGATTAGTAATCTTATTAATAACAAGATCAATAGTCTTATTAATAACAAGATCAATAATTGCATTAATAAGATTAACATTATTAATATATTTTGTTATTGTATTATATATTATATTTTTAGTAATATAATATTGTTATTAATGAGATCAGAGAGAAAATAAACAAAATAGAAACTAAAAAAACACTAGAACAGATCAGTGAAACCAGGAGTTGGTTCTTTGAAAAGATCAACAAAATCAATAAACTTTTAGCTAGACTCATCAAAAAGAGAAAGAGAGAGGGCTCAAATAAATGAAACCAGAAATGAAAGGGGATAATACCAACTGCCAACACAGAAATACAAAAGATTGTAAGAAAACAGTATGAAAAATTATATGCCAACAAATTAGACAACCTAGAAGAAATGGATAAATTCCTGGAAACATATAACCTCCCAAAATCAAATCAGGAAGAAACAGAATAGACTTATTACCAGCAATAAAATGGAATCAGTAATCAAAAACTCTTATCAAACAAAAGTCCGGGGCCAGACAGCTTCACAGATGAATTCTACCAAACATTTAAAGAAGAGTTAATACCTATTATTCTCAAACTTCTCCAAAAAACAGAAGAGGAAGAAAAACTTCCAAATTCATTCTATGAGGCCAGCATTACCCTGAATCTAAAACCAGATAAGGACACTACAAAAAAAGAGAACTACAGGCCATTATGCCTGTTGAACATAGATGCAATGCTCCCCAACAAAAAATTAGCAAACAATGCAAGGATACATTAAAAACATTATTCACCGTGATCAAGTGGGATTTACCTCTGGGATGCAAGGGTGGTTCAATATTCACAAGTCAATCAGGGTGTTACATCATATCAATAAAATAAGGGATAAAAAACATATGATCATTTCAATAGGTGCAGAAAAAGCATTTGACAAAGTACAACATCCATTCATGCTAAAAACCCTCACCAACGTAGGATTAGAAGGAACATAACTCAATATATTAAAGGCCATAGGTGCAAAACCCACAGCTAACATCATACTCAATGGTGAAAAACAGAATGCTTCCCCAAAGGTCAGGAATAAGACAGGAATGTCCACTCTCATCCTTATTGTTTAGCATAGCACTGGAAGTCCTAGCCACAGCAATCTGACAAGATGAAGGAATAAAAGGCATCCAAATCGGTAAGGAAGAAGTAATAACTTTCACTACTTGTAGACAACATAATACTATCTAGAGAGAAGCCCAAAGACTCCACCAAAAAAACTACTAGAACTGAGAAATTTATTTAGTAAGGTTGCCAGATACAAAATCGGTATACATAAAGCCATGGCATTTTTATATGCAAATAATGAAGCAACAGAAAAATAAATTAAGAATGGGATCCTATTTGCAATTGCACCAAATACAGTAAAATACCTAGGAAAACACTTAACTAAGGAGGTGAAAGACCTGTTTCTGAAAACATTAATGGAAGATACCGAAGGCAACACAAACAAGCGGAAAGATATTCCACGCTCATAGGTTGGAAGAACAAATATGGTTAAAATGTCCTTACTACCCGAAGAAAGCTACAGATTTAATGCAATCCCTGTTAAAATACCAACATTTTTCGCAAAACTAGAACCAACAACCCTAAAATTAATATGGAACCACAGAAGACTCTGAATAGCCCAAGCAATCTTGAAAAAGCAAAGCAAAGGTGGAGGTATCCCATTTCCAGATATCAAGTTCTACTACATAGATGTAGTAATCAAAAGAGTAGGGTACTGGCACTAATATAGGCACGTAGATCAATGGAATAAAATAGAAAACCCAGAAATAAACCCATGTTTGTATGGTCAACTTTGGGGTGCCTGGGTGGCTCAGTCAGTTAAGCATCCAACTTCGGCTCAGGTCATGATCTCACAGTTCGTGAGTTTGAGCCCCGCGTTGGGCTCTGTGCTGACAGCTCAGAGCCTGGACCCTGCTTCAGATTCTGTCTCCCTCTCTCTCTGCCCCTCCCCTGCTCATGCTCTGTCTCTCTCTCAAAAATAAATAAACTTTAAAAAACATTATATGGTCAACTAATCTTTGACAAAGCAGGAAAGAATATCCAATGGGAAAAAGACATCCTCTTCAACAAATGGTGTTGGGAGAACCAGACAGCAACAGGCAAAAGAATGAAACCGGACCACTTTCTTACACCATACACAAAAATAAATTCAAAATGGGTTAAAGACCTAAATGTGAGACCCCAAAATATAAAACTCCTAGAAGGGAGCACAGGCAGTAATTTCTCCAACATCGGATGGAGTGACTTTTTTCTAAATATATCTTCTGAGGCAAGGGAATCAAAAGCAAAAATATACCATCGGGACTACATCAAAATAAGAAGCATCTGCATAGCAAAGGAAACAATCAACAAAACTAAAAGACAACCTACAGATTGGGGGAGGATATTTGCAAGTGACATACTGATAACGCGTTAGTATACAAAATATAGTCCTTTTCTGGTTGTGGCGCTATTTGGTGAGGAGCTCTTGTCTATGTTTGTAGCCATGCAGTCCAAGGGTCCTCTGCAGTCCATGCAGGTATTCAGATGCAAGAAGGTGGCCAGAGCCGTGGTGCACTGCAAATAGGGCAACGGCCTCGTCAGGGTGAACGGTTGGCCCCTGGGGATGATCCAGTCACACACACTGCAATACAGGCTACTGGATGGAACCTTTTCTGCTTCTAGGCAAGGAGAGATTTGCTGGGGTGAACATCCAAGTCCAAGTGAAGGGTGATGGTCACGAGGCCCTGATTTACGCTATCTGCTAGTCCATCTCCAAAGCCCTGGTGGCCTATTATCAGAAATATGTGGATGAGGCTTCCAAGAAAGAGATCAAAGACATCCTCATCCAGTACGACCAGACCCTGCTGGTAGCTGATCTCTGGAACTGCGAATCCAAAAAGGTTGGTGGTCCTGGTGCTCATACCAGAAATCCTACCGATCAGCGTTCACCTTTATAATAAACAATTGCCAAGGGGAAAAAATATACACAACTCATATGCCCGAAAAACGAATAATCCAATTAGAAAATGGGCAGCAGACACGAACAGGCATTTCTCCAAAGAATAAGCATAGATGTCCAACAGACATATGAAAAGATGCTCAACATCACTTATCATCAGGGAAATGTAAATTAAAACTACAATGAGATATCGTCTCATACCTGTCAGAATGGCTAAAATAAAAAATACAAGAAACAGCAAGTATTGGTAAGGATGCGGAGAAAAAGGAGCCCTCCTGCACTGTTGGAATGCAAACTGTCGCAGCCACTGTGGAAAACAGTATGGAGGTCCCCCTAAAAGTTAAAAATAGAACTACTCAGGGGTGCCTGGGTGGCTCAGTCAGTTAAGTGTCCAACTTCAGCTTCATGACCAACTACAGGTCATGATCTTGTGGTTTGTGAGTTTGAGCCCTGCATCGGACTCTGTGCTGACAGCTCGCAGCCTGGAGCCTGCTTCGGATTCTGTGTCTCCTTCTCTCTCTGCCCCTCCCTCACATGTGCTCTGTCTCTCTCTTTCAAAAATGAATAAAAAACGTTAAAAAAATTAAAACAAAATAGAACTACTCTACGATCCAGTAATCGCACTACCAGATATTTAACCGAAAAATACAAAAACACGATTTCATGCGCCCTGTATTTATAGCAGCATTATTTATAATCCCAAATTATGGAAACTTCACAAGCATCTGTCAATTGATGGATGCATAGAGAAGATGTGGTGTATGTATAGGAATATTATCCAGCCATCGAAAAGAATGAAATCTTGCCATTTGCAGCGACATGGATGGACCTACAGAGTATCGTGCTAAGCAGAATAAGCCAGTCAGGGAAAGATAAATACCATATGATTTCACTCCTATGTGGGATTTAAGAAACAAAACAAAGACAAAAAGGAGACAAACCAAAAAACGGACTCTTAACTAAAAAGAAGAAACAGACAGATACCAGACAGAGGGGAGGAGGGTGGGGCATGGGTGACATGGGTAAAGCTGATTAAGAGTTCACTTATGATTGATGAGTGTCGAGCAACGTACGGAGTTGTTGCATCACTATATTGTACCCCTGACGCCAACGTGATGCTGTATGTTAACTACACTGGACTTAAAAAAACTTACAAAAAATATGTGTATTTAAAAAACGTACAGTGGCAAAATATACGTAACATAAAATTTTGGCCATTTTTAAGGGTCTGGGGCATTAAGTGCATTCGCACTGCTGGGCAACCATCACCACCATCAATCTCTAGAACCTTTTCATCTTTGGGTGTGGTATGTTCATATCATGCTGTTTCATCCTTTCTATCTGTAAAAAGAGATTTTTAAAGCAAGAATACGTGTCAAATTTTATTAGACGCCTTTTCGCGTTTATGAAGAACATGATAAAATTTTACTGGTTTGACCTCTTAATGTAATGAGTTGTTTTAGTGAATTTCCTAATGTTGAATGATCCTCAGGTTCCTGGAATTAACCGCTCCTGGTCTGGGTGCGCTATCCTTGTAATGTGTTGTTTTCTTCTAATTAGGTTTAAGATAAAAATTAGCCTTAGTCAATTTGGCTTATGATTTTCCCCTTTTGCTCATCAGGTGCTTTTACATGGTAGAAATGACAGAGCTTGCTGGTCGATTGGATGTGGGGATTGAGGGTAAAAAAGGAATTGGATGAAACCCAGCTTTATGGCGAGCTAGGGGGGTGTGGGTACCTTTCATTGAACTGGGGAAACCTAGGGGTGGGAGGCGCAGACTGGGTTCAAATCAAGGGTGAGCCTCCAAGGGAGTGCCAGGGAGGGGCTTATTAGGATCACCTTGTGAACACGTTCATAGCTTTTTTTTTTTTTAAGTTATTTTTTTTTTACTTCAAGAGAGAGAGCACGTGTGCATGGGGGTGGGGAGAAAGAGCAGAGAGAGAGAGAGAGAGAGAGAGAGGGAGAGAGAATTCCAAGTAGGGTCCACACCATCAGCCTAGAGCCTGACGTGGGGCTCGAAGCCACGGACTGTGACATCATGACCTGAGCTGAAATCACGAGTCAGATGCTTAACCCACTGAGCCACCCAGGCGCCCCATGAGCACTTTCAATAGGCAGGCAGGCTGACGTTAAAGTAGGTTGTAAACCTTCTGTTCAACAGAGCAGGCTGTTTATTGCCTATCCCTCCCGAGACCACGTTAAGACGATAATAAAAGCATAAAATAAAAAATACATTAGCCAGTAACAGAGAGACCAGGAGCAGCCAGTCATGTGTGGTAGGGGTGAGGGAATATCTGTTCCTGAGGGATTCCAGTAAGTGTCAGGGAGAGGAAAGCAACTTGAAGGGCCTCCTAGCCTAGAATACATGCAGTGGCGGGCTACAGCCAAGGATGGAGCCCTGCCTGGAGAGCTGGGGAGACACAAGGTCAGAACAGAAGTGAAAACAGGAAGTGTTGGCTCCCCACCCCCCTCACACCTGAACGCGGGACGCCCAGCAGCCAGGCATCTACTTAGTATCTAAGCAAAAGGAACAACAATAACAACGGCAATGATAATAATTCAATGAGACATGAAAAATTGGTGGGTTGCATTCCAAATCTATTTAAGAAATGGTCTGGGGAGAAGCAGGGCAGGTGGGGGCAGGAGCGGCATTGGCTCCCAAGTGCCAGGAGGATGACTTCTAGCGTGTAAGGGTCCCCTAGACAATAGTGTTTTCACTCTAAGTGGATGAAACTCAGCCAGTCAACAAGACCTATCCAAGTACACATAGTCCTTAATCCATTTTTCTAGTGCCTTACTCTTCCGTGTGATCACAAAATTACTTAACTTAATTAATTAATTAATTAATTAAATGTCTATCTATCTTTTAATGTTTATTTACTTTTGAGAGAGAAAGAGACGGAGTGCGAGCAGGGGAGGGGCAGGGAGAGAGGGAGACACAGAATCTGAAGCAGGCTCCAGGCTCCGAGCTATCAGCACAGAGCCCGATGTGGGGCTTGAACTCGAAAGCCATGAGATCATGACCTGAGCCCAAGTCTCTTAACCAACTTGAGCCACCCAGGCGTCCCTTTACCAGATATTTGAAAAGAGCTTGCAGGGGCGCCTGGGTGGCTCCTGGCAACTTGAGCCACCCAGGTGTCCCTTTACCAGATATTTGAAAAGAGCTTGCAGGGGCGCCTGGTCGGGAGTTGGTTGAGCTCCCGACTCTTGATTTCGGCTCTGGTCACCATCCCGCGGTTGTAAGATCGAGCCCCTAGTCGGGCTCCACACAGAGTCTGGAGCTGGTGTAAGATTCTCTCTGTCTCCCTCTGCCCCTCTCCCATGCTCTCACTCTCTCTAAAAAAATATAAATAAATAAATAAATAAATATTTTGAAAAGAGCTTGCAACATGGAAAGGAAAGAAAAACCAAAACCAACCAAACCAAAACAAAACCAAAACCAAAACGAATGAAGGTACTAAAAATATGTTCTAACCACATTTGAAAGGAAGATGCGAGGGTGGTGTGTGTGTGTGTATGTGTGTGTGTGTGAATGTGAGCTAAATTCTCAACTGTCATGCTGGTTAGTGGACAGACCATGTCTTAAAATGATACATAAAGAAATAGTGGTATAAGCAGATATTTAGAGATACGGAGACAAACTTCAAAAGATAATCAAAGAGTCGAATGCAGAATAAGTAACAGTAGAGCACCAGGGGAAGGGTGAGAGAAGCCGTTCCAGAGCATTTGACGTTTTAATTGCTAACCTTGAAAAATATAACTGTCCATTCTACCAGGAAAAATGGATTTATCCAGGACTAGAGAATTACAATTAGGGAAGCGTAAGCTATGGCAAAGCCATTAGCAAGTTGGGAGAACAAAGGAGAGGAAACCTCTTTTCTAGAAGGGGCAGTTGGGAAGGGCTGTTATAAACAAAAAGTCCACTGGAGTAAACTGGAGTGGCTTTTCATTGGCTGAGTTGTGGCAGTCTCCCATTGGCTGGGCTGTTGCTGGGCAAGGAGAAATTCTTCTTTCCTCCTGCTGGGGTCGAAAAGTATAGGCTTATTCCTGCTGAGAATACAAGGTGCTTTCTTCACCTTGGGGTCTGCAATTGACCACAAGTGGCAGGGCACGAGAGTTCCCCCTTCTGGCCTCCAAACTCCATTTTAGTGAGGTTTACCCTTCATCAGTTTTTACATAATCATGTGCAAATTGCACTTCAGTAAAAGACATAAAAAGTATTTTAAGAAACAAAAGCAGGCTGTCCGTGGAATGTGTGCAAATGGAGGGGAGGAGCACCGTCCGGAACACATACGCAGAAATCAAGGATGTATGCAGAATCATCCCCAGATGATTCTGATCTGAGTCTCTCCCCTCTGCTCTCGATGCTACAGCACTGTAGCCCCAGAGCTCCAGAGAGATGCTGGTCTCTTCCCTGGGGTCATTGTGAAACAGACTCCTAACAGATACTGAACTCCCTGAAGTCAAGTTCATACCAACTGCCACGTCCTCCCAGCATAAAAGTATAAATAGTCGGAGGGCGTTGACTTAGGTTTGAGAAGGTCTCATCAGTAGGTGTTGGTGTCTATACTCCTGGCTAAATTTATAAAAATCAAGTGATCCTGGGCTCCTGGGTGGCTCGGTCGGATGGGCCCCTTAAAACAGGATTCTCACACGGAGAGTCGTGATGTGAGGCTTCTTTCCAGGAAGCAACTTTATTTGTGCCGGCTCGGCTCAGTTGGGTTCGTACCTGAGGAACTGACCCCTAACGCCATGTGGCGTAGTTTTTTTTACATATTTTCTATTTCTTTGTCTCCCATATATGGTAACACACACAAACATGCAGCCTGATTAAGTGGCCTCACGTTACAAGGTCGTGAGGGATGTTGTCACCTACACATATAGCCAGGTTGCCTTGAGGGGTTTTTTTGTTTTTGTTTTTGTTTGGTTTTCTCTCCTCAGGGAGGGGACCCTACCACAAGCTGACTCTTGATTTCGGTTCAGGTCATGGTCTCAAGATCGTAAGACTGAGCCCTGAGTCCAGCTTGGCGTTGAGTGTGGAGCCTGCTTGGGATTCTCGCTCTCCCTCTCTCTCTCTGCCCCTCCCCCACTTGCATGGGCGCATGTGCACTCGCTGGCTCTCGCACTCTCTCTCAAAATAAGTTAACATTAAAATTTTTTTTTTTTAAATCAAGAGACCCTGGAATGGGAGAGAGGAAGCAATGGGGGGAAAAACGCACAAATAAAAATTTTTAACTGTCCCTAATACTAGGTTACAGTTGCAAAGAGCTGGGACCGAAACAGGAAGGAAAGTGCTCTTTCTGGAATTTTACTTGCTGTTCCTAACCCCCAAATGCTCTTCCACAAGGTCAGGCTGTTTCCTTGTTTATTTGGGCCTCAGCTTAAATGTCATTTCGTTCATTCATCCAGCATACTGGTTAGTGAGAAGCTTGAGGAGCTGGGTGGCTCTAGCTGGCTGAAAAACTTAGGAGACACCACAACGCCCCTACTCGCAAGGACTAGTTTGAGAGAAATTGCAAATAAGATAAATCAGCCCAGGTTGGGTTGCCCGGGAAGCTGGCTGAGATGTATCAAAGGCGAAGCTAAGCCCGAGGTGAAATTAACATCGGCTCCCCATTCACAAACTTTAGGCAGGGGAACCCATCTGCTGTCATTTCCGTTTCAGCCTGACTTACCGGGGGGTCGGTGTGTTTTATAGAATGAAAAGAGGAAATGCCGAGACGGTCTCTGATTGGAAAGTGTTCTATTATGGTGGGATTTGGGGAAGCGGGGAGACTTTCTAATAGATCCCCAGGTATGTTTGGCAGTCCCTGGTTAGAGCCGTCTGGGACTGTTTCAAAAGAGGAAGAATTGCTCGATGTTAAGGGCAAAAGACCTTTCTACGGCTTGCTGTTTCCTGGAACAAGTGGGGGTCCATGGAGGGATTTTTGCAAGGACACTGTCATAATGGTGTTTATCGGAGGTACTGACGGAAGGGAGGTGGCTACCATGCCAGGCAGTCTCTCGAATGAAGGTTAGAAGGCAGACTGTTCATTAGGAGAGCCCTTGCCATCAATAACCTGTGAGAGGTTGGGTGAGCAAGTAGGCATGGGCAGAGGAAGAAGATGAGCTAACATGAGGCCCGTTAAAGACCTCAGGCAACCCTCTGGGGCTCTGTAGAGCTAGAATCTTCCTTCAGAGGTGTCTTGAGGGGAAAGAGAAGACCGGCTTTCTATCCTCCAGCAATCATCAGTCCTTGGAAGTGACCAGATCAAGTTGCGCCTTATTTATCTACTTGTTTTTTTCACTGTTTTAATTCTTCTGGTGTTACCTCTTTATCTGCAAATGTGGAACAGGTTTTGCGTACTACTCTGAGTAAGACAGGCTGTGATTGGAAAAGCTGTGGGGTTTTTTTTAATGTTTATTTATTTATTTTTGAGACAGAGAGAGTGGGGCAGAGAGAGAGGGAGAGAGAATCTCAAGCAGCTGTCAGCTTGGAGCCCAACTTGGGGCTCGATCCCACATGCCATGGGATCGTGACCTGAGCCGAAATCAAGAGTGAGATGCTCAACTGACTGAGCCACCCAGGCACCCCTGGAAAGTTTCGAGCAAGGAAGTGCCTTAATCTTGCAGGGACATGCTCTTACACAGTTTGCAAGGATCACTTTGGCCGCAGTGTAGACAATTACCTGTAGGAGTGCAAGGATAGAAATAGGAGACTGTTGAAAAACTAGCTCAGGGGCACCTGGGTGGCTCAGTCGGTTAAGCGACAGACTTCAGCTCAGGTCATGATCTCACGGTTTGTGAATTCGAGCCCTGCGTCCGGCTCTGCACTGACAGCTCAGAGCCTGGAGCCCATTTCAGATTCTGTGTCTCCCTCTCTCTCTGCCTCTCCCCTGCTCACGCTCTGTCTCTCTTTCCTTCAAAAATAAATAAACATTTAAAAAATTAAAAAAAAAAAACTAGCCCAAAGGATGGGGCACCTGGGTTGGTTAAGCCTCCGACTCTTGATTTTGGCTCAGGTCATGATCTCATGGTTCTGAGATCGAGTTCTGCATTGGGCTCTGCACGGACAGCGTGGAGCCTGCTTGGGATTCTTGGGATTGGCCCTTCTCTTGAAATGTATCCAGAATCACTTGTCTCCTTATTACCTTCTCTGCTCCCACCCTGATTTATGCCCATCATTGTTTCCTTTGGGCTGGTTATTTTTTAAATGTTTATTTATTTATTTTGAGAGAGAAAGAGAGAGAGGGAATGAGCAGGGGAGGGGCAGAGAGAGAGAGGGAGACAGAGAAGTAGGCTCTGTGCTGACAGCAGACAGCCCAACGTGGGGCTCTAACTCACCAATCCCGAGATCATGACCTGAGCAGAAGTCAGACGCTTAACCAACTGAGCCACCCAGGCGCCCTTTGTTTTTCTTTTAATATATCTTACCATGTTTCCATCCTATGTGATTATACCTCCTATGGTTATTCATATATTTGGCAAGTGGGAGTTCTAGTAAGTTGTTTTGATTCTTTCTTTTGATGCTTTCCCAGCAGTCTTTGATAGCTTCCTCACTTTCTAATATGACAGGATATTCCAAGCATCTCTTGTATATTTCCTACCTCAAAAGTGAAATTGACCATTTCTTCAAGACGTCTGTTCTTTTTTACTGTGAAATGGGCATTCAGTGCTACTGGATTGGTCATTGTTTCCAGGCCTCTTCAATGTCAGAGCTTGGAAATAGATTTTTTTTTTCTATAAAGATAAAATACATTATGAGCTCATACATAGTACTTCTAATTTAAATTCAGAACTGCAGGGTTTTACTTAACGTCTTTCAACCTGTATTCAACCTGTACCTCTATTTATTATCTCATACCCAAAATTTTGGTTCCCAATTTCACCAACATATTATATGAAACTGTCTCAGAATATCAACACCAACACTATTATTAACATGATTGCTGAAAGGAGTTAAGATGTTTTTGGATTTCCTTTTGCCTTTAGAGTATAACCCATTAGGAGTATACAGACAAATTACTGTATTTAAAAGTAACTTGAAATAATTATTCTCTGTGTGGTTTTTCTGCCAATTTGGTAGACAATTTGGTTCATTTGTTTCATGTAATTTTGGGGTTTTCAGGATTGGGTTTTGAACATTTCATTGCGTTTTCTAATTTTTGTAAAATAGGTGGTTTCAAAATCAAATATACACGACGATGTATTCAGAGAGGTCTAGCTTCGACCCTTGTCCCTCCCACCCTGTTACCTTTGTTTCCCATTTGGTAATATTTTAAAAAATGTTTTTGTTTATCCTTCTGTTAAAAAATGTAAACAAATGCCTGTTGGGAGATAATTCTCCGTGGTTCTCTCAGGCTCTGCACATCTTGTGAACAGAGTCACTGATGGCTTTTATTCTGGACTGTCTTTTCAAGGGTGTTTATAAGAGCTAATAGCCTTGGAAGACAGAGATAGATCTTCCTTCGGAACATAGGGCAGGATTACAGCCAGCTATAAAGTATACAGGTTCCCTAAATTCAAGGTTCCTTTCCCGTCATGTAACCCTCTTCACGTTACCCTTTAGGAATTGGAGCTTGGGAACCTGGCTCAAATGCCAATACCCTGATTAATGCTATTCCCGTGAGTAATACATTCTTGTGTCTTTTCTTTGCGATCAGAGTTTTGAGCCAAGAAGTGCCTTGATTTTACAGGGACATGGCCTTCCACTCTTAAAAAGGATCACTCCGATTGCAATGTAGACAATCGCCTACCTGTAGGGATGAAAGGATGGAAATAAGAGGTTGTTGCAAAACTAGTCCAAAGGAAACAAAGATGGGCACGGCCCAGGGTGGGGGCAGAAAAGGTAACGAGGAGAGGATGAAGTCTGGAGACATTTGACCCTCCTGAATTTCAGATATTAGAAGTGTTAAAGTCAAACCACAAAAACATGTTTTAAAAGTTGTTTTAAGTTTGTTTATCAGTTTGTTCAATAGGTCTGAAATAGCATCAAAAGAGATGCATTCAGAAATCTTCTTTCCAACCTTGTTCCACAGTCATCCAATCCCCTCTACAAAGGCCATCAGAGGTACAAGTTAGTCAAACTGTCAAAAGAAATGGAACTACCAAGACACAAGATTCGTGTATCTTCTACCAGAATCCATGAAACTATGGCAAGCTAACTTGTTAGACTGCAAGCAGGATAAAATACAAAATCTTGACAACACGCGTACCTGTTTGTATTCTACCCTACCCATTTCTGAGACAAATGTTAGTGTCCTATACATATTTTGCTCATTTAAGGATAAACTACAGAAAATCTTTAAAATCAAGGAACTGGATGGGATCCAGGTGGTGAACGGAGACCAGAAAGAAGTCCAAGGATGAGCTCTGGGGCATTCTAACGTTTGGAGGTTGGAAAGATGAAAGAAAACCATTGCACGAGACTGAGAAGAAGCAGCTAGTAAGATAGAAAGGGAATCAGAAAGAGGGATGGCCCAGGGGTGCCTGGGTGGCTCAGTTGGTTGAGCATCCGACTTCGGCTCAGGTCACGATCTCACGGCTCGTGAGGTCGAGCCCCACGTCGGGCTCTGTGTTGACAGCTCAGAGCCTGGAGCCTGCTTCGGATTCTGTGTCCCCCTCTCTTTGCCCCAACCCACTCACATTCTGTCTCTGTCTCCCTCAAAAATAAATAAACATTTAAAAAAAAAAAAGAAAAAGAAAGAGGGATGGCCCAGAGACCGGAGTCTTTTTTGGCCAACGATCCTGAAGAACTCTAAAGTAGCACTCCACCTCCCACTGTAGCATTTGTACCTATCTGAAATGGTTTATTTAACTTCCACATCAGATCATTTATCCTATGAGATCACAGCCTTGTCTAAAAGGGTTACCGCTGCATCCTCAGCAACTAAGTCAGGCCTGAGTGTCTTTTCTGAAGCCCGGGGAAGGACAAAATGTGTGTGCGCACGTGTGTGCCTGTGTATGTGGGTGTTTTAAAATTGAAAAGACAAAGGGTAATCCAAGTAAGTATAGACACCCACATGCCTGGGGAAATATCAGAACGGATTATGAACCAATCGGTTTTCCAGCATTTAAGGGAGCAGAAATCAGTGTGCGGCTAGCAGCACGATCGCATGGGGAGCCAGTGTGCCAGACTGATTCTGTTTTCTGCTGAGTTCTATGTCATGCGGCTCCTTGGGGAGGGAGTAGATGTAATCTACTCAGACTTCATTAAGGCTTACGTGTCCTCCAGCATGCTTTATCTAATCAACAACCTAGACTGGTAAGGTCTATATCTACTGTGTCCAAGAAGACTTTTTTGCTTGCCAACAGCGTAGCCGGGACCCAATCTTATTTATTACTACCCTTTAGAGCTAGGAGCCGCCTGGGGAGAGAGCGAGGTAAAAAACGATGGGCTTCTATGGAAAAGGGAAGCACACAAAGCCAAGGGGAGGAAAGGTATCATAATACCTTGGCCCAGATATTATTTATCATTTATGCACAGGAAAACATTGAGTTCTCCCCATATGGTACTTGACAGGTACAAGGGATGACCTTGGCCTAGCTGCAGGGCTTTGATAGCAGAGCTGATCTGGTTTAATAAATGAATACACTTTCTGAGCAAGGGATGTGTGGTTTTTTTTTTTAACTTATAGTACCTTTGAAAGTTCTTTTATTTTTTTCTGATGAAATATAATTAACATCTAAAAGGAAAAAATTACACGAAAAGGCAGAGAATAGTAAGAGGCAATATAGCATAGTGTCTAAAACAGCCAGGAACTTTGGTGCTAGACGATACCAGATTCAAATTCAGGCTCTGTTACTTCATAGAACCATACGATCCTTATCTTGCTTGAGCCTCAGGTTCTGCAACAATAAAATGGGGCTAAAAACACTTAATTTGTAGGGTTTTTGTAGAGATCAAAGAATCTTAGGGTGTGGTGGGGTTTTTTTTGTTTGTTTGTTTGTCTTTTCACTTCAGATTACATGAGAGACTGGATAGTCCAGTAAAACTTTCCATAATAAGGCATCTAGAAATACTGGATAAAATACAGGCTCCCTAGAAAGTAAAGGAAATCCCCAGAAGTCGAAAAGGAACAGAAAACAGAAACCAAAGTGATGGCAAGCCCAAACGCCACACATAGTTGCCATTATTAGGAACCCAGAACTGTGGTTTTTAATGCCTGCATAGAGACACAAGATAGAGGCCTTGGGCCCACACCATGAGGGTATTAGAACCACAAATTCCCATGAAGTCAGGACCCACTAAGAACTCTAACATCGTGAAATGACAGGCCAGAAAAGCAATCCACTTTCAGCAAGGGGAGAAAATGAGTCTAATCTGTCTCAATTTCCCTTCTAGGTAGGGAAAAATATTTCCCCTGAAAATTTATAACTATAAGCCTGTCTTCAGACGTGCTTAGAATTCAAGTTGATATCACATGAAAAGTCTAAGGGATTTAATTTAAAATGGTCCTGGGTTCATGACACCCTGCGGTGATTGATAGAAGAACTATGGAAATTGTCTCTGGAGGAATCTGGCCCTCAAACCAGATTCCTCGGGATTTCCACCAAGTTCATCCATGTAGAAGCCAGTATACAACGAGAAAACAGTTGAAGAGGGGCGCCTGGGTGACTCGGTCGCTTGAGCGTCCGACTTCGGCTCAGGTCGTGATCTCACCGTCCGTGAGTTCGAGGCCCGCGTCGGGCTCTGTGCTGACCGCTCGGGGCCTGGAGTCTGTTTCGGATTCTGTGTCTCCCTCTCTCTCTGCCCCTCTCCCGCTCATGCTCTGTCTCTCTCTCAAAAATGAATAAAGATTTAAAAAATAATAATAATAATAAAACAGTTGAAGAAACAAGGCTGTGTAGAGTCAGGCAGAAACAAAAAACAACAGAACTGAAACTTCTTGAATTTCAGATATTAGGTGTGTCAAATTCAGACTATAAAATTAGTATGTGTAAAAAGTTGCTGTCAGTGTAATTCCATCAAGTTATGCAATAGGTCTGAAATGGCACCAAAAGACAGAAACGTATGGGCAGAAAATAGGAGAGGACAAGAGATGTGGAGGATTTGATGAGGTAATTGAATATACATTTAAATGAATATTCTGAAGGAGAGAACAGAGAAAGCAAGGGAAAAGTCGTTTTCAAATCCATAATGGTGGAGAATTTTCCAGAAGTGTTGAAACACGCGAAACTTCCGGTTGAAGAATTACAATGAGCTCTGAGAGCACTGATGAAGCATGTATTCTTAGATGTGCGATAGTAAAACCGAAGAACACCAAAGACAAGGAGAAAAAGTTTTAAAGCAATGCGCAAGAAAAATAAAGGACGGCTGAAAAATGGAAAGCAAGAAAATTGGCAACAGATTTAATCAACAGCAAAAATAAAACCAGAAAATAGTGGCTTATACCTTTAAAGTGGGTAAACAAGGGGTGCCTGTGTGGTACAGTTTGTTAAGTGTCCAACTCCTGATTTCAGCTCAGGCCCTGATCTCAGGGTCATGAGATCGAGCCCTGCATTGGGATACATGCTGAGTGTGAGGTCTGCTTAAGAGTCTTTCTCTCTCTCTCTCTCTTTCTGGCCCTCCCTCCCTTGCTCTTGCATGCACCTGCTCTCTCTCTCTCTCTCTCTCTCTCTGGCCCTCCCTCCCTTGCTCTTGCATGCACCTGCTCTCTCTCTCTCTCTCTCTCAAAAAATAAAATAAAATAATAAATATATTTAGAATATATTTTTAAATTATAAAAAGCAAGCAGCCCAGCCATCTGTATACTATGATTCCATTGTCGTAAGCAAACACACATATGCGTGTAAATTAAAATCATATAGAAGAATGCACAAGAATCTCTTAACCGTGCTTATATCTTGGTCTGGAATCACAGGGTAGAGACTAAATGGAGGAATTTGACTTTGAAATGTATACTCCTCAAGTATTTTTCTCCTTCTCCTTTTTATTTTTAAAATTTTTATTTTAGACACACACAGAGAGAGAGAGCATGAGTGGGTGAGAGGAGCAGAGGGAGAAAGAGAGGATCTCAAGCAAGCTCCACACTCAGCACAGACCCTGACGCGGGGCTCAATCCCATGACCCTGGGGCCGTGACCTGAGCCGAAATCAAGAGTCAGACGCTCAACTGACTGAGCCACCCCGGTGCCCCTCTTCTTCTTCTTTTCCTAATTAAGACAACGTTTTTAGAGAATTATCTCTCAAGAGCAAAGGGAAAGTAAAGATATTTCCAGATAAAGAAGGACTCAGAGTTCGCTACCATACGTTCTTTGGAAAGAAAGACCCTATAATGAAGGTCCAAAATATAAAAATGAATGATAAATAGATGGGTAAAAATGAAGGGAGGAATCTAAATGCGTATTGACTCTGTGAAAAATAATAATAATGTTCAGTTTGGGTCACAAAATTTAAAATAGAACAAAATAATTTAAAAATTGATAATACGCAGGACAGGAGATGGCTTATGGACTTAGAATGTTCTAAATTCCTTGTATTGTCAGGAGAAAGAAAGAGATATTGAATAATATTAGACTTTAAGTTAAGTATGCATGTATGCCAACATTTGAGTTTTTGCATAACTATAGAAATAATAGGGGGGCGCCTAGGTGGCTCAGGGGGTCCGACTTCGGCTCAGGTCATGATCTCACGGTTTGCTTGTTCGAGCCCCACGCCGGGTTCTGTGCTGACAGCTCAGTGCCTGGAGCCTCCTTCGGATTCTGTGTCTCCCTCTCTCTCTGCCCCTCCCCCGCTTGCTCTCTGTCTCTGTCTCTCTCAAAAGTAAATAAAAACATTAAAAAATAAAAAAAGAAATAATAGAAATAGGACGCATAATTACAGAAGAGGAAAAATAAATTTTAAAAACTTAACCCTAAATAAGACGGGAAAAGAGACAAAAATAGAGTGAGAAAAACAGAAGGCATAAATAAGATGGCAGAAATTATTGCGGATGCATCAGTAAATATAAATGGGCTACATTTGTTAATTGAGTGTCAGAATAAAAAAAATAAAATCCAGGTTTGTGCGATGTGCCGACATTACACAATGCTTCAGAAAGATTGAAAAGAATAGGTCAGGAAAGATATTTGGGTAGCAAACACTAACTAAAATAAGTGTATGATTATATTAAATATCAGGCAAAAATAGATTTTATGATGTGACAGAGATAGCTAGCTATCCATTTGAAACCTCTACCTTTTGGGGCGCCTGGGCGGCTCAGCCGGTTAAGCATCCGACTTTGGCTCAGGTCATGATTTCATGGCTCACGAGTTTAAGCGCCTCGTCGGGCTCTGTGTTGTGTCTCCCTCTCTCTCTTCCCCTCCCCTGCTCGTGCTCTGTCTCTCTGTCTCTCTCTCTCAAAAACAAACAAACATTAAAAAAATAATAAAAAATCTATCTCTTCCTTTTATATGGAGTTATAGCTGGGAGTGGCTGAACCATCCGTGGTTAAATTTCCAAGTCCTCCTTTCACCTATGAGTTGATGAGCGGAGTTGATGCTTGCTAAGCACGGGTCTCTGCGTATACTGGCATAAAATTTACATGCAAATTTCCTTGTTTTTGTTATTATAAACAGAATTTACCCTGAATCTCACCACCCAGGAAAGAAGTGTTATTGTACTTCTTATTAGGTGCCCCTACACACATTACTGTGTAAGCATAAAACAAAGTTGGGATCTCATCGTATACACAGACTTGTCCAGATTCCTCATTCAACTCTATGTTCTTACTTCTCCTCCATGTTGTCAAGTACTCCCCTTAAGCATGACTTTCAAACTTGCCACAGAAGTCTGTAACTCAGCACAGGACGCCGGGAAGCCCTTAATAAATGTTGGCAGTAAATGAAGAGAAGGAGCGTGAGGACGATACGGAAGGAAATGGCGTATGTCGCGCCCTTCACCCACGCACTCTTCTGGCACTCATGGTAATGAATAGCCCTCCCTATATCTTTGTCTAATATCTCGGATCATTTCCTAAGGATAAATTGCTAGAGGTAGACTTATGGGGTCCAAGAATGCAAGTCTGTTTAAGATTCTTGATGCAGATCGTCAAATTGATGTCCAACGAGATCGCACCGGTTTATAATCCTGGCAACTGCCTTGTACAATGGGGATCATTAATCCCATGTGACAAATCAGATAACCGAGGCTCAGAGAAGATGAAGAAACTTGTTTCAAGGCACTACTAAGGCTGGACTTCGAATCCAACTACAAAGTTATTATTCCATTTCATTTCTGACTTTTTGGGGGGCTTCGTTTCCCTCCCGCCCCCAAAATGTACGTCAAAGCTCCAGAACTGCTGGCTTGGATTCTTTAAAAATGTCCGTGTCATAAAAGAGCAAAAAACCAAACAAGGAAAAACAACTAGGAATGCTTCCAGATAAAAGGAGACTAACGAGATATGTAGTGTGTGACCCTTTATTAGAAACCAAATTTTTAGGGGCGCCTGGGTGGCTCAGTCCATTAAGTCACTGGCTGTTGGTTTTGGCTCAGGTCATGATCTCACAGTTGGGAAATCGAGCTCCACATCAGGCGCTGTGCTGACAGCTTGGAGCCTGCTTGGGATTCTCTCTCTCCCTCTCTCTCTCCCCCTCCCTCCCCACCCCACACACATGCACTCTTTCTCTCAAAATAAATAATTTTACTTAAAAAAAAAACTGAATTAAAAAAAATCTATAAAGGACATTTTGGGGTAAGTTGGGGCAATTTTAAAATAGACTAAATATTAGACAAGAGTATTATACCAATGTTAAATTTTGCCATGTGACAATCATAATGTGGTTCTATAGGAGAATATCCTTAATCTTTTTATTTATTTATTAGTTTATTTTTTATTTATGAGAGAGAAGGAGAAACCATAAGCAGAGGAGGGGCAGAGAGAGAGGGAGAATCCCAAGCAGGCTCCACACTGTCAGCGCAGAGTCTGACTTGGGGCTTGATCCCACCAACTGTGACATCACAACCTGAGCCGAAATCAAGAGTCAGACGCTTAATCCACTGAGCCACCCAGGCGCCCCAAGAATGTCCTTATTTTTTAAAAATGCACATTGAAATACTAGAATTGAAATGTCATGTGTGCAACGAACTCTCAAATGGTTCGGAAAAAGAAAGAAAGAGAACAAGAAATGGGGAAAAAAGAAAGAAAGAAAAAACATACAGTGAGAGGAGCGGAGGGAGAAAATAAATGTGCTACGTTTGGTGAATCTTGGTGAAGAGTATATGGGAGTTAATTTTACCATTCTCGAAACTTTCCTGAAGGTTTGAAATTTTACAAGATAATACGCTGCTGATAAAAACGGAATACCAAAACATGGCATTGGTACTAGGTCTGTAAAATGATTTCTGGGGTGCCTGAGTGACTCACTCAGTTAAGTGACCGACTTCAGCTCAGGACATGATCTCGCGGTCCGTGAGTTCGAGCCCCGCATCAGGCTCTGTACTGACAGCTCAGAGCCTGGAGCCTGCTTCCGATTCTGGGTCTCCCTCTCTCTCTGCCTCTCCTCTGCTTGTGCTCTGTCTCTTTCTCTCTCTCAAAAATAAATAAACATTAAAAAAAAAAAAAAAGACTTCTAAGGCCATAAAGACTTTGCACAGGTTTCCTTTCTTTAAAGTATTTGAAAAAAAAAATGCTTTAGACTCAAGGGGCTGTAAAGAATTTCCCCCACGGAGTTGATTTTTAGGCTGTTGAATAATTGCTGCTGATTTCGTTTGCACGAAAGGGACCACAGGTCCCTACATTTTGTAGTTTAGTCCTGTGATTATTGTTGTCTTGGTGATTAGCAATCTCTTACATAATCAGACCTAGATTTTGTGTGTCTTCTGTCTCCATCCCAGGAGGCAATTACAACGCGTCCCTCAGGGGATCATGGGTGTGCGCACGAGGCAGTGAGAAAGGATAGCATTTTTTCCCTATATCTTCACTCTTTTTCTTTTTATTGGCTAGCTGCATCTGTCATAAATAGGCTGAGGGAAAATTAAAGTCTTAAGGTGTCCTGTATTTTTCTGACGCACAGTCCTTTTCAACCTAAAACACATTATCTAAACTGTGCACATTCATTGGCAACAATTGAGAGACAGGCTTGGTAATAGAAAATTCTATTCACAACTGTATAAATGTATATATCGTGTTTGCCTTTTTGAGGGAGACACTATTGTAAAATATACTATTGAAAGAAGACCTATTTAGAAATGAAATGGCATTGCCTTTCCTCTTATCTAAATAGGCAGAGTTTAATTTCCCAGCGCTAACGTCATATTTCTGCAATGGTAAAACGGTAGTGGGAAAAGAGAGTTGAGTCACCCTAGTCTCTTAATGAAAAGTTTGGGATAAGCTAGTTTCTGGGGAGCTGGCAGTTATGTGTCCATGAATGCGTCTTGTGTCTAGGTCAGTAGCCCTTGAAATTGGGGTGTAGACAGCTTGGCTAATGGGTACATTTTAATCCTGTTTGCCTGTTTCCGTCACTCCGGGTGAGGAGTGACTCACTTCCTTGAGGAAGCCCAAATCTAGCAACATCCCCTTGCATGATATTTGTTGGTGAGAAAAACAAGGAGGACATCGATAAGGAATTAACATTAACTTGGGGTGAGATATTTGTGAACAAATTTAACCAAAAGGCTTACACAGTTTAAATTTTCTTTTTTAATGCTTATTTATTTTTGAGACAGAGAGAGACAGAGCATGAACAGGGGAGAGTCAGAGAGAGGGAGACACAGAATCCGAAACAGGCTCCAGGCTCCGAGCTGTCGGCACAGGGCCTGACGCGGGGCTTGAACTCACGGACCACGTGATCATGACCTGAGCCGAAGTCCGACGCTTAACCGACTGAGCCACCCAGGCGCCCCAAGGCTTACACAGTTTAATTGAGTTGTGTTAACATTTGCCTGCTTCGGGGCAGGGTATATAATTGGAGTCTCAGAATTGTCACAGCTGGAATATGTTTTTAATGTTTACTTATTCTATTTCATTTGAACTTTTTACTTTGAAATAATTTAAACTTACAGGTGAGTTTCGTTTAGAAATAGTATGTAGATCTCAGATTCTCAGGTATGTCCTTTACCCAAATTTACCAGTTGTTAACATTTTACCAAACTTGCTTTATCAGTTTCTCTCTCTTCCTCTCTCTTTGGGTCTCTCTCTATATATAATACATAGTTATAATTCGTTATAACTGCATATAAATATATAAATATATTTATATTAAATATAAGTATATAAAATATAGAATAAATATATATTTAAAAGAATTATAATTAATTATATATAATATATATTATTGTTCTTCTATATATATTTTATTGTTGTTGTTATTATTATTAGTTTTCTAACCCATTTGAGAGTAAACTGCACACCTTATGTCCTTTTAGCCCCTAAATATTTCAGTGTGCATTTCTTTTTTATTTTACTTTATTTTTAATGTTTATTTATTTTTGAGAGAGAGAGAGAGAGAGACAGAGCGTGAGTGGGGGAGGAACAGAGTGAGTGGGAGACACAGAATCTGAAGCAGGCTCCAGGCTCTGAGCTGTCAGCATAGAGCCCCGAGCAGGGCTTGAACTCACAGACCGCAAGATCGCAACTTGAGCTGAAGTTGGACGCTCAACCGACTGAGCCACCCAGGCGCCCCTCAACGTGCATTTCTTAAAAACAGGGACATTCTCTTTCACAACCATAGTAAAATGACCAAATTCAGAAAATGGAACATACGCAAATTTTGCCAGTTGTCCCAATAACGTCCTTTATACCAAATTTCCTCCCACCTTTGATCCAGAATCCAATTCAGGACCATATTACCCAGTTAGCAGTCATATCCTCTTTAACGTTTTAAAATCCTGGACAATGTCTCTATTTTTCTTTGTCTTTCGTGATACTGACGTTTTAAATATGGTACAGGCCAGTCGTTTAGTAGGTATACAAACCTCAATTTAGGTTTGTATATTTCTTGACACTTGGATTTGGGTTGGGCATATTTGCCAGAAATATCAGAGAAGTGGGTGTTACATTTTTCTCAGTGCATGAGATCGGGAGGTCAGTTTGTTGCACTGTTGATGATGCTAACTTGAATTACTTGACGAATAAAGTAGCCTCCATGCTTCTCCACAGTAAAAGTACTATTTTTCCTTTAAAACACGATGTTTTGGGGGCCCCTGGGTGGCTCAGGCAGTTGAGCATCAACTCTTGATTTCCACTCAGGTCATGATCCCAGGGTCGTGGGATCGAGCCGCCCCCATCAGGCTCCTCGCTGAGTCTGGAGCCTGCGTAAGATTCTGTCTCTGTCTCTCCCTCGGCCTCGCTCACCCCACTCTTGCTCTTTCTCTCTAAAATAAATAAATAAATGAATAAATAAAATAAGATGTTTTTGAGGCTGCTCCTTCCGTATTTCACACTGGCTAAAGGTAGTAGCAGAGACTGAAAGTAGTACAAAGTCACAAATCTGGTACAAAAACAATAAAGGTAACTCTATTATTCCAAATAAAATTTGGAAATCTGATCACAGGTTTGGCTGTTGCACACAATCTTAATAAGACTTTTCGTTCATTCACACTAAATTGTATTATATGATTATTTGTCTGAACACTTTAAGTAAGCAACGTATTTAATGTGTTCCAACTTTGTGCCCAGCCTTGTTCTCATTGGGTACGCTTTGAGTTGCAGATAATATAAATGTAGGTCTATTTCAACGGCACCTATATGTTCTATGCTTGTTCTAACATGGCCCACGGGCTAACAGACATTTGTATTTTTCAATAAACATTTAAACAAAGCAACTGAATGCACCTTTCTTAACGTCTACCCAAGAAATCTTAAAAGCCAAAGCAAACGTGAGTTTCACCATAATGCCGACACATGGCGCGTCTTAAAAACTACACAGAGCTGAGGAATATGCTTCTATCTATCAGTGCTGAACAAATTGGTATTCCCCAGATGACCTCACGCACATCAGGCAATCATCCAATGATGATAAGCAATTATTAGTAATAACAAAAACAGCTCCGTGGCTCAGGGTGTCCACAGCCCACGTTGCACATCATTAGGGTGTCCCTGATGTATTTCCTTGTGTTTTTGTTTTTTTTTCTCTGACTACATCAAAGCCTGGAGCAGAGTATAGTGATTTAAAAAGATAGACACAGTCAATGTATTGATCCCTGAAATGGGCTGCCTGCAGGTCTGTGGTTGCTTTCTCATTTCTGGGAACCCTCTTAACAACTCTGTCTCTTAATTTCTGCCTGGCTTGAACTGCATTTCAACAGGCTCTAACTTTGCCGGAATGGAGAGTAGGAACACTGCCACCTTGGATAATGAGATCGGAATCTTAAGCTTCTCTGTGTTTCCGGACGTCCTAGCAATATGATTTTAAAAGAGCTTTACAAAGTCTCACCCCTTCCACCTACAAAGATGACCATATGTAGAATCCTTGAATTAGAATCTGTATTAACTTTTGCAAGACAACCGATCTTTTCTTCTTCTTCTTTTTTTTAAGTTTATTTATTTATTTTGAGAGGGACAGAGAGAGTGCGACTGGGGGAAAGGCAGAGAGAGAAGGAGAGAGAGAGAGAGAGAGAGAGAGAATCCCAAGCAGGCTCTAGCTGCCAGCGCAGAGCTGGAAGCGGGGCTCGAACCCACGAAGCCGTGAGATCATGACCTGAGCCGAAACCAAGAGTCGGACGCTCAGTCGACTGAGACACCCAGGCGCCCCTCTTCTTTTCTTCTTTGAACATGATTAATGTTAAATGCAAAGCATCCACAACCCTCTGAAGGAATAATTCTAACAGTAAGTAGGGAATTCACATGGCATTGAGCACCATCCCAGCTGGTCTGCAGTAATGCAATAATTATTTTGTTTTGAAGTTTTCTGAACTAATTATGATGTTATCATAATTCATATGACAATATTCCTGGGTTATAGAAAGTTCTATATTTAACCTGATAACTAAGCTTTAAAATGGCTCTTACTTCTCGAGGATAGATTTTCATTTCAGGCCACATATTCATTTCCACTGTTGCCATAACAGATTACCATGATTTGTGCCTTAAAACAAAACCCGTTTGGGGGGCCTGGGTGGCTCAGTCGGGTAAGTGTCCGACTTCGGCTCAGGTCGTGATCTAGCAGTTGGTGAGTTCGGGCCCCACGTCAGCTCTGTGCTGACAGCTCAGAGCCTGGAGGCTGCTTCGGAGTCTGTGTCTCCCCCTCTCTCTGCCCCTCCCATGCTCATGATCTGCCTGTCTCTGTCTCTCAATAATAAATAAATGTTTAAAAAATTAAAAAAAAAAAAAGAATGTAACTCTCGGGCGCCTGGGTGACTCAGTCGGTTAAATGCCCAACTTTGGCTCAGGTCATGATCTCACCGTTTGTGAGTTTGAGCCCTATGTTGGGCTCTGTGCTGACAGCTCAGAGCCTGGAGCCTGCTTCGGATTCTGTGTCTCCCTCTCTCTCTGCTCCTCCCCCGCTCGCACTCTGTCTCACTGTCTCTCAAAAAAAAAAAAAAAAAAAAAGAAGAAGAATTATATACTTATTGTAGAACATTTAGAAAATACAGAAAAAAATTAAGTTTACATATGCACGTAAATAAACCTCACTAATAAGCCTCAAACCTAGAGATAAGCACTGTTAAAATTTTGGTGTGCTTCCTTTCGGTCATTTTCCATGCATAAAAAAAAAAAAAGTCCTCCCTGGCTTGTACCATGCAGTTCATTTCCATTGTTCATGCTCTGAACAGTTAACAATGTAGCAAGAGCATGTCTTGTTACAAAAGCCTCAGGGAGTTGGTCTGCCCAGGGTCGCAGGCAGATCAGCAGACAGAAGGGGAATGTGGCTCAACACATTTGGAGGGATGCTTGAACTTGAAAATAAGGGCAGCTTCCTATCACTTTATTCAAGGAGGTCTGCCGTGATGTCTGCATTGGAGAAAAAAATCAGTCTCAAGTTTTAGAAAACCATAATTCAGGGGGCACCTGGGTGGCTCAGTTGCTAAGCATCTGAATTTGCTCAGGTCATGATCTCATGGTTCGTGAGTTCAAGCCCTGCTTTGGGTGAGCCCTACCTCTCTCTCTCTCTCTCTTTCTCTCTGTCCCTCGCTCACTTGCACCCTCTCTCTCTCTATCAAAAAAAAAAAAAAAGGAAATCCATAATTCAAATATGTTTAAGAAATCATATTAGTGAGATTGTATTATGGTTGATTGAGTTTAGGAATTCACCAATGACTGCCTTCCAAATCTTTTTGCAAAAGCAGCCTGTACTTGTCAAAAAAATTGCTCTAAATAGCTTGCAAACCACTTGAATCTGCCCCTTTTATGTAGTAAAATTGGTCAGTTTTCCAACAGTAAAGAAGAGGGAAAATATAGATTGGCAGCAACCAACGCTGCCCTGAGAACAACATAGGCTTTCTAAATCAAGGGCTTTTTAGGAGGAGACATAAGTAATTACAGCCTTATGTAGCCGTTAACTAACGTTTTCAAACCCCAGGGAAAAAAAGAGCATTATTTTGTTGGCTTTTGTTTCCGCTATGAGCTCAGGGCTGTAATCCTCATCCTGCTGGGCCAATCAGGGACACTGGTGACTTTTCACTCACCAGATCTGGATCCGCAGCCCACCAAATGGGCACTTTCAATCACACCCAGAAGCAAATCAGAAGCCCTTGTCTTCTGGTAAGGCTGGATATTTTGCGTGCTGGTTATAACCTTCTGCATTTGGGCTTGAACTTGGCCCACATTTTTGTGGTTGCCCCTGGTGAGAGCCTTTTGGATTGTCACTGCAGACACAGCAAAGGAATCCCTGGTGTTAGATGTGTGTGCACGCCCATGCATGCGTGGCCATGTGTGTTTAATTGGGGTAAAATATACATAACATGAAATTAGGACACAGAGACACAAAGTGAGCAAATGCTGTTGGAAAAGCGGCGCCCATGGACTTGACTGACGCAGGGTCGTTCCAAACCTTCCATTTGTAAAAAACGCCTCTGTGAATTTGACTGGTCTGGGTACCCCACTGAGGTGGAATCTTAAGGTATTTGCCCTTTTGTGACAGGCTTATTTCACTTGGCATCGAATCTTCAAGGTCTGTAACGTGTTGCAACGTGACACAATTTCACTTTTCAAGGCCGACTAACATTCCATTGTGTGTATACACTCCCTTTCGTTTAGCATATCGTTTCCCGGAGTGTTGGACTATTTTACGTTCCCACCAGCAGTGCACGAGGGTTCCAATTCCCTCACATGAGTTTTTAAGTTTACTTACTTATTTAAGTGATCTCTACACACCATGTGGGGCTGGAACTCACAACCCTTAGATCAAGAGCCACATGCCCCATGAATGAGCCAGCCGGGTGCCCCCAGACGTGTTTTAAAGTACCCACGTTCACATCTCCAAGCCACCATTTTTATCACTCCAAAAAGCTTCTTAAAAGTGGCTCCGGGGGCGCCTGGGTGGCTCAGTCGGTTGAGCGTCCGACTTCAGCTCAGGTCACGATCTCGCGGTCCGTGAGTTCGAGCCCTGCGTCGGGCTCTGGGCTGATGGCTTAGAGCCTGGAGCCTGCTTCTGATTCTGTGTCTCCCTCTCTCTCTGCCCCTCCCCCATTCATGCTCTGTCTCTCTCTCTGTCTCAAAAATAAATAAACGTTAAAAAAAATTTTTTTTAAAGTGGTTCCGAAACTCTGGTACAGATAAGAATAACTTAGGTAGGGGCGCCTGGATGGCTTGATCGGCTAAGCATCCAACTCTTGATTTTGACTAAGGTCATGATCTCACAGTTTGTGAGTAGAGCCTTGCATCCAAGCTCTGTGCCGATAGCATGGGGCCTGCCCGGGATTCTCTCTCTCCCTCTTTTCCTACCCTTCTGCTGCTCACACACACACACACACACACACTCTCTCTCTCTCTCTCAAAATAAATAAATAAACATAAAAAAAAAACAACCCCAAGAATAACCTAAGGAGTGTGTTAAAATGCAGATTATTGGCCCCATGCCCTGAGATTCTCATTCTGCATTTTCACACCAGTTGTTCCAGATGGTTCTGATGCAGGTGGGGTCTCCAGGCTAAACATCGAGAAAAACTAAGATAAAAGGTCTAAACTTGGATGTGAATCCCCCCAAAGCTAAACTTTGGGTTTTTGCCTCTAGCTGAATTCAGCCCACTCTGATATGTCAGTGAGTTTTTGGACTGGCATTGAGTGACCGTGTGTGGCCCCGGTGGGAAAAATTTTTTTTTTTTTTTCAGAAAAATTGATTCTAAAACTTCAGGAAAGAGTGTCTTGTAGAAGCGACTTTCTGACTTCTTCAGCTTGTCTACATTTTAATCACCTTTTGCGTTTTCTCCTATTTACTCTTTTCCGTATTTTTCAAATGTCCGGCATGAAACACGCACTCGTTACTTTGTAGAATTAGAAAAACGACCCTCCCTCAAAGTATGACACCAAATAAAATGTTTTTTGAAGGTTCGAATATTTCCTCTGCCTGATCTTCTTCGGCTCCTACTTCCCTTCCGCCCAAGACGTATCAGTCCCTCTGAGACCATGCCTTTCTGGCATTTGGTTTCTAATTCTTCTAGACTATGTCTCGCATTGAGGAATAGTGGTTGCATTTAATAGAACTTGAGAAAGGGAGGCGGGTGACTCTCTCCAAAGGGGCCTCACGGGGAATGGGATTCACTTTGGAGGCTGGGACGCTGGAGTTCAACATGGAACCCAGAGACGATTAGATTCAGGAGACTGCTTGCTTCCTGGAGACCCCAATAGCAATTTATTAAATTATCCTCAGAAATAGAAGATCAAGCAAAGAGGACTGCCCACGTGAGCTGGTCAGCACATCTTTTTCCTTGCAGAAATGGGTACCCCGGGAGGCCAAGTGATTATTCCACCACTGAGTGAATATTGGGTGAGCATGGGAATCAGACAAACAGATCAGATGGTTAAACTCGCTGGTGTCATAAAGCTACATGGGCCCGAGAGTCAGAAGGAGAGCTCACCTCTTGTCCATCCTGAAGATCCACAGACAGGTTTGTCTCTGTTGCTACTTTTCACCCAGAATATCCCCTTTCTCTCGGCACATGGTTCACCGGACAAAACAAATAAGCAGGTTAACTCACATTCCAGAAAGGCCTTCCGGCGGATGCTTCCTCACTCTTCCGTACGCATTGGGTACCTAGGCAAGACTAGGAGGTACTGTTAATGTTGAGACAGGACCCGGGCTGGGGGCGGGAGCAAGATCCTGAAAGATCCGCCTTAGACGCTGAAGCCTTCTTGGACAGACAGAAGGGGTGTTGCAAGCGTGACCAAAGCCGGTAGTGAGGCTGAAAGATAAGAAATGACAACAGGCAGGAAGACAAGAGAAAGCCCCTGAGCAGATCAGACACCAAAGCCAGGGGCGCGGAGAGTGTACGGAGACTAATTCTCAGGGACACGGTTTCCTGATGACGGCAGAGAAGTCAGCCTGGCCGAGGGACATGAGTCCCCAAGCCTTACAGACCCGGTCCTGTTTAGTGCATCTGACCCTGGTGGTTTCCAAGTATCACTGTCGGAAGCACATTTATAAAACATCTGTCAGGCGGGGGGGCTCCTAGAAATGGCTGAGCTCATTTCTCTTATGGTGATTTTCACTCAGAGTGTGACTTTTATCTGGCCTCATTAACAAATTCTGAGGTCATCCTATTGGACGCCATGGAGGTTTTTTATATGTCTGGTCACCCTGCTAGAAGGATTATCATGAATCCTGTTTGTGTGTTCCCATCACCAGAAGCAAGTGCTTTTAAAATATATATGTGTGTGTGTGTGTGTGTGTGTGTGTGTGTGTATGAATTTATTTATTTATTTACTTTTGAGAGAGAGAGAGAGGCAGAGAGACAGGGAGACAGAGGATCCGAAGCGGGCTCGGCGTGGACAGCAGCCAGCCCAAATGGGGGGCTCGAACTCATGAACCGTGAGATCGTGACCTGGGGCGGAGTCGGACGTCAAAGCAAGTGCCGTAAAGAAAATTACAAGTTCGACGAAAGTTTGCTGAACACATACATAATTATATGAATTAATGAATTCGTGTTCTCGGGGCACACTCAGACCAATTAATTTCAGAGTTTCTGTGTGTTGCCGCTTACTACGACGAACAGAATTTCCGTGTTACTCAGATCATCCAATTCTCCTGAAGTACCGTCACATTCGCCATTGATTTGCTTAGCAGCTTCATTGAGATACAGTTCTCTTACTCTACGATTCACCCATTTAAAGTGTGCAATTCAGGGGCGCCCGGCTCCCTCAGTGGGTAAAATGTGCAACTCTTGATCGCAGGGGTATGAGTTGAAGCCCCACTTTGGATGCAGAGCTTACTTAAAAAATAAATAAGTAGGGGCGCCTGGGTGGCTCAGTCGGTTGGGCATCTGACTTTCGCTCAGGTTCATGATCTCGCAGTCCGTGGGTTCGAGCCCTGCCTCAGGCTCTGTGCTGACAGCTCGGAGCCTGGGGCCTGCTTCGGATTTTGTGTCGCCCTCTCTCTCTCTGCTCCTCCCCTGCTCATGCTCTGTCTGTCTCTCTCTTTCAAAAACAAATAAATCTTGACACAAATAAACAAATAAATAAATAAATAAATATAAAGCATACAATGGGATGGTTTTTAGTATATTCACAGATAAGTGCGTCCACCGCTATAACCGATTTTAGAACATTGTCATCACCTCGAAAAGAAATCCTACACCCTTTAGCTGTCACCGCCCCCCCCCATCCAATTGCCCAACCCTAAGAAACCACTTACCTACTCTCTGTCTCTATAGGATTGCCTATTGTGCATATTTCATATAAATGAAGTCGTATAATCTGTGGTTTTGTTGTGACCGTCTTCTCTCATTTGGCATAAACATTTCAGATTGGTCCGTGTTGTAGCAGGTGTCAGTACCCCATTCCTTTACATGGCCGAACAATATTCCATTGTATGGATTTACCACTTTTGTGTATCCATTCATCAGTTGATGAACATTTGGGTTGTGTTTACCTATTATGAATAATGCTGCGTTTGTGTACAAGTTTTTGTGTGGACGTGCATTTTCATTTCACCTAGCACATACCTGGGAGTGACATTTTTGGTTCCTATGGAAATTCTACGTCTAACATTTGGAGAAACCGCCAAATTGTTTACAAAGCAGCTAAATCACTTTATAATCCAACCACGAACGTATGAAGGCTCCCATTTCTCCACATCCTTGTCAACACTTGTTATCAACTGACTTTTTGATTATGACCATCCTCGTAAGTGTGAAATGGTATCTCTCTGTGGTTTTGATTTGGATCTCCCCGATGACTAATAATGACTAGCATCTCTTCTTGTGCTTATTGGCCATTTGTATGTCTCCCTTGGAGAAATGTCTGTTCAGGTCTTTTGCCCATTTTTTTTTTAAAAATGGGTTTGCCTTTTTGTTATTGAAGTATAGAGTTCTTTATATAAGGGCGCCTGGGTGGTTCAGTTGGTTAAGCGTCCAACTCTTGATTTTGGCTCAGGTCATGATCTCGTCGATCGTGAGTTTGAGCCCTGCGTCAGGCTCTGTGTTAACAGCACGAAGCCTGCTTGGGATTCTCTCTCTTTCCCCCCTCCCCTACTCTCTCTCTCTCTCTCTCTCTCAAAAATAAACATTAAAAAAAGAGTTCTTTATATAATCTAGATACAAGTCTCTTATCAGATATACTATTTGGAAATATTTTCTCCCATCTGGTGTTTTGTCTTTTCACCTTCTGATGGCGTCCTTCAGAGGCACAATCGTTTTAAATTTTGATGAATCCCAATTTCTTTTTAAATACAGCATGCATTAAATTTTAGAGTATTTGATTGAGTTCATTTAGTCATTATCATGCCAAATGCACCCATGAGGGAACAAGAGATCGACAATTTCTGGTTCAGTCCAAAGAGTAAAAAGGAAAAAATTCAATCTCTACTTCCTATATCACCGTCCCATTTGGCATCCTTTTTGCACTTTCTCATGTCCCTCCTTTTGAGATAAGACTTTAATAACCTATTTATATAATGGCTTCATTTGTTCCCTGGACTTGTTGAGTGGCCAACATTGCAGACAAATTTTTTCAGGAAGAATTATTATTTTAATAATATTGATTCTCTCCAACAGTGATAATGGCAGAGCACTCTTCCTGGACAATGAGTTTGGAATAGTTCACAATGGGGGACCAAAATTGAACTTGAAGGGTTTACCTAGCCTGAAGGTTTAAAAAACTTAAGTAAACTCTGTGTTTACTCCTTACCAGAGATGGTCAAAATGTATATTCTGTTTTAGTTCTCTCTCCTCTTTAAAACCTATTGCTGAAGTCTATAGCTCAAACGCTGTATTTTTATTTGATGTAATTATTTAATTATTCATTTGAGAGAGAGAGAGAACACAAGCGGGGGCAGAGGGAGAGAAAGAGAGAATTTTAAGCAGGCTCCATGCTTAGCACAGAGCCCAATATGGGGCTCGATCCCACAACCCCGGGCTCATGAACTGAGCTGAAACCAAGAGTCAGACGCTCAACCAGCTGAGTTACCCAGGAGCCCCAACACACTGTAATTTTATTTTTTATTTACTTCTTATTTTTATTTTTAAATTTTTAAAAAATATTTATTTTTGAGAGAGAGAGACTTGGGAGGGGGCAGAGAGAGACACACACACAGAACCTGAAGCAGACTCTAGGCCCTGAGCTGTCGGCATAGAGCCCAACACAGGGCTCGAATTCATGAACCATGAGATCATAAAATGAGGCCAAATCGGACAGTTAACTGACTGAGCTACCCAGGGGCCCCCACACCGTATTTTTTTTTAATGTTTACTTATTTTTGAGAGAGAGAGAGAGCGAGCAAGCATGAGTGGGGGGAGGGGCAGAGAGAGAGGGAGACTCAGAATCCGAAGCAGGCTCCAGGCTCTGAGCTGTCAGCACAGAGCCATATGTGGGGCGCGAACCCATGAGCCGTGAGATCATGACCTGAGCTGAAGTCAGACACTCAGCCAACTGAGCCACCCAGGCGCCCCGCCACACCATATTTTTAAACCGGGGACTAGAAAGGAAGGACAGATGACCATTCGTCTAGTTCTTTGGGAGGGTCATCCCATGGCATGAGGTCGTGAGTTAATTTATCACAAATGATTACTTTTCAGTCCACACTGGCCATATGTTTGAAATAAATAAATACATAAAGCATATATATAGCTGTTGTAGCTATAGTAGTAAGTAAAACGCAATGCAAAAAAAATCTCCAAAGACGGAGTAGCTTCTGAGAAATATCCTGGCAGAAATAAGGGTTTTCAACTATGGTTTTCTTTCTTTTTTTTTTTTTTTTAACGTTTATTTATTTTTGAGACAGAGAGACAGAGCATGAACGGGGGAGGGTCAGAGAGAGGGAGACACAGAATCCGAAACAGGCTCCAGGCTCTGCGCTGTCAGCACAGAGCCCGACGCGGGGCTCGAACTCACAGACCGCAAGATCATGACCTGAGCCGAAGTCGGCCGCTTAACCGACTGAGCCACCCAGGCGCCCCTCAACTATGGTTTTCTAAGACTGAACACGGGAAAGAATACAAGCATTAATGTCACTCTTTTTCCTGGGTAATAATTATATATATATATGTATATATATATTTATATATATATATATATACATATATATATATAAAATCAGTGCAAAGTTCTATTTTTTTTTTTAAATCAATTCCCTATGGGAGCAAAGTCCCTGGTGAAATGGTTACTAAGCAATACGAGTCTCCAGGGAATTGCTGCTTCCTTCCAAAGATTTTGTTGTTGTTGTTGTTGTTAACGCTACAAAAATCACCCTCTTAAAGTGTGTTTTTGAAAAAATAAATTAGTGACCAATTTCAATGTTTTAAAATTCTATTAAAATGGCGACTGATTTCTTTCAGGAATGGTTTAGCTTGTTTCAGCCTTCAGAGCCGTAGTAATTTTTATCATTTGCAATGGAAGCCCTCGCACTTATGGAGAATTACAGGCGCGCAGTTATATTTCAAGTGAATATTATTTAAGTGTTGGAGGATATGGAATTATATTCATTGAAACATAATTAAAGTACAGTGACATATAATAATACGTGGGTGGAAATATGTGCAATAATAGTTCAAGGTAAATCACTGTGTTATGATTGGGCTGCAGGTTACAAGAGAATATAATGAGGTCTCCATTTAATTAAGGCACTTTAATTCCGAGCCAGATTAGAGGCGAAGGGCACTTCAGAGAAGTGCCAGGTCCTGCTCTTACTACGGGAGTGGGTGCAAATGGTATTCTGAAAAGATTCTATTTTGAGATTAGGAATAGCCAGTGAAATGAGAGACAGAATTTTAACCTCTTATTGCATTGCTTCCTCGTGTGTACGCAGAATAGAATCCGTATGCTAAGGCGGTGCAAATGATTCCTGAATGGCGCCCCCAAATGTCTCCCAATCAATCCCCATCTATCCCCTCCTACCTTAGCTCACATGATTCCTCCACAGAGGAATCCTCTGCTCTGGCCGAATGTCCTTGGCTTTACACTGGATGTCAAAATATATGTGCTGTTAAGACCTGGTTAAATGGGAGCCGGAAGCAAGGGAGTTATTCGGCCAGATTTTTCAGAGCTTCTCTGATCCACCACCCTACCCATCCATTGGACCGCCCCGTCTGACTCCCAGGAGGCCTTGAATGCCATCTTTTGTTGACCTAGCTGATCTGCCCTGCAAGCAGCCCTCCAGACTGGCTGCCGGGGTCCTCCCGGGTAAGAAAATGGCACCCTGTTCTGGCCCTCCTCGATCAGCGCCTCGTAAACCTGACCCTTCCCACCTCCTGGTGACGGCCAGAGCCGTCCTCCCTTCTGATTCCCTTGCTGGAGCAACTTCCCAACCTCTCTTCCTCAATGAGCCCTTAAACCCCAGAAGTCATTTCTACTCTAATTGTCCGTGGGGCTCACAGAGCAATTCGTGGATGGATGCCGAAGTAAGGCGTCACACACTTCTCTTCCCAATAATATTGTAAGCTCTCTGTGAGGGGAATTCCTTCAATGCTCTTTGTATCTTCAATGGCTACCACAGTGCCAGCTGCCTGGCCGTAGTTATATATGGCGTCGCGTGTGGCCTCTGTCTGCATGAGACTCATTACAAAGGGGAATATGGACTGGTCGGCACCACCTTAACCACGTGATCGACGTTAACATCGCCAGTGATGGAGCCAAGCGACACCAGGTGCCTCCGGATAGGATGCACAGAGGAGGACACCACGTCATCCGTGCAGGCTTCTTGCCAGAATTGGATCACCTGCAGCTAAACACAAGGAAACATCAGACAAAACAAACCGAGGGCTATTCCCTACAATAACTGGCGTGCACCGTTCAACCACGCCAAGAGCAGGAAAGACAAAGGAAGACTGAAGAATGTGCCAGGTTGAGACATTAAAGTGATGTGACAACTGAATGCAATGTGCGATCAAGGATTTGATGTTGAACCCTAAGGCTTTTCTCTAGCACAGACATAATTGGAAGAATGGCAGAATCTGAATAAGATCCGAAGAGCTAATCGTATCGTTTCGATGTTAATCGACAGTTTAGTGACAATTATGCCATGTGTAGATGGGAATACCCTTGTTTTTAAGTTAAGCAGAAGTATTTAAGGGTAAAGAAGCTTCATATGTGCCATCTGCTCAAACGGTTCAAAGATGATTATAGGGGCACATGGTGTCATGGTGGCTCAGTCGGTTGAGTGTTCGACTCCTGATTTCGGCTCAGGGTTATGGGATCGAGTTCCACATCAGGCTCCACACTGAGCATGGAACCTGCTTAACATTCTCTCTCTCTCTCTCTCTCTCTCCCTTTGCCCCTCTCCCCCACTCATGCGTGTGCTCTCTCCCTAAAATGAAAAAAGTGACGATCATAGATATCATATATGTATATATCATATATATCATGATGTATATATCATGTTTATTACACGCACATATAAACATATGTATACACATACAAAGAGAAAAATAAAGCAAAACGTGGTAAAATGCTAACCGTTGGAGAATCTGAGTACAGGCTATATGGAATTCTCTGTTCTACTCTTGCGACTTGAAGTTAGAAATTATGTCAAAATAAAAGTCTTTTGTTTGCTTGCTTTTGCTATTTTTTTGAAGTATGGACTCTGGAATCAGGCGTCCTAGATTGGAGTCTCAACATTGCAAGTTACTAGGACCGTGAGGGACTCAGTTTTCTCATCTGTGTTATGTGACTGGAGCAGTACTATTAAGAATTAATTAAGAATTAATTAAGAATTAAGAATTAATCTTAATTCTGTGAAAACTGAGCACTCAAAGCGCTTGGCCCAGAGTCAGCTTTTGGTAAATGATAGCTTCTATTATGAGATGGCCCCGGTCCATGTTTCCAACTACTTATGATAAGGATGATGCTAGAGAATCATGAGTTACTAGGGTCAGGAGGGAACACCTTAGGCCATGATTCTCTTGCCTACTTCCAAGGGGGCCTCGCTAGCTGCTTGGACATCTGAAAGCACCTGGGGACTGACAGCAGCGAGCCCGATGTGGGCCTTGAGCTCACCAACTGCGAGATCATGCCCTGAGCCGAAGTCGGACGCTGAATCGACTGAGCCACCCAGGCGCCCCTCTTGTTCCCGATGTTTAAGGATCATTAGGATGTTTAGATTAAAGAGGGCTTGGTTAGCTTTGGACCCCCAGCCAGGGCTCAAGCACAATAGGATGATCACCCTACAGGTGGGTGACACATGATGGTCCATTAAAACTGACCATTCCCAGAACGGGAGAATTGCCAGGTGAATTGCATACGCTTTGGGCTGGATGCAGATATCCGTCCTTCTCTCTTACCCAACTGAGAGCTGTTTTGAAGAGCTCAGAATCTCATTTGCGTGATTAGCTCCGAGTCCTAAATCCAGAAGGATGTCCACATGGGAGAGAAATAAAGAGTTATAGATTCATCTAGACCAAATCCCTGATTTTACTGAAGAGGAAACTGAGGCCCAGGAAGCTGATGAGATGTGTTGGAGATTACCCTGCGGATTCTAGCACAGGGAGGGCTGGAACAAGTTTCCCCTAAATTTCATGTCGTTGTCCTTTCCACGAGGGCCACATTGCTTTGCAGCATTGTGACTGGTAAGAGTCAAGGAACTCAGAGAGGCGGATGCGAAAGGAACAACAGGAACCAGGGATGATGCTCCCCCCGTAGGCTCGTGCCAATCAGACTCTAAAGGGTCTCTGCGGAGACATGGTTTTCGAGGACCGCATGTCACAGTGATGCAGGGAAAAGAAGACGGCCACATTTGCTGACATTGGGGCCACAGTTCTTTCTCTGTAGGCCCAGGTGGTAAATTTCATATTGCATCAAATTTAGCGGTGTGTCTACTTCGTGGACCAAAACAAAGTGTTCAGTTTTCATTACACAGTATGCTTCCCTGATTTTTACATCCTCTTTATTATTTCTTTTTTTTCTTAATGTTTATTTACCTTTGAGAGAGAGAGAAAGAGTGTGAGCGAGGGGGGCAGAGAAAGAGAGGGAGACACAGAATCCGAAGCAGGCTCCAGGCTCTGAGCTGTCAGCACAGAGCCCGACGCGGGGCTCGAACTCACGAACCGCGAGATCATGACCTAATCTGAAGTCGGACGCTCAACCGACTGAGCCACCCAGGCGCCCCCATCCTCTTTCTTATTTTTTAATCAAGGGGCCTTTCCCCACTCTCTCTGGTTCTAAGCTTCAGCAATCTTCTTCCTACTTTCTGCTTTGCTGTGACCATCTTGGACTTGAGACATTGTGAAGTTCACAGCTGACCTTGACCCTGACTTCTGACTGCGGCAGAAGGAAAACTCAGAGTTTCCTTTCGTTGCTGGTTAGGAAATCTATTTCCGAAACGACCCGACGGTGCCTTGAGAAACCGTAGACTCGAACCTGGATATTTCTTTAGATATGTTGCGTCTGATACCTGAAAGCAGGGACAATCCACTTTTTTTTTTTAAATTCTCCTGGAAGGAAGGCAATGCAATTAACATAGAAAAATATGCAACTGGGCATCCGGAAGAATTGTTTTGCCTTTTTAGCAAACGGCTGCTACTTTGAGGAAGGGTCTCAAGGCTAAAGAGCTAAGTGAGAATCCGATGGCAACCAAACTCTAGAATGCTCGAAAAAAGCAATCTGTTTTGACTGAAGCATGCACCCGAAAGAGAGCAAAGCAGATTTCTGAATTCACTATGAGGCTTATGTTATTTGCTTGGCAAGGTGTTAAGACATTTTAAAATCTTGCATAGGCAACCAATGTAGGGAAATGGTGATTATCACGTGTGGAGCTCTTGCAAATATGTTTACTTTGATTATATCTGTCTCCAAAATATCAGGAATCAGCATTTCTGAGTTTGAACTAACCAACATTGGTATTATTTAAAACAAACAAACAAACAAAAAGAAGACCTTTGGCTTTGCTGTCTCTGAAGAATTTCTTTAAAACAAAAACAAATAACCATATCCAAAATCCAGAATCTCAACTCTCAGCTCTTAGATCTGAAGGTGTTCTCTTCAGGGAAACATAGACACCTAAACTCAGATTCTCTCTTGGTAAAAATGATGGCTTTCCGTAGAGAAAAATCATAAAATTTTAAGATAATTATTTTCTTTTCTTTAACTAGTGATGCAAACAATTCTGCTGGAAAGGGGAGCTCTTTGCTGCCAGCAGCGGTATTCAACCTGCTACTTGTTCCTCAGGGCAGAGGACCCCCAAGGAGTCGGCTGGCTTCAGCTCGGTCTACACTAGGGGCAGTGCAATGGGCAAATCACTGATGGCAAGTGCCCAGAATTATGGAGAGTCCACGTTTGCTCAACGGGACAATGGAGAAGACCGAATCACCCAGAAACCACAGCGCGTTCTAAAGAATTAGAACTTGGTTACGTGACTGTGTCATAAAACTAAATTTTGGAGGCTATGGGTGGTGAGTAAAACAGACGTCTGTCTGTCTCAAATGGCCCAAATGCCTTTTTCCTTGCAAATCTGGTGTTGGTCTATTCCATTCTATTCCTTCTGCCTCCATCTGGATTCAGGATCTCATTCTGAGCCATCGCAATAGTTGGCTAAGTGGTCCAGACTCTATACTGCTGCTCGGGTTGCTTTCATTTAAACGAGAAAAGAAAAAACGCTTTGTGGAAAATTGGAGGCAGCCAGGGTGTCCAACAACAGGAAAATCGTTGGAGGTATTTTGATTCATTCATGTAACGAAGTATTTACTGTGTCGCCATTGAAGGCTGGGTGTTAGGAGGAGCTCTTCATGACCTGGGGAATGAATGGTGAGCACAGGGCACTAGGTGACAGAAGTCGTGTGGCCTATGTGACCTCAATGAGGTGGCCTGGATTTATGTATCAACTTAGCTGTGCCTGTTGGGGCGCCGGGCTGGCTCAGTAGGGGAAGCACGTGACTCTTGATCTTGGGGTGGTGAATTCAAGCTCCATGTCTGTGTAGAGATTACTTAAAAAGAAAATCTTTTTATTTTCATTTCTTATTTTTGAGAGAGAGAGAGAGAGAGCACAAGAGCGCAAGCAGGGGAGAGGGGCAGAGGGAGAGAGAGAATCTTTTTTTTTTTTTAACGTTTATTGATTTTTGAGAGGCAGAAACAGAGCACCAGCCTATAGATAGAGCCCCAACATCTTTTTTTTTTAATGTTTCTTTATTTATTTTGAGAGAGAGAGAGAGCAAGGGTGCAAGCAGGGTTGGGGCAGAGAGAGAGGGAGAGAGAGAGAATCCCAAGCAGGCTCTGTGATATCAGCACAGAGCCTGACATTGGGCTCGATCCCATGAACCTGTGAGATCACGACCTGAGCTGCAATCAAGAGTCAGACGCTTAACTGACTGAGCCACCCAGGTGACCTCCCCTCCAACATATCTTTTTTTTTTTTTTTTGGAAAAAAGATTTTTAATGTTTTTATTTATTTTTGAGACAGAGGGAGACAGAGCATGAGCAGGGGAGGGGCAGGGAGAGAGGGAGACACAGAATCCAAAGCAGGCTCCAGGCCCCGAGCTGTCAGCACAGAGCCCGACGCGGGGCTCGAACCCACGGACTGCGAGATCATGACCTGCGCTGAAGGCGGACGCTTAACCGCCTGAGCCACCCAGGCGCCCCTAATAACCTACTAAGTGGTAGGCAGGCACTGTGTTGGGCACTGGAGATACAGTGATGAGTAAGATAGATGTCACTCTATGTCTGTTGGCAAGGAATTTATAGTTTAGACAGGCTAAGCAATGAGAAGAATAACAAGGTTTTACAAATTTCAAAGGAAAACCGCATTCATCCCAAACTTTGCAGGTAAGCAAGAGAAAAGTGGTAAGTTGGGGACCAGATTGCCCAACGGACACCTTCTGATCCAGGCAGCTCTCACTGGCGCCGCGGCCAAGAAGGATGATATATGGGTCACAATCTCCTCGGGGAAGATAAGACACTCCCTCCATTGGCAAACAGCAGAGCCAACGGGACCCTGTCGATCTTGTACCATTGTGAGCTCAGGGGATCGAATCGTTCCTGGGCTCGGTGTGTTTTGCCTGCTAAGACTGCGCTAGGGAGCTACGGGAGATGCTTTTTGTGTTTTGTCTCACACCCCCTTGGCCCCGTCCGACTTCAGCTGCAGTTGGCCCGGATGCACCTCGGAATCCAGGGCCGCCTACAGGCTTTGTACCAAAGCTTTAGTGAACTTGTCTCCGCCCGTAAATCATCCAGAAATTTGGAGGAGGTAAAGCCGCAGGGGCACCCACCAACCAATGGGAGATTGGAGTCCATGGATAGATGGTCTCACGATGGGGCGCCTGGGTGGCTCACGCGGTTGAGTCAGCCTCTTGATTTCGGCTCAGGTCATGACCTCGCGGTTCACGAGTTCCAGCCCCGTGTCAGTGCAGAGCCTGCTTGGGATTCTCTCTCTCTTTCTCCTTGCCCCTCCCCTCCCCCTCGCTCTCTTTGTCTCTCTCAAAATAAATAAATAAACTTAAAAATTTCTCGTTAAAAAAAAAAGAGGTCTCGGGGCGCCTGGGTGGCTCAGTCGGTTAAGCATCCGACTTTGGCTCAGGTCACGATCTCACGGTCCGTGAGTTCAAGCCCCGCATCGGGCTCTGTGCTGACTGCTCGGAACCTGGAGCCTGTTTCAGATTCTGTGTCTCCCTCTCTCTCTGACCCTCCCCCATTCATGCTCTGTCTCTCCCTGTCTCAAAAATAAATAAAACGTTAAAAAAATTTTTTTATTAAAAAAAAAAAAGGTCTCGCCTCTTGTCCTCTGGAAGGACGAGTCTGGGGCTCAGTCTACTGGATCCAGGCGGCGGTTCCCAGTGGGAATGAGTCCGCAGCGGTCACCAGCTCAACACGGCACCGTGTCTTTAGCTTTTTCTCCTTCCCTGTCTCCGTCTCCTCGCTGCCTCCCTCTTATTCCTGGGGCCACCTTCCATATAAACGTCCCGCAACCAAGTCCTTGTCTCAAGGCCTGCTTTGGGGGGCAACTTGAACAAGGACATGCCCCTTCAACAGCACCACCTGAGCCCCAAAGAAAGAGCCTGTGTAGACCAGTTCCTGAGCTGGGGGCTGCCTCGCCCACGCCTGTCATCGCCCCCATCTGCCTGCTGCTTGTGTTATTGGTCCTCAGGCTCCCATCCTTCTCCAAGTGTATGACGGTCTTCCCAGGCACACTTGTGACTTTCTCACCTCCGCTTTTTTTTTTTTTTTAATGTTTATTTTATTTTTGAGAGAGAGAGAGGGGGAGACAGAAGATCCGAAGCGGGATCTGTGCTGACAGCAGCAAAGCCCGACGCGGGGCTCAGAGTCCTAAGCCGGGAGATCACGACCTGAGCCAAAGTGGGATACTCAACCGACGAAGCCGCCCAGGCGCCCCTCAGTTATCTTATCTATGCCGCCTCAGAACCACATGTCTGGATGGACTATTTTGAATGGGGTTCCTTCTTGCTTTCTCAGGCCCTGAGATCTTTTTCCTTGGGTCCTCAACTGTCCCGCACGTTGCTGCTGTCCTGCCCGGCTGGTGCCAGTTGGCCACTTGGAATGGTCTGTTCTGAGTGGGTACAGTCTAGCTCTCCATGCCAGTGGTTGCTGAGATCGGCCCCCTCCCCCTAGGGCTAAGAGACCCCCCCCCCCAAACTGGAGTCTACCAAGCACCCCCAATGTCCCGGTCAGCAATGGATGGATTAGGAGTTCCTTCTGAGTGGGGGAAGGGGAGGCAGGGTTCAGCCTGAGGCAAGGGACGTTCCGGGGAGAAGACATTCACTGTCGGTGGCCCATACATTGTCTCATGACGGATCCGCCCCAAAGATTTGATCTGGGCTTCTAAGAAAAAATGGAGAGACTGACTGAGGTGATGGACCACTGCCTCTAGGGATTCAAGAAGAGCCTGAGGGTAGGATTGCTGGACTCTGCCTTGTGCCTGGAAACAAAGACACCTTGAAGAGACACGGGCCTTCTCCCCACCTTTCAGGAGAAGACGCAGGGCAGGCACACTTAAGAAAGTAAGGACCTGGGATGCCTGGGTGGCTCAGTCAGTTAAGCATCTGACTCGATCTCGGCTCATGTCACGATCTCAGGGTTCATGAGACCGAGCCCCTCATCGGGCTCTGCGTTGGCAGATTGGCAGAGCCTGCTTGGGATTCTGTCTCTCCCTCTCCTGCTGTCCTCCCCCCGCAAAAATAAATAAGTCAACATTAAGAGAAAGTTTTTTTAAAGCAAGTAAGGACCTGGGTGCCAGGTAAAGTAACTGGCAAGCATCAGCAGACAAGCCATGAGAAGACTGATAGCGTGCTGTAACAAGAAGAAAGCTCACGGGATGCAGGTGAGGTGTCTGAGGACCCTCAAACCCCATCAGAGAGGGAAAGAAGTAGTTCTAGAATACCAGTGAACTTTGATGGTTCTGCAGTGTGCACCTCATTCACCACCATAACCAACCTTGTTTCTTCCTTTGGGAGGGCATAAGCCAATGAAGATTAGGTGTGGAACAGACACTCAAGTCAATCAGATTTTCTATTTATTTATTTTGAGAGAGAGAGAGAGAGAGAGTGAGTGGAGAGGGGCAGAGAGAGGGGGGACAGAGGATCCAAAGTGGGCTCTGTGCTGACAGCAGCGAGCCCCATGTGGGGGCTTGAACTCAGGAATCGCGAGAACATGACCTGAGCCGAAGTTGGACGCTCAACCGACTGAGCCACCCAGGTGGCCCCCCTTGTTTTTTCTTAAGTTTAAAATCATTCAGATTTTCAAATCAACTCATCAGATCTTCCTGGTGGTGCTTACCTTTTAAAAAAAATTTTTTTAATGTCTATTTATATTTGAGAGAGAGAGAGAGAGAGAGAGCATGAGCAGGGGAAGAGGCAGAGAGAGAAGGAGACCCAGAATCCAGAGGAGGCTCCAGGCTCCGAGCTGTCAGCACAGAGCCCGGCGTGGGACTTGAACCCACAAACCATGAGATCATGACCCGAGCTGAAGTCAGATCTTACCCGACTGAGCCAGCCAGCTGCCTCCCGGTGGTGCTTACCTTTGAGCCGAAACATTTGTCCCTTATAGCAGGTGGGATCCTTCTGTTCGTATGGTGGTTGAGTGGGATGGTTTCTGTGCACGGAAAATCCGAAAGCCCGCAGGCTGCCTCCAGGAGAGGGGGATGGGAGCAATGTGGCCCTACTGGCACTGAGCTAGAAGGGCCATCATTTTGACCCAGGCTCATGGAAGCGCACCCTCCAGGCCATGCCAGCATGCCATCTGCCCCATTACTTCGACAAAGCCAACCATCCTGTATTGTCCTCATGGATCAAGTGGCATTGTCCCTGCCGTGACCCCACGGTTTGCTCATTTACATGGACAATCAGCTCTTTGCCCTCGGAATGAATAATCGGTCTCATTTCATTGGCCTTTGAGTCTTTTTCCCTCCAAAGCTAACAGGTAGTCTATCTTTGGTTTTGACAATAATTCAAAGTAAAGGCATCCATTCCCTTCACATCTTACGAATCAAGTATTCCTGACTCTAAAATGAGTTTTCTGGGTTCAGTGTCTCAGAGCCGTAATAATCGACTGGCAATATGAAAAGTCATTTACAAGAAAAGTATGATGAGGCCCCTCTTCATCTGATACTGGAAATGCCTTCCATAAATCTAGCTTATGAAACCAATGAGTCTCTCATAATATCTATGCGATTTTCAAACGATATGGTCGTAAAATTGCCATAAAATATTCAGTCTATTCTCTGTTGATAATGACGCAAATATTGATGTAGGCCCACTAAGATACACCAAGCACATGTTTATCAAAATGGATAGATGGCGATATCGAAATATTTCTTGATCGCATACATAAACAAGATTATGTGCTTTTATTATATTTTTTCTTTGTCTGTGCTCCTTAGAAGAGACATCCCTCATGTTTACGACGGTGATCGTCCTATGGCTTCACATCTTTTATGTTGAAGTTTCCATATAATACATTTTCATGACCGTTCACTTACTAACTTATACACTCCCTCCTCAACAAACATAGATGTGCAAGGTACCTTGTTGAGTGTTAAAGGGAATAAAAACGGATCAAAATGGTTCATCATGGGGACATCTGAATGGCTCAGTTGGCTAAGCATCTGACTTCAGCTCAGGTCACGATCTCACAGTTCGGGAGTTTGAGCCTCCCATCAGGCTCTCTGCTGTCGGCACAGAGCCCACATCAGATCCTCTGACTCCCTCTCTCTCTCTCAAAAATAAATAAACATTTAAAAAAAATGGTTCATCATGCTCAAAAGTTCACAGTTGTGTTGTGAGTGTAGGGAATACGGTACGGATGTGAGAAGAGCTAAGGAAAATGGTACCCCGAAGAGAATAAATGTGACATAAAGGTGTGATCGTTGTGTTGTGACAGAAGAGAAAGGGGCTGTTCCATCCAGCTTGAGGACGAGAGAGGGCTTCCTGAAAAAAAAAATCACCCTGATCAACAGAAACCACCACTACAAGTAGCTATCCAGGCCTCCCCAACGTAGGACGCCATCTTTTCAAAGACTGATCCAATTTCCTCCATAAAGGTGAACTTCACGGTGTCGTCCATTGCCTTTCGGTAGAGAAGAAGTTTTACCACACAGAGCAGAAGAGGAGAGAATTTACGTGGAAGTTCTTTACAAAGCCTAACGTAAATGACACCCCCAAAGTGTCTTATTTTTAAGAACCCCGACCTCACAAATCTAAGTGACTACGAAGGTGCTCCTTGGTGACTCTGGAGCACTTGTAGACCCGAGCTCTCTCACTTTCCTGATCAGACTGGGTTCGCTGAAGTTCTCACCATGGCACCTCTTGTGTAGGCCTTGACTTGGTGGGGCGGCGGGGGGAGGGTATCTTATTCTCCTTCAACCCAAACGTGCTGCGTGGCCACCTTGCTCTTAGCAGAAGTCCTTCGTTGCCAGTCCTCAGGAAAGGGGTCATCACCAGCTACGCCCAGTCACCTCTTCTCTTTCTACTCTTCCTGTGTTCCAGATTCATCTGGATTTTCTCCTCTTGAACACGAGCTGGCCTATGATGACTCACTTCTAACCAACAGAAGGCAGATGAAGTAACAACCGAGTGACTCCTGATGCTGCGTTAGCTTCTGTCAGGCCCTTGCTCTCTTGGAACACCTGCCTTGGGGTCCCAGGGCCATCGTGGGGGGCGTCTGGTCACCTGGGGGTCACCATACTTGAAAGGCCACATGGAGAGACCACCTAGAGATACAGAGAGATGTCTGAGGAACAACAGCTGTCCCAGCCCCCAGCTGTTCGAGTCTCTCCAGCATCAACCTCCAGATGTGCGAGTAGAGGAGCCTTGGATCATTCCAGACCCCAGCCTTCCAGCGTCCCTTGCTGATGTGGAGCGGAGCACTCATGAGCTCTCCCTGCTGAACCCTGGTCAGATTGCAGATTTGTGAGCCAAATAAATGTCGCTGTTTTAAGCTACTAACTTCTGGGATGGCTTATTATGTAGCCAAAGTAACTGCAATACCTACTTAACTTTGTCGTACAATCAGTTTCATTTCCCCCCGAATCAACCAATCAAACGGTTGATTAGCCAGGTGTAAACAGAGCCAGACTTGCTATTTTTGGAGATGAAGTTTCCAGAGCGGGTCTTCCTATCTGGGACATGTAGGCCATAATCATTTCAATCTACTCTCATTTAGTAGCAGAGAAGTGGGCTGATATTTTTTTTTTTCTATTTTTTATTATCTATGGGAAAAGTAGGATCTGTGCGTTCGAATTCAGATATTTTCTCAATTCCCTGTTAGTTTGTGTGGCAAGCGTTCTTTCCCACAAGGAAATACTTTCATCGGCTTCCAGAATTCAGCCCTGCCCAGTGTTAATTTCAAAATCACAAGGTTTTATAATGATTTATCTATAGAAAAAGTCGTCTCTATGATTTTCTCTTTCTGTGACTGAAAGCTGCTAGATCAGTGTAAATTTCAAAGCTATGTGGGTGTTCGTTTACCGATTTAAGGGAGGCTGGAGGGGTCCATGTTTTCACTTCTTGGAAATGATCTAAAATAGCTGAGTGGGGACTCACGGATAAATAGATATTTAACAATTTATTTTTTTAATGTCTATTTAGTTTTGAGAGAGAGAGACCGTGGGGGAGCGGCAGAGAGAGGGGGAGACAGAGGATCCAAAGCAGGCTCCAAGCTCCTAGCACAGAGCTTGATACAGGACCCAAGCCCACAAACTGTGAAATCATGACCTGAGCTGAAGTCAGACGGTTAACCAACTGAGCCACCCAGGTGCCCCGATAAATAGACGTCTAAAAATGAGGAGAATGTAAGCTAGAAAAGAGATAATATGAAGAAGAGAAGTAAGGAAATATCTCAGTTCTTATACAATCATACTGTTGGTAACACAACCATCTAGAATCATCTGTGAGCCGAGATGGACAAACACAGGAAAGAAAATGACAAGTGTGTAGAAATAACCTGATAAGTGTCAAAGAGTTCTCCTAATTTATCCATAGACAAGTTCCCCAGCTTTCACTCAGAGACGATTTCTTCACACAGCAGTAAATTCTAGTTTCTGAATTTGCAAATATTTTGCACAATATTGTAACATTCTTGGTCGTCTGATTTCCCAATCCATGGTAGATTAGCCTTAGCCAATAAGCAAGGCAGTGGGGGAGGGGAGGAGTGCTTAAGGGTGACAGGTGGTAGGGGCAGACACAGTGACAGCTTTGGGAAAGAGCATCTGAGCACATGAGACCAAAAACTTAAAAATGAAACCAGAAATCAAAACACATAGCCTGATGCCCTTGGCATAGAGGCAAATAGCTCTACATGCCTCAGTGGTCCAGGAGAACCTCAATGATATTCAAGAATTGATAACTATTGGGGCGCCTGGGTGGCTCAGTCGGTTAAGTGTCTGCATCTAGGTTTTGGCTCAGATCATGATCTCACGGTTCACGGGTTCGAGCCCCACGTCGAACTCAGCACTGACGGTTCGGAGCCTATTTGGAATTCTCCCTCTCCCTCTCTCTCTGCCCCTCCCCTCGTCTCTCTCTCTCTTTCTCTCTCTCTCTCAAAATAAATAAATAAACTAAAAAAAATCATCGATAACTGTTACTTGGTAGCCTATCAGGGCTGAATTTCATTCGGGACACTCTTTTTATAAAAGCAGGAAAAGTTGTATCTGCCATAGTGTAGAAAAGGATCTAAAGAAACATGCTTTAGCACTTAGAAGATAAAGTTCTCCTAGCTAGAAAAGTCAGTTATGTGGGCACATTTTCCCATACGTTGTTTAAGTCTGGACTTGCTTCATTATGAATGACTGTGGAAGTCATGTGGATTTGTATGGAGTCTCATAGGTTTGATTTTTGTCTTTTTTTTAAATGTTTATTTATTTATTTTGTGACAGAGAGAGAGGGAGAGAGACGGAGGGGGGGAGGGGCAGAGAGAGAGAAGGAGACATAGAATCCCAAGCAGGCTCTCAGCATGGAGCCCGACGTGGGGCTCGATCTCACCAATGGTGAGATCATGACCTGAGTCGAAATCAAGAGTCTGGTGCTTAACCGACCAAGCCACCCAGGCGCCCCTCGATTTTTGTCTTTAATGAGGCTGTAGAGTTATCTATTTCTTGTGGCCATGCTCCCCTCCGTGATTCATCACTTACAATCCGAGGGCTCATCGTGAGGAGCCCATCCCCCACCCACCTCCCCCCATCAAGCCTCAGTTTATTCTCTATCTTTTTTCTTTTTTTAATTGTTTTCTTTTTGTTGTTGTCGTTCTCTACCTTTAAGAGTCTCTTGGGGCGCCTGGGCGACTCAGCCAGTTGAGTGTCCGACTTCGGCTCGGGTCATGATCTCATGGTTCGTGGGTTCGAGCCCCGTGTCGGGCTCTGTGCTGACAGCCCAGCTGTTCAATTCTGTGTCTCCCTCTCTCTCTCTGCTCCTCCCCTGCTCATGCTCTGTCTCTCTCTCTCCAAAAATGAATAAACGTTAAAAAAAAAATTTATTTTAAAAGAGTCTCTTATGGTTTGTTTCTCTCTCTCTCTTTCTTTCCACCCCCTCCCTTCCCATATGTTCATCTGGAGACCACGTTCCTATTGGGTGGTGACACTGAGTAGATGTGAGTCTGGAAGCTTCCAGGGCCTTGGTCTCAGCCTCTGGGCATAAGCTGACCTGAGAGCATGTCCCAGATGAAGACAGAGCACGCTGGTTTTGAGGAACTTCTTTCCAACCTTTGAGGTCCCTGGGGCTGTCCCGATTTTGCCTCTGCGACTCCCTGTTTGCGTAGCAAATCCTTTGATTCCAGGAGCTACCCACGGTGTCCTTTCAACAAATCCTCTTTTGCGTAAAGTGATTCCAGTTGGCTTTCTATCAGCTGCTGCTAAGCCTCCTGCCAAATGCAGAGAATTCTGGAAGCCGTGCGAGGCCCCTCTGAGCCGGCCACTGCGGTACAGAAGGGTCTGACACGGATATCAAGAGTGGGAAACCGAAAAGCAGGCCCTGTTGGCGGGGGTCTCTCAAGCCGCGTGATGTGGAGGAAACGTTGCTGTGTGACCGAAGGAGGAAAAAGGCTGTGGTGGGAGTCCGTGGAGCCTTATCAGATCTCCTTTTTCTGAGCATGTCAAGCCAAAGGCCCAGCCTTACTCCCTGCTCCCCGCCCCCCAGGCCCTGAGCGCACTGAACTGATCAGATGCCATCTGAACTCAGGGAAGAGAGGGGGCGGGCAGCTCTTGGAGGAGCATTTCAGTTCTAACGTTCTTTGTTGTTGTTGTTGTTGTTTTAATGTTTGTGTATTTGTTTTGAGAAGGAGAGACGGAGGGAGAGGGAGAGCGCGGGCAGAGGAGGGACAGAGAGAGAGAGGGAGAGAGAGAATCCCAACAACGTAGGGGGCTAACACTTCGCGTTTTAGAGATGGACAAGTTGAGGCTTACAGAGATTACGAAGTTTGCAGTAGGTGACAGAACCTAACGCCAGAACCTCCCGTCCTAACCACCATGCTGCGTCGCCTTCCAGACACAGGGCACCGGCCTGGGGTATTCAGGTGACATGTGTCACCTGCCCAGCCCCCTGGTCTCATCACTGTTGGCCCTAGAAGTGGGTGAGGCAGGTTTGGGGCCGGGGGAGGGGGTCTCCCACTCTGCCCTCCAAGGGACGTTCCCATCATTTTTATGTTATTCGAGTCAGGCTGTTAACCTATTCTCATGTCCCCCAGATACGGCTGGTGCCCTTAACCTCACATTTGGCTAACTCTGGGTAGAAACCCTGAGCCGCGACCACTCTGTGGACGAGCTGTCTTTCAATAACAAAAACAGCAACTGGGGCGCCCGGGTGGCTCAGTCAGTTAAGTGTCTGACTCTTGATTTCGGCTCAAGCCGCGATCTCCCAGTTCGTGGGTTCGAGCCCCATGCCGGGCTCTGCCTTGACAGCTTGGAGCCTGCTTGGGTTTCTCTCTCTTCCTCTCTCTCTGCCCTTCCCCCACTCATATATGCTCTCTCTCTCTCAAACTAAATAAACTTTATAATAGCAGCTAACACATAATGCTCTCGACGCGAAGCATCTTACATATACGAAGGGACACTTCACAGCAACCACGTGAGGCAGGCACCGTCATCATCCCCATTTTGCAGATGAAGACACTAAGGCACGAAAAGTTAAATGACTCGCCCACGTTTATACAGAGAGTGACTAGTGACGCTGAGGTTCAAACGTAGGTGTCCTTGCTTCATAGTCTAGTGTTTCAACCTCCAGATTAAAACTGCCTTCGGGTGTGCCTGTCTCACATGCACGCACCCTCCTGGGTGCGGGCTGCTAATTTTCTTTTTGTAGTGAGGGGTTTGCATACCAGCCTTTGTAAGGGCGATCAGCCTATGCTTTTCCTATACTCTCGTTTTCATTGTAGGCATCAAGATCATGTTAACTGCAGAAAATGAGTTGGGGAGTTTTCTCGAGCTTGCTAACGGTATCGCCAATTTTCCTATATTCTTCCTTGTATTTTATGGCCTTAATTTATTAGTTTCTAATCAGCCTGGTAACGTCCTCCATTAGGATTGCGCTGCACATATCTTCAAATACAAAAAGGAACGTAAAGCAAGCTCCAAGATGAAAAACAAACTGAAACAAATAAACGTGACAACGTATCGAATCAGTAATATCACCTGCAGAGAAAAGCACTATTTTACGTGACTTGTGCCCGCAGAGGAAAGCACTATTTTATGTGACTTGTGCACAGTACTCTGTACATTCTTGGTGGAATGTATTTTAATGGCGTACAAAAAAACTAAAAAGAAATCCTAAGTGTTCCTCAGTCATTTTGTTTTTAGGAGTAATATTGACACTGCGATTTTGAAGCTGTTTTTTTTGTATCATAGAGAAAAGCAAAAGATGTAACTATGTCCATGTTATTAAAAAATCAAGACTTTTGGTTAAGGAAGTAGAGGTACAAATATAGCATCAAAGAAGTTGGGAAAAACACTTGAGTTCCAATATGAATTAAAAATAGGAACATGGATGGGGCACCTGGGTGGCTCAGTCGGTTGAGCGTCCGACTTCGGCTCAGGTCACGATCTCACGGTCTGTGGGTTCGAGCCCCGCATCGGGCTCTGGGCTGACAGCTCGGAGCCTGGAGCCCGCTTCGCATCCTGTGTCTCCCTCTCTCTCTGCCCCTCTCCCACTCTCACTTTGTCTCACTCTGTCTCTCAAAAATAAATAAATATTTTTAAAAATTAAAAAAAAACCCAGAAACATGGAATGTTATTACAAAATATAATCCCGAAATGTTTACACCAGAGTTGGCACATTTTTCCTGTCAATGGCTGGATGGTAAACAGTTCAGGCTTTGCGGGCCACGTCATCTTGTTTCAGCTATTTGACTCCGCTGTTATTGGGTGAAAGCAGCCACAGACAATTCGTAAACAAACGAGCATGGCAGTGTTCCAATAAAACTTTATTTACAAAAACAAGCAGTGGCTTGAGGGCCAGAGTTTGTTGTGTTTTCTGACCCCTAGTCTGGAATCCATGCCCCTGCCCCCAGTAGCAATGAGAACATTTAGCACCTACATTGGTTCCTGAATTGCGTTCTCCCTAAATGCAGTCAAGGCTTTCTCAGAGAGAGCTGAATACAGATCTATGCAGGAAAAGTTCAAAACGAGCCCGAATCGTATTGTGTCAGAAAGGAAGACAAAAACCAAAGGAACCTCCAAGATTAAGTCATGTCAAAAGAATCTTGGCGTCACATTGAAGGGTTCCCACTGGCCATTTTGACTGGGCAACTTGAGTATCAAATAATGATAATGAGGGGTGCCTGCGAGGCTCAGTGGGTTAAGCGCCTAGCTTCTGCTCAGGTCGTGATCTCGGGTTCGTGAGTTCGAGCCCCGCATCAGACTCTCTGCTGACAGCTCAGAGCCTGGAGCCTGCTTCGGATTCTGGGTCTCCCTCTCTCTGCCCCTCCCCGACTCAAGCTCTGTCTCTCTCTATCTCTCAAAAATAAATACACATGTAAAAACTTTTTTTTAAATAATGATAATGATGATGATAACAAACATAATCAAGTATGCACAAATAAAACAAAATTCTTAAGTTTACATTGATAATAACAAAGAAAAGAAAGAGAAAGAAAAACTGCTCATTTGCCACCATCGAAAAGGACTTTGACACCAACTTTTTCTCCAAAGATTTGTAATTAGAACAGGTAAGTATTTCCCCTACTCTAATTAAAGAGAGAAGCCTCTTCTTTACGGAAAAATTGCGACTGATAAACGTAGAAGCATGTTGGCAGTGAAAAATCACCACGGGGCAAACCTTAGTGCCACAGTTCGTTCAGGGAGGGATTACAAATGTATGGCAAAACCATTAGGTGTCAGGCCATCGGTGAACAGGACAGCTGCGTGGTGCCTAAGTGTCACCTCATGAACACTTCGCTTGCCATAAAGGGAAATGCATCGCTTTGCAGTGGAGAAATCTAGTGGTTGTCACTTTAACTCAGGAATCAAACTTAACAGCCCTACGACCGCGGGAGTCTGATCTTACGCACTCCCAGTACGACACAACATGAAGTAAACAGCATAACCTATGAAACGCTATTTCCTTTCAAACTTTCACATGACATACAGGGGCTAAAAGAACAAGTCAAGTGATACCACAAGAAAGCACTCAACTTCTGGTCTCTTCAAAGTCTACGCACGCAAATTTAAAAAATGTCAAGACAGTTCTAGGCTAAAGAACACAAAAGGGGTACGACAGACACATTGCATAAACGTTGGATCGTTTTTCAAAAAAAGCAGATACATAAAACGTATTTGGGGGCGCCTGGGTGGCTTAGCCAGTTGAGCGTCTGACTCTTGACTTCGACTCAGGTCATCATCCCAGGGTTCTGGGATCGAGCCCTGCGTCAGGCTCCTTGCTGATGGGCCTCGTGGGTAGATACGTATGTGTGCATTATACTATTCTTTCCAGTTTTTTTGTATCCTTGCAAATTTCCAAAATCAAAATTGGGGGAAAAGTTTTCTCTGTGCAGCAATCTACCTTGCCTGCCAACTTCCGGTCAGGCCAACCATTTTGCAAACAAACTGGCTTTCACGTAAGGAGACAGAATTCTACGTACGGCTTCCCTCAAGGTTCTATGCCCTAATCTCAGATCCTGTGGGTCCCATAAAATCACTCCCCCAAATTATGTTATGTTACATAGCACAACTGGCCCTAAAATAGGGAGACTATCCCTGTGGGCCTAATTCTAATCATGTGAATCCTGTATTTTTTTTTATTTAAAGTTTATTTTTATTTATTCTGAGAGACAGAGATAGAGAGCAAGCAGTGGAGGGGCAGAGAGAGAGAAAGAGAGAGAGAATCCCAAGCAGCCTCTGTGCTGTGAGCACAGAGCCCATGCGGGGCTCGAACTCACGAACCATGAGATCATGACCCGAGCCGAAATCAAGAGTGGGACGCTTAACCGACTGAGCCAACCAGGCGCCCCCATGTAAGTCTCTTTACACAGAGTTTTTTTCTGGTTGGTGACAAAAAGGAAGTCAGACTCAATGCACAAGAAGGAGTCAACACACTGATGCTGGCTTTAAAGATACGCAAAAGGGGGCCGTGAGCCAAGGAAGGCAGGCGGTCTCTAGAGGCAGAAAGCAGCCCTGGAAGGCAGCCAGCAGTCCTACAAGCACAAGGAATTGACTTCCACCAACAATTTCAACGGACTGGGAAGAGGAACATTGTCCAGAGCCTCCAGAGACAAATGCAGCCTGGCCAACACCTTCATTTCAGCCCTTCTGGGACCCAAGACAGAGAAGGTGCTGAGCTTGCCTTGACCTCTAATGTTCAGAATGGGGAGCTAACAAGTACTATTCTTTTTGGCCACTAGGTTCATGGTTATCTGTTATGGCAGCAATAGAAAATTAATATAGTCGGGGCGCCCGGGTGGCTCAGTCAGCCCAGCATCCGACTTCAGCTCAGGTCATGATCTCGCAGTTCGTGGGTTCAAGCCCCATAGCAGGCTCCGTGCTGACAGCTCAGAGCCTGGAGCCTGCTTCGGATTCTGTCTCCCTCGCTCTCTGCCCCTCCCCCACTCGTGCTGTGTCTCTCTCTCTCTCTCTCAAAAATAAATAAACATTAAAAAAATTTTTTTAAAAGAAAGAAAAGAAAATTAACATAGTATCTTAGGAAGATCTAGGTGCCAGAGGAAAATGTTCAGGGAGTTTGGAGCTTGGGTGCATTAATTTGTTGAATTGTGCAGACTATGGGATTAAAGTTTGCATTGCTTTGCTCTACCGTTGCAAATTACTCCTTATCTTTCTGAATTATATATTTATTCTCTGTTCCTTATTTCTCTGTACCTTCTAAATATGCCTGCTTGTTAAGGTGTTTTCAGTTTTATTTTTCTAACACAGAAGAGTATATAGATATGCGCTTTCTAATTCCATTAAAAATAAACACGTGGTAGATTTTCCTTCATAGACAGTTGGGTATAAAAGCAGATTTGGAGGAGTGACATCTATAGGAATGATGGCACAGAGACGTCCTTCAATGTTCTTCCCAATAAGAACAATAAGAATGCTCACAAACATAGTCAAGATCAACTTTTTCAGATCTCTGCAAAGTAACTAAAGGCTTGCAACAATTCAAGGAATGTTTACTCAAGAAAAAGAGTGGAGGGGTGCCTGGGTGGCTCAGTTGGTTTAGCCTCTGACTCTTGATTTTGGCTCAGGTCATGATCTCAACGATTTGTGGGTTCAAACCCCATCTTGGGCTCCGTGCTGGCAGTGCAGAGCCTGCTTGGGATTCTCTCTCCCTCCTCCTTTCTCTCTGCCCCTCTTGCACTCTCTCTCTCTCTCTCTCTCTCAATAAATACAATAAACTTAACAAAAATGAAAGAGTGGAATCTCAGTAAGAATGGGAGCTTTGTGGTACTAGCCTCATAACATCTTCCTCTTCCAATCTCCTTGGAAGCCTTGAAATCCAATAATCTCACAACAAAAGTTACTGTGAAAACTAGAAACCTAGCAGCCACAGAGGGCAGAAGAGGTTTGGAGCTCCCCCAAGCCCCGTCCAAGAACTGCCTTTACCTGACTGGTTGTGGCAGTTCCCTGGAAACACTCCAGTCAAAAGGCAGAGATCGGCAAGATGGATACGAAAATATGATCCGACCCTATAGTGTCTCCAAGAGACACACACTAGTCTCAAAGACACAAATACCTTGACAGTAAGAGGATGAAAAAATATATACCATACAAACAGTAACCAGAAGAGAGCTGGAGTGGCGATACCAATATCGGACAAAATAAACTTCAAGACAAAATTTTTTACTAGCAACGAAGAAGACATTTCATGATGATAAAAGATCAATCTGTCAAGAAGATGTAACAATTATAAATATATGTGAACCTAAGGGCAGAGCCCTAAAATACAACCTGTAAAATAGCACAAATGAAGGGAATGAAATAGCACAAAAACAGAGAGAAAATCGAGAAAACCGAAATTAAAAAAAAAATTTTTTTTGAAAGATCAACAAAATCTACAAAATTTTAACTAGACTGACCCCAAAACAAAAGGCTCAAATTACTAAAAAGGAATAAAAGAAGGGGCTTCACTACTAACTACAGAAATAAAAAAGAGTTATAAGGGAATGCTATAAATAATTATATGCCAACACACTAGACAACCCAGATGAAATGCACAATGCCTAGAAAAGATAGAAACTACCAGAAGAAACAAAAAATCTGAATAGGACTATACATTTTTTTTCACGTTTATTTTTGAGAGAGAGAAAGAGACAGACAGACAGAGCACAAGTGGGGGAGGGACAGAGAGCGAGGGAGACACAGAATCCAAAGCAGGCTCCAGGCTCCCAAATGTTAGCACAGACCCCGACGTGGGTCTTGAACACGCGAACCGTGAGATCATGACCTGAGCCAAAGTCAGATGCTTAACCGACTGAGCCACCCTGGCACCCCTGTGGAATGTTTTTTGATTGCTAATTCAATTGTTTTACTTGTTATAGGTCTATTTAAGGTGCCTATTTTGGGCTCTGTACGAACAGCTCGGAACCTGGAGCCTGCTTTGACTTCTGTGTCTCCCTCTCTCTGTCCCTCCCCCGTTTGTGCTGTGTGTGTGTCTCTCTCTCAAAAATAAGTAAACATAAAAAAAAAAATTCCACAAAGAAGATCTCAGCCCCAGATGGCTTCGTGGGTGAATTCTACCAAACATTTAAAGAAGACTTAACACCAATCCTTCACAAATTCTTCTAAAAAGTAGAAAAGGAGGGAACACCTCCTAGATCATTCCATGAATCCAGGATCACTCCGACACCAAAACCAGACGATGACATCACAAGAAGGGAAAACTATAGACCCAATATCCCTTATGAACATAGGTGCAACAATCCTTAACAAAAAGTACCAACGAACTTGGGGCGCCTGGGTGGCTCAGTCGGTTGAGCAACCAACTTTGTCTCAGGTCATGATCTCACGGTTTGTGAGCTCGAGCCCCGTGTCGGGCTCTGTGCTGACAGCTCAGAGCCTAGAGCCTGCTTCTGATTCTCTGTCTCCCTCTCTCTCTGCCCCTCCCCCACTCATGCTTTGTCTCTGTCTCAGAAATAAATAAACGTTAAAACAATTTTATTTTAAAAAGTACCAACAAACTGAATCTAGCAACATAAAAAAAAGGATTCTACACCATGGCCAAGTGGGACTTATCTCACACTGCTAGGATAATTCAACATATGATAACCAATCGTTGGAGCAAAGACCATAATGTAAGAGCTAAATCTATAAAACTGGTAGAAAAAAACCAGAGACATAAATCTTCATAACCTTAGATTAGGCAATGGTTTCCTAGATATGACACGAAAAGAAGAAGCAGCAAAAGAAAAAAGGAAAAATTGGATCACATCAACATTAAACATTTTTATGCTTCAAAGAATATCATCAAGAAAATGTTAAGATAAGGACACCTGGCTGGCTCAGTCAGGGAAGCAGGTGACTCTTGATCTTGGGGTCATGAGTTTGAGCCCCACGTTGGGCATAGAGATTACATAAATAAATAAATAAATAAATAAATAAATAAATAAATACAAACAAACTTAAGGGGTGCCTGGGTGGCTCAGTCGGTTGAGCATCCGACTCCGGTTCAGGTCATGATCTCACGGTTTGTGAGTTCGAGCCCCGCATCAGGCTCCGTGCCCACGGCTAAGAACCTGGAATCTGCTTCGGATTCTGTGTCTCCCTCTCTCTCTCTTTCTGCCTCTCCCCCGCTCATGCTCTGTCTCTCTCTGTCTCTCAAAAAATTAATAAACGTTTAAAAAAAATTTTTTTAAGCAATAAGTAAATCTTAAAGAAAACAAAAGGCAGTGAAAAGACAATCCACAGGATGGGAAAAATACTTGCAAATCATCTATCTGGTAAACGACTTGCATGCAGAATATGCAAAGAACTCTTACCCCCAAGCAATAAAAGATAAACGACCACTTCATGAAATGGGAAAGGATTTGAGTAGGCTTTTTTCCAAAGAAGATATTCACTAGCCAGTAAGCCACTAAGCACATGAATAGAGGCTCAAGATCATTAGACATACCACCACATCCCTGTTATCACGGATAACGTGTTTGGTAATAACGACAAGGCCAAGTGCTGGTGAGAATGAGGGGCAACTGGAACTCTCATGATTTGCTGGGTGCAATTCAGAATAATTCAGCTACTCTGGAAAGCGGCTTGGCAGTTCCTTGCAAGATTAAGCATATCCTTCCTATGAGACTAAGGCATCACACCCCTACCCGTTTCCCATGGAGAAAGGAAATTTTATGTCCACCCAGCCACCTGGTCGCTGATACGCCTAGGCTTTATTCGTGATTGCTACAAACTAGAAACGACCCGCATGTCCCTCAATGGATGAATGTTTACACAAACGGGGGTATATTACTGTCACAGGACATTCTCCAGTAAAAAAAAAAAAAAGGAACTCAGACACTGGATGCTCGATGATTCTATTTATAGGACTATCTGGAAAAGGCAAAAATAGGAGCAGGAGACACATGAGTAGTTAGTTGCCAACGGGCTGGGAGTAGGGGGCAGGTTGATGACAACAGAGCCTGAGGGTATCTTTGAGGCAAAGAGACGCCGGTACATCCATTTTAGTCATAATTTCACAACTGTATGCATTCGGCAAAATTCATAGAACTGTACGCCCAAAAGACTGAATCTTACTGTATGTAAACTGTATCTTTAAAATAAACACACACACACACACACACACACACACAGAATCTGAGTAATACTAAATAAGGAAAACATATTTAGAACACTGCTTCAGGTCCCTGGCTCTTGTCTACCAGAGTGACATCTTTGCAAATCCCCTTTACCTAGGTGCAGGACACTGTGTGTAACACGGTAGATGGTAAGACCTATATCACAGGATGCTAGGGAGGGGGCACGTTTTAGAAAACTCCTGCCCATTAAGGCAAATATAGGTCAGTAGAAAGAATGTCCAGTAGAAGAAAACCCATGACGTATATGGTTAAGACTGCTCACTAATCAAGACCCCACCCTGACTTAGAAGGTAAGTGCTTTGGGGTTTTCTCTCCCAGTGACATTAGAGAAAATAACTTCTTAAAAAACTAAATTTTTTTATTTTATTCTTTGTAAATGGTTACCTATTTGAGAGAGAGAGAGAGAGAGAGAACACGCATGTGCGTGAGTGAGGGAGGGGCGGAGAGAGAGGGAGAGAGAATCCCAGGCAGGCTCCACGCTGACCACAAAGAGCCCAACACAGAGCTCGATGCCATGAACTGTGACATCGTGACCTGAGCTGAGATCAGGAGTCGGATGCTTAACCAACTGAACCACCCAGGCGCCCCAGAAAGTAACATTTTTTATGTCTTGCTATATCCTTAGAATGTCCCCCTTCAGTTGCGCACAGAAAGAAAACAGGATGCCAGTCAAGGACTTCATGAAGCAAAACACCCAGACATCATAGCAAGTATGGGGAATATATGAATAGCCCTTATTCCGTAGAGGAAAGTGATGTTCCATATAGAGGTGTTTTCTTTTTTTCATTTTATTTACTTGGAGTCTTTTTTATTCTTAATTCAAGAAGCCTTCTGTTACAATTACGGTTCAAAATTAGTTCACCAAGAAAAATGTTCTCAGGTGTTTTTTTAACTTTAATTGTTCAACAAGAATATCAAAATATTGTCAACCTTTGTTGATTTTGGAGTATAAGAGCTAATTAATAATGGCCTAGAGGTGTTTTCACTTATTAAAGATTTCAACAATTATTATATATTGAAATATGCCGCAGAGGAAATTTAAACCAAATTAGCGGGCACGTGTTAGTGGGTTTTTGCTTGTTTGTTTGCTTGATCTATCTTCTTCGGAATTTTTGAAGGATCGTGTAAGCCTCTTCCTAACTATCTCTTTCCATAGTAAGGCCCAAATTCATTTGCATAGAGAATCTCTGGATTCTTGCTTCTGGAATGGTGGACTAGGGATTTAGCCCCCCACAGATGACTTTCGTAGGACAACTGGAGAAGGTGGGTGAAAAATAAAAAGGAACCTGTCAAGGAAACAGGGGAAGACTTGGGTCTTTACCCCAAAAGCCTACATCCTATAACCAGAAGTAAATTCTCCCAAGAGCTATAGCTCAGCCTGGAATCACCTTAATCACCAGACTTGGATTAAGTAAATCTCAGCGTGCTGGTGCTTCTGGGCATTCAAGCTGTTGATGTGCCCAGATACCTTGCTGAAGTAAACATAAATCTTCTTTGGAGGAGAAGATCCACGCATCGAATTGTTTCTACGAACAATTTTGAAATACAACGTCCAGCGTTTGGCAAGAAACGATGAGACACATAAGGAAAGATGCCATAAATCAAAACCAGCAGAAATGATAGAAAACGGAGACAGATTCACACTGGCTACAGATTTTGGAATTATGAGACACAGACTTTAGAATAATGATCCTTCTTATGCCCAAGGAGATAAAGAAACAAAATTAAGAATTTGGCAGAAGGGTGCCTGGATGGCTTAGTCGGTTAAGCATCTCTTGATTTTGGCTCAGGTCATGATCTCACGGTTCATGGGTTCAAGCCCCTCATAGGGCTCTGTGCTGACAGTGCACAGCCTGCTTTGGATTCTCTCTCTCCCTCTCTGTCTCTGCCCCCTCACCTTGCTTTCTCTGTCTCTCAAAATAAACAAACTTAAAAGAATTAGGCAGAGAGCCGGCAACTGTTAAAACGAATAAAAATTCTAAACTAAACTAAAAAATACAATAGAACTAAAGAACTACAATAACCAGAATTAAGAAAGCAGTGGTTATGGGGCACCTGGGTGGCTCAGTCAGTTAAGCGTCCGACTTCAGCTCAGGTCATGATCTCACTGTTTGTGAGTTTGAGCCCCGCATGGGGCTCTGTGCTGACAGCTTGGAGCCTGGAGCCTGCTTCAGGTTCGGTGTCTCCCTCTCTCTCTGCCCCTCCCCTGCTCACACTCTCTCTCTGAAAAACAAATAAACATTAAAAAAAAAAAAAAGAAAGAAAAGAAAGCCGTGGCTAGAGGTAACAGTTTAGACAAATCTGCAGGGAGAATCAGTGACCTGGAACAGGAGTCAATAAACTAAACCCTCTGGGCAAAATCTGGCTCGTGGTCTGTTTTTGTATGGTCCATGAGAGGATGGTTTTCACATTTTTGAAGGGTTTAAAAAAAAAAAAAAAGAGGGGCCCCTGGGTGGCTCAGTCGGTTGAGCGTCCAACTCTTGATTTCAGCTCAGGTCCTGATCCCAGGATTGTGGGATTCTCTTTCTCCCTCTCTCTGTGCCCCTCCCGCCCCTCTAAGGAAAAAGAAATAATAAATAAATAAATAAATACACACACACACACACACACACACACACACACACACATACACACACATATACACATACATACATATACATATACATATACATATACATATACATATACATATATTCAGGTCTTTAATACCTATGCAGTCAATTCCCACCTTGGTGCTTAAGAGCATGGGCCTTCTGGTCAGTCCCGGGGTTCGAATCCCAGCTTAGCCTCCTCACACAGAGAAAAGGGAGATGATAACCGGACCTGGCTGACATGAGCACCAAAGCGATAACGTGTATCAGGCACTTAGCACCGCGTGCGTATATGGTAAGGACGCACCGCTCGGCAGGTGCTATTGTTAGCAAGGAGTGTGCTCAGGCCATGCCCCAAACTGACTAGAAGTCCCACAAGGACACCCTGGTGCCTGTAACGGGGGTGAGACGGGATGAAAGTTGGACAGGGAAGGAAGGGAGGGCAGGACCATCTTAAATATGGGAGATGAAGCCCAGTGCAAACTTTATACCATTCCTCTTCCCACAGGCGTTTGCCAACATGTGGACTACAGTTAAAAGTAAAGATCATCAGTTGGAGGGCCTGGGGTGGCTCAGTCGGTTGAGCGTCCGACTTCAGCTCAGGTCATGATCTCATGGTTTGTGAGTTCAAGCCCCTCACCGGGCTCTGTGCCGACAGCTCGGAGCCTGGAGCCTGCTTTGGATTCTGTGTGTGTGTGTCTCTGCCCCTCCCCTGCTCACGCTCAGTCGCTCCCTCTCTCAAAAACAAATGAATGTTAGAAAATTTTTTAAGAAATTAAAATTTAAACTCATGGAAATACAGAATAAATGTGTATCTAAGACATTTGATTTATTCGTGAGGGTGTTCGTGAGATCGTAAAGATGGTTCAAAGAGCATTTAGTGAACTCGGTACAAAACTGATTTAAATAACTCATGAGACTATAAAACCATAACCTTTGGAGCTATCTTTTGTACCAGACAGAAATAATCTACAAGTTAACATATAACTTCACAGTGTTTGGGCTTTAATGCGACCATAAATAGTAAAGTCAAACACAGATACATTCTCTTAAAGAATTAAATAATTCTATTACACGATGTTCGCAGTAGGACACTGAGAGAACACCCCTCCTCCCCTTTGCCTAGTTTCCAAAGGTTTAGATATTTTGTCTGAACAAATACCATGCCAACTATATAAAATACGTTGTATGTCTAAGTATTAGACTCCTCAGCTGGGGCAGGGGGTGGTGGTGGTGTTTAACGAACAGACTACTTACAGAGGCGTGGATTGGGTCAACTCCTTAACTCCTCAAAAAGAGAAGTTGAGGTTTCTAGGCGCTAGGACCAGTGGGAAACCCTAACTATCCCCAAGTCTGACAGAGAGGGGAGAAGTTGAGCAAAGAAATACCAAATCTCTCCCTCCTTCTGCCCTCTGTTCTTCAGCCGGTGTCTTCTATTGGGTCAACCCAACTGGAAACCAGAGGAAGATGTCAGCCTCTGGGCATAGAGCATACAGTCCTGGGCATACAGGTCATACAGGTCAGCCTCTGGGCATAGAGCAAGACTGAGAGGTGGGTAACGGGGTGCAAAAAGAAAATAAGCCAGCCATCTACGAGCCAAAGAGAGCGTTCCGGAACAGATTCTCCCTCACAGCCCTCAGAAAGAACCAATCCTGTTGGCACTTTGATTTTGGCCTTCGAGCCTCCAGAATTTCGAAGCCATTCATTTCTGTTGTCAGGTGCGTAAAAAATACACATGGGAGGACCTCTATCAAGATACTGCATGCTTGTGGCGTGGGTGATTTCTATTTTGTCTTTCTTTATTCGCTAACTTGTATACTTTTACATCAGAACAAATGAGCTAACGGTTTTGTCCAAATGAACCTCAAGGCAGGAGGAAGTCACTCGCGGGAAGCTTGAGGGGTGTAGATGGCAGAGAGGCAAACTCTCAAGTCAAATGTCTCCCAAGGGGACATTTCTTGCCCCAGACTGGATCCCAGGCTCTCTGTTCCTTTTAGGTCACACACTTGGCACTTGTCTCCTCTCCAAAGCTGCTGTCCCACTGGTAGGTCCCCTGAGGCTCGGTTGGCCATGCCCACCCTCCACAATTGGAAAAAAGGCCAAGGTTTAACACATAAGACAACTTTGTTCAAGGGTGTGTTGGAGCACCCCGCTCCGGTCATGATCTTGTTGCGGCTCAGGTCATGGTCTCTCAGTTCATGGGTTCAAGCTCTGCTGACAGATTGGAGCCTGCTTGGGATTCTCTCTCTCTGCCCCTCCCTTGCTCATGCACACACACACACTCTCTCTCTCTCTCAAAACAAATAAACTTTGGGGCGCCTGGGTGGCTCAGTCGGTTGGGCAGCGGACTTCGGCTCAGGTCATAATCTCGCGGTCCGTGAGTTCGAGCCCTGCGTCAGGCTCTGTGCTGACAGCTCGGAGCCTGGAGCCTGTTTCCGATTCTGTGTCTCCCTCTCTCTGACCCTCCCCCATTCATGCTCTGTCTCTCTCTGTCTCAAAAATAAATAAACATTAAAAAAAATTTAAAAAAAAACAAATAAACTTTTTAAAAAATTTTAAAAAAAGAGTGTGTTATTGTTCTTCACCAACTGGAAGAGTTAAAAATAACACAGATTTGGAGCACCTGGCTGACTCAGTCAGAAATGCATGAGATTCTTGATCTCAGGGTGGTGAGTTCCAGCCCCACGTCTGGTGGAGAGATTGCTAAAAACAATAAACTTAAAAAAAAAATAACACAAACTTGGTCCTCTCAGAAAATTACCCTATGGCCCAACAATAGCACTACGAGGAATTTATCCAAAGGATACAGGAGTGCTGATTCATAGGGGCACATGCACCCCAATGTTTATAGCAGCGCTTTCAACAATAGCCAAATTATGGAAAGAGCCCAAATGTCCATCAACTGATGAATGGATAAAGAAGATGTGGCTTATATATACCATGGAATACTACTCGGCGATGAGAAAGAATGAAATCTGGCCATTTGCAACGACGTGGGTTGAAATGGAGGGTATTATGCTCAGTGAAATAAGTCAGAGAAAGACAGTATCATATGTTTTCACTCATATGTGGAAGTTGAGAAACTTAGCAGAAGATCATGGGGGAAGGGAAAGGAAAAAAATAATTATAGAGAGGGAGGCAAACCATGAGAGACTTTTAAATACAGAGAACAAACTGAGGGTGGAAGGGGGAGGAAGGGCGGGGGAGAGGGGAAAATGGGTGATGGGTATTGAGGAAGGCACTTGTTGGGATGAGCACTGGGTGTTGGGATGAGCACCGGGTGTTGTGTGTAAGCGATGAATCACGGGAAACCACTCCCAAAGCCAAGAGCACACCGTCTACACTGTATGTTAGCTACCTTGACAATAAGCTATATTAACTAAATAAATAAACAAATATACATTTAAAAAATTTTTTTGAAAGAAAATATTCACTAAATGAGTGAACTGTATAAGGCTTAAGGGTTCTAATGTAATTTCTAAAGGAAGGGTACCTAATCCATAGGTTCGTAACTTACTTCTTAGGAAAAAATAACTGAAAATTCAGCTGGACTTCAGCTGCCTGTCTTTACTCCTTAGGGTGCACTCTTCTTTAGATGGAATCTCTTACCCTCTTTTTTCACTTTAGACTTAAGTACTCCTAGTCGTAGACAAATTTTAGCCGATTCTCCCAGACTATTCCTGTCTTTCAATGACCTGGGTCCAGTCTGCTCCTTTGCCCACCAACCCCCCCCCCCCCCCCGCCCCCTCGCTCTCTCTTTCTCTGAGACCGTGACTCCCTTGAGGGGAGGGGGCATGGTTTATCCCCACTTGACTGACACTGGCGATAATAATCTGATAATAACTAAATGCTTGCTCAAGCCTGAAACATGACTCAGGCGACCTTTGAAAATGGGGATAGGCAAGAAGATAAGAGTCATACTTCAGGAAATTGTGGGATCGTTTGTTTTTTTTTTAACGAGCAAAAAGGAAATGAAGTACCCTCCGTATATCAGTTCAAGGGTCCCAGTGATTGTTGAACCCAATCTTTTCCTTTTCCCAATAAAGGGAACAGAACAAGGGCCGAATAAAACGCATTACCATGTTGGTTTCCATGGTGACTGACTTATTTTTTTTTTTCTCTTCAAAGATTGAAGGTATTTTTTCCCTACCTCAGTAATTTTTCATTTTGTTTAAGTTCTCTCTGATCTGACTTCTTATAAGGGGTAGTCCAGAACCGACTTGCCTGTAGGTGGAGGTGCAAAGTATTAACTGGCACTGAGATACAATTTCCAAAAAAGATGAAATCAGGACTCTTGTGCATATATGAAAGGAACATATGCCAAAGATTTTATTCAATTCACTAATGAATGTGGAAACCAGTAGGATATTCAGACGGGCTTGAAGAGCATGTCAGGAGCTCCGTACAGACAGGTAGTTTAATAAAGGATAAAATAGCTAGGTTAGATATGAAACTTTCCTACATGGCAACAAAACAAAACAAAACAAAACAAAACAAAACAAAACCCTACAACCCCTGCGGTTATCTTTTCTACGAGACAGAAATTATTTGAATCTCTACTGGACAAAATGCTTTACGTTCTTCCGTAACTTCACGAAGTCTTTGACTTTTAATCAATGAGAACGTAAGCAAACAAGGTACATTCCCCTCGAGAATCCCTGGGTGAGCCTTCTCCTCCATTTGATATTGAAAGGATGGGACACCTACCTTTTTCCCTTGTCTCTAACTCTTGTATAATTTTTCTTAACAGTTACTAGATGGAGGATGAATATTTGGGGGGCATATACATGGAAACCTTTTTAAGAGGAGATAGTCTTAAATGCATCACATATCTGGGGAGTTGGGCCCAATGGCAATAACTCAATGAGGAAAAAGAAGATCCTTTTTTTTTTTTTTTTTGGCATTTGCATGGTTTTACACTGCACCATGGCCCCACCAAAGAACGAGGGGATTGCGACGGGTGCTAATATCCCAGAAGGGTTGGATTGCATTGTAGACTTGGAGCAGGTTAGGAGTTAATAAAGCTTGTTTGGACAAGCTAATATAAATATTTGTGTATGAGATAAAGATTTTATGGGACTAAAGGGAATAGCAACAAACAAATCGCTGAAGTCTCAGAACCATCCAGAATACCATTTAAAATCATCGGGAAAGCTGAAAATATGTATTTTTTTTTTTTATCTGCTTGCTCTCTTTTCAAAAAGTTAGATATTTAGGAAACATCAAAGCAAGATGTACTGTTCATTTTGCATTCCAAAGCCCTTTAAGCTCTTTTGGAAGAACGCAATAATGAAGAACTTGTAAGAAGCCCACAAAAGACTTTTCTAATGAATCAGTCAATTTTAATACTCTTCAGAATTCCCCATAAGAACACAATTCTCTCCGCACTCTCTCTCTCTCTTTTTTTATTTTTTTATTTTTGCAAAAGCTTAGCTCTCTCGTCTTGACAACCACTCCAAGGTATTTTAGATTTAGGAGAGAGAAGCTTTCATTTATTAAAGATAGAATTGTGCTAAATTAAAATCAATCATTCTAATCATTACTTCTGCCTTCATACATGCTGGCTGCTGCAAAGGGGATTGTAAAAACTGGCTTCCATTTTTATTATGAAAAACAGTCTGGATCATACACGTTGAGATTTCGGCTCAGAGGTGTATCTTCACCCTGAAGTTTAGATACAGTTACAACTCACCCTACCTTAAATGTTCTGAGACTAGAACAGGGACCATGTTACATATTTCTACTTCAAACTTCTTTAAAAAAATTTTTCTTACATTTATTTATTTTTGAGAGACAGAGAGAGAGACAGAGCACTAGTCGGGGAGGGAGAGAGAGGGAGGGAAACGCAGAATCCGAAACAGGCTCCAAGCTCTGAGCCATCAGCACAGAGCCTGAAGCGGGGCTCGAACTCACGAACTGTGAGATCATGACCTGAGCCGAAGTCAGACGCTTAACTGACTGAGCCCCCCAGACGCCCCTCTATTTCAAACTTTTATTACCAGCTTCCTCTTCCCCCAAACCCTCACTATCTTAATCAGGGGGATTTGCATATATCTTGACTAGAAATCGACTTAGAAATCCTACAGACTTTTATTACATTTATCCAAATGGCTGTAGGCTGTTTTCATCTATCCTACCAATAGTTTCCAAGCGCTTCATTTGTGCCAGGTACGGTTCTAGGATGGAAATAATGAACAAGACAAAGTCCCGGACCAAGGAAGAATGTGTTTCCGTGGAAGAGGATGGATAATAAATCAGCAAACAAGTTAATATTCTGTGTTTAAAGCAGTGACTATCCATAAACGGGTAGAACACACATTTTTTTTCCCCTCAGTTACATCTAATTTATTAGTTGTGCCAACTGAATGATGGCAGACTATAATTTTGCTTTACTGCAGGGAAAGAGGTAGCTTTCCAGTCTAATTGAACTCTCAGACAGCTATCGGACAAACTCCTTCCTTGCCGTGTCGGCTACCCTGTCTTCAAACCAGCAACAGCACATCAAAGCCTTCCCCTGCTTTGAATCTCTCTGTCACATCTCTCTGACTCCAACTGGAGAAGGTACTCGGCCTTCCAGGGGTCATATGATTAGATTGGACCTACCTGGATAATCCAGGATAATCTCCTCATCTCCAGGTCCATAACCTTAACTGCGTCTGTAAAAGTCCCCTTTGCCGTCTAAGGTCACATATTTACAGGTTCCAGGGATAAAGCTGTCCCTGCCACAAGCCCTCAACAGAAAGCAGCCACCCACCATATGTAAACGAGTCAGTGGGGCCGTGTTCTGGTAAAACCTTCTTCATGAGCACTGCAATCCAGACCTCACATAATTTGTGTGTCACGAAACAATATTCCTTGTTCCCCCTCGATGATCTGAAAATGTGAAAGTTATTCTGAGCTCACAGAGTGGTAACAACACAGGTAGATTGGATGTGACCTGTAGGCTACAGTTTGCTCATCTCTAATGTAGATGTTAATTCCTCTGTCTCAGGCCGGAAGCCCGTAAAGGGCAAGAATGTTCTCTCTGACCTTTGCTGTACTGTGGACGCTTCTTAAAATGATCAAACATTTGATCGAAACCCTTTCCTGTGGGAAAGTTCCAAGTACCAAAGTGATATATCTTTTTAAATGCTTTTTTTTTTCCTGAGAGAGAGACGGTGGGGGGAGGGGGAAGGCAGAGAGAGAGGGAGACAGAGGATCCGAAGCAGGTTCCACACTGTGAGCACAGATCCCAACGCGGGGCTCAAACTCAGGGGCCGGGAGATCATGACCTGAGTAGAAATCAGGAGTCGGATGCCCAACTGACTGAGCCACCCGGATACCCTCCCCCAAAGTGATATTTATGGAGAAATGGCTACAGAAAATTTTCCCCGGGGAAACTAGTCCTTTTCTAAGAGCAAGGGTGTGTTTTGTTCGAGAAAACAAGTTCGTAGGAGGAGAGATGAAAATATGCAGTTGTTAAATTAGCTGTGCTCTACTTTGAGCTTTAATGACATCTTTAGGCAGGCAGGCAGGCAAAAATAATAATAGAGGTAATCAAATCAAATCTCATGCTTCAGGAGGCTAGCAGATCACCCGAGATGAAAGGGGCGTGTTTTTTTTTCTTCTGTTACCTCCGTATTAGTTTACCTGAAACATTGTAAATTCCATTTACGGTCTTTTGAAATACTAGACCCTAGGGGCAGGACTTCTACATTAATGAAATTGGTAATATGATTAGGCACGTGGTAAAAACTCATTTGCTCACAGAAGCAAGGTATTGAAATGATTATGCATCGTAAAATAATTGCATAATGAGGTATAATCTGGAGTATTCACAATGTTTGGGAGGTGGGATTGGAACTTAAAATGATGATACCTCAATCTCTCAAACCTACGTATTGGGGAAGAATCAAATCTTGGCGTCGTGTTGTAGCCATTCCAAGTCTAATAAACCATTTGTTTTTGGCCTTGTTCTCCAGAAAGGGATCCTGGGACATGGATTCCTATACGGATGATTTATGAAGGAAAGTCCTCCCACGAGAACCCACGAGAAGGGGTTGCGAGAGGTAGGGTATGGAAGGGAAAGAAGCCAAGGGAGTGTGCCTTTCAAGCAAAGCCCCCGCCTTAGTCTGATCTTGTGAAGAACTCTGGAACGTAAATTATACCTCGAAGTTTGCTCAGACCAGAGGCAAGGAGCTAGGATTTCATACTCCTGCCCTGGTCAGTCACGGGTTAAGGCTGCCCCCAGGGGAAGTAAATACCCGGGGATTTCTTGCTTTCTTTGCAAGTGGGCAGAGTGACTTTCACAGGTCAAGGGCAGGGCTCCAATGAGTGTCACAAGTGCAGGCCAATGCGGTGAGCAGAGTCTACAGAGGTTGGAGGAGAGGGAGTTCACAGGCAACGTAAAAGAGATCCGAGGGGATTTACCCAGAGCCCCAACACGGTGGGCTATACCATGCTTATGCAAATGCATGGAGATTTGGTTTTCTGGAAGAAAACACAGTTATTCTCTCTCTCTCTCTCTCTCTCTCTCTCCCTTCCTCTCAATCTCTCCCTCTCCCTCACTCACTTCTGAAAATGCCTTTTGATACCTGGGGCTCATGTTCTCAACGTTTAAAGGGAAGAGACGTCCTAAATGCTAGAAAGTTGCCTCTGGAATTCCTAACTCCAGGTGGACAGGAATGGAAACAGATTCTGTTTCTGTTTGTTTTACCATTTTCTGTTCATCCTGTTCATTTATTTGTATCTATTTGTATTTATTGTTTTCTATATATATTTTCTAATGTTTATTTTTGAGACAGTGTCTGCGTGCGTGCTAGTGGGGGAGGAGCGGGGACAGAGGGGGACAGAGGGTCCAAAGCGGGCTCGCGCCAACAGCAGAGAGCCCCATGGGAGGCTCGAACCCATGAACTGTGAGATCGTGACCTGAGCCGAAGTCGGACGCTTAACTGACTGAGCCACCCAGGCGCCCCTCCCCTACCACCCTTCTTATGACATCCAGATGGTGTTCCATTGGAAGAATACGTACACATTTACTTCACCAATTCTCTATTGGTGTGCATTGCTGTGTTTTCAATCTCTTGCGGCTACAAACGGTGCCACACTGAGTATTCTTGAGCTAGTATCATTTTCCGAGTATGCTAGGGTATCTGTAGAATAAATTCCCCAATGTTTAATTGCTCATTGAAGGGCAAATAGATTTATATATCTTCAAGGTTTTTATGTAAATTCCAGTTAGTTAACATACGACCAATAGTGTTATATTAGTTTCAGGCGTACAATATTGTGATTCAACATTTCCATGCATCACCCGGTGCTCATCCCAGCGAGGTCACTTCTTAATCCCCATCACCTATTTAATCCAGCCCCTCTGGTAACCATCCCTTTGTGCTCTATAGCTAAGAGCCCGTTTCTTGGTTTGCCTGTCTCTCTCCCTCTTTTTTTCCACTTTGCTTGTTTGTTTCTTAAATCCCACATGTGAGTGAAATCACACGGTATTTATCTTTCTCTGGCTGACTTATTTCACTTAGCATAATACACTCTACCTAGCTCCCTCCACATCACTGCCGATGGCAAGATTTCATTCTTTTTGACGCTCCGAGTAATATTCCGCTGTGTGTGTGAGTGTGTGTGTGTGTGTGTGTGTGTGTGTGCGTATACCACATCTTCTTTGCCATTCATCAGTTGATGGACACTTGGGCTGTTTCCATAATTTGACTACCGTAGATAATGCTGCTGTAAACATCGGGGTGCAGGTACCCCTTTGGATTAGTATTTTTGTATCTGGGTAAATGCCTAGTGGGGCAATTGCTGGATGGTGAGGTAGTTCTATTTTTAACTTTTTGAGGGACCCCCATACTGTTCTCCAGAGTGGCTGCACCAGGTTGCGTTCCCACCAACAGTGCGGGAAAGTTCCCCTTTGTCTGCATCCTCGCCAACACCTGCTGTTTTTTGCATTGTTGATTTTAGCCATTCTGACAGGTGTGAAGTGATCTCTCACTGTAGTTTCAAAGGTCTGTATTTCCCTGATGAGGAGTGATGTTGAGCATCTTTTCATGTGTCTGTTGGCCATCTGGATGTCTTCTTTGGAGAAATGTCTGTTCATGTCTTCTGCCCATTTTTTAATTGGGCTGTTCACTTTTTGGGTGTTGAGTTTTGTAAGTTCTTTATATATTTTGGATGCTAATCCCATATCAGATATGTCATTGGCAAATATCTTCTCCCATTCCCCAGGTTGCCTTTTAGTTTTGTTGATTGTTTCCTTCGCTGGGCAGAAGCTTTTTATTTTGATGTAGTCCCAACAGTTTATTTTTGCTTTTGTTTCCCTTGCCTCAGGAGACATATCTAGAAAGAAGTTGCTATGGCTGATGTCAAAGAGGTTACCGCCTGTGTTCTCTTCTAGGACTTTTATGCTTTCAGGTCTCACATTTAGGTCTTTAACCCATTTTGAGTTTATTTTTGTGTATGGTATAAGAAAGTGGTCCAATTCATTCTTCTGCATGTCGCTGTCCAGTTTTCCCAACACCATTTGTTGAAGAGACCATCTTTTTTCCCATTGGATATTTTTTACTGCTTTGCCGAAGATTAATTAACCATATAAGTGTGGGTTAATTTCTGGGTTTTCTATTCTGTTCCATTGATCTATGTGTCTATTTTTTGTGTCAGTACCATACTGTCTTGATCACTACAGCTTTATAGTATAACTTGAAGTCCAGAATTGTGATGCCTCCAGCTTTGTTTTTCCTTTTCAAGGTTGCTTTGGCTACTTGGGGTCTTTTGGGTTCCATACAAATTTTTAGGATTGTTCTAGCTCTGTGAAAAATGCTATTGATATTTTGACAGGGATCGCATTAAATCTGTAGGTCGCCTTGGGTAGTATAAACATTTTAACAATATTTGTTCTTCCAGTCCATGAGCATGGAAGGTCTTTCCATTTCTTTGTGTCATCTTCAACTTCTTTCACCAGTGTTTTATAGTTTTCAGAGATAAATTTATAATTTTGATAGTCATTGCTACATTACCTTGCAAAGAGGTCATATACCAATCTGTGTTCTCACCAGTAACACATGGGACTGCCTATTTCCCTACACCCTCACCAACACAGCGTCTTTTTAAACCTTTAGATTTTGGCCAATTTCCTAGGTAAAAAATGGTGTCTCAGCACAGTTTTAATTTACATTGCTTTACTTTTGAGTGATATTGAGCACCTTCTCATACGGTAGGTAGACTGGATATACTAAACAATCTCCGGTTGATTCAAGGAGTGATAGCCTTGGGATGAGAAAGCTAGAGCCAATGCAGATATCAGCCTTTTGGGAACATATATCAGGGTTGGAAAGCTCCTTACTGGCCATCTAGCCCAGTCCTGATCTGATGCCTAAATGACCTACCTGCCTTTCCCAGCACGGTTGTTCACCACTAAGGAGTTCACAAAGTTGACAGCATCTTTCCGTGGCTCTGAAACTTAGAAAGTTTTTTACATTGAGCCAAAACCTTCCCATAATTACGGCATGACAGTAATTACAGCATGCTCTTGTTAAAGCATGCTATTCTTTTAGATCACAATGAATATACCACAACGAAATAACATTAGCTTCAAATAGAGGTAGAATAGCTAACTTCTCCCACCCTCGAAAATAATTCTTCCCCTGATAGCTTCAAATTTATATTACATATTGTCTTCATTTCAATTAGAAAATGAATTTATTTTTTTTAATATATGAAACTTATTGTCAAGTTGGTTTCCATACAACACCCAGTGCTCATCCCATAAGATGCCCTCTTCAATACCCATCACCCACCCTCTAGAAAACGAATTTAAAACATAAACGCTGCCTATGTAGTAGTTTTGCTAAAAATGTGCCACCCAAATCTAACCATGAGGACACCTCAGATAATATTCATTGAAAGACATTCTAGGAAATAACTGGGGCGTACTGTTCCGAAATATTGATGTCATGAAAGCCGAAGATAGGCTAAGGAGCTGTTCTAGATCAAAAGAGATTAAAGAGATGTGACAATTAATTGCAGTCTGCGATCCTGAATTGGATTCAGGGAATCCAAAGAAGAGGAGAGAGGCCGTAATGAACCTTACTGGACGACCGGCAAAATTTGAATGCAGGTTGTATATCAGATTACAACATTACGCTAACATTAAATTTTCTGATTTGAATAATTTTGCTGTGATCCCGTAAGGGACTGTCCCTGTTATTAGGAAATGCATACTGAAGAATTTAGGGATAAAGGGGCATGATGTCTGCAACTCACCCTCAAATGATTCAGTAAAAATTAGAGAAAAAGAAACAGGGAGACAATAATAAAACAAATGTGGCAAACGTTCATTGCTGAATATGGGTGAAGGGCGTTCGGGATGTCATTGTACTGTTCTTGCAACTTTGCTGAGTGTGTTTGAAGTTCTTTCCATAGGAATTGAATGGGGCGCCTGGGTGGCTCAGTAGGTTGGGCATCCTACTCTTGATTTCAGCTCAGGCTGTGATCTCATGGTCCTGGGACTGAGCTCTGCATCAGGCTCTGAACTGAGCATGGCGCCTGCGTGGGATTCTCTCTCTCTCTCTCTCTCTCTCTCTCTGCCCCTCTCCCCCACTTGCACCCTTTATCTCTGTCTCTCTCAAAAGAAATAAATAAGATTAAAAAAAAAAAGAAAAGAGGGGCACCTGGATGTCTCAGTTGGTTAAGCATCTGACTTTGTCCGACTTCTGCTCAGGTCATGATCTCAAGGTCCATGAGTTCGAGCCCCGCATCAGCTTCCGTGCTGAGAAGTCGGAGCCTGGAGCCTCCTTCGGATTCTGTGTCTCCCTCTCTCTCTGCCCCTCCCCCGCTCACAATTGATCTCTCTCTTTCTCTCTCTCTGTCTCAAATAAATAAACATTAAAAAAAAGAGAGAGGGTGTCCTTAGCTGCCCACCCTGTCATCTCTGCCAAGCTGCTTCCCACTAGAAAGAGAGGCTATGTGTAGTGCTTTAGGATACATTTAAATTCTGGGGGTGCCTGGGTGGCTCAGTCGGCCAAGTATATGACTTTGGCTCGGGTCATGATCTCACGGTCCATGAGTTCGAGCCCCGCGGCCGGCTCTGTCAGCTGGGAGCCCGGAGCCTGCTCCTGATTCTGTGTCCCCCTCTCCCTGCCCGTCCCCGGCTCGTGCTGTCTCTCTCCCTCTCTCTCTCTCTCTCAAAACTAAATAAACATTTCAAAAATAAATAAATTCTGGTTGCACTACTTACTAGATGTGTGACCCTGGACAAATCACTTAACGTACGTGTTAGAGCTCTTCACCAGTAACATGAGTCACCTTAGACCAGCACTTGGCACAGAGGTAGTAGGATGTAAGTGTTAGGTATTATCATTACTTTTACTGATTCTGGGAAGCCACAGCTCTAAAGCCAAGTGGTGGTTAAGTTGCCCTCAGTGTGGCCCTGCTGAAAGATTTTGAGTGTTAGCTTATTTTTAAGTCAAACCGGCTTTCCAAAGGTTCTAGTGGTGTCCATGGACCACTAAAAAGAAGATGCTATTTGAATTATACCAGATTGCAGGAATCAACTCAATTAATAGACCTCATTAATTTCTAACTCTTAATTCATTTACGCTAATACGTTCTTTCCACGGACGGACAGTTCCCCTAGTTACATTCATGGTTTTCATGTCATTACAGATCTTAACATTATCCTCCTAACACCGCTCTTTTGGCCTTGCTCCATTAAGCTCTGTTTTCTTTTCTTTTAATTGTTTATTTATCTTTGAGAGAGAGAGAGAGAGAGAGAGAGCACGCACAAGCAGGGGAGGGCCAGAGAGAGAGGGAGACACAGAATCCGAAGCAGGCTCCAGGTTCCGAGCTGTCAGCACAGAGCCCGACGCGGGGCTCGAACTCACGAACTGTGAGATCGTGACCTGGGCCGAAGTCGGACGCCTAACCGACTGAGCCACCCAGGCGCCCCAGCTCTGCTGATTTCCTAAGCTGAAAAGCACAACATCGGATGATGCATGGCACAGGGGCCTTCCAAGGGGCTCAGAGAGGAAACGTGGCAAGCCCTCATTAATTTGGACTCCACTGATTCTGAATCTGTGATAATTTTGACACAGTATAAATGAGACGTTCCTGGTGTTAATGCAGGAGAAAAGTACTGCGCTCAAATTTTGCACGCCTAAACTTAATCTGAAATGAGAGAAGAAAGAAGGCTTGAAAGGGTGGGAAAGCCCAGGACTTTGACAAAGACTTGGCCTGATTTAAGTCTGGACATGTACACAGCAGGTAGAATTAAGAAATCCAAACTGTAAACCACTCCAAGAATAAAGCAAAGTGGCTAACTTTTAAAACTAAGATGATGGGGCGCCTGGGTGGCTTAGTCGGTTGAGCGTCTGACTTTCAATTTCAGCTCAGGTCATGAGCCCGGGGTCATGGGATCGAGTCCACGCTCAGCAAAGAGTCTGCTTAAGATTCTCCACCACCACTCCCCCCCCCCGCCCCCCCCCCCCCACCGCCATCTCAAAAAAAAAAAAAAAAACCACAAACAAACTGAGAGCATTTATTACTCAATTGACCCCATGGAGAGTCAGGGGGTGGGTATTTTGAGAACCAGTTCTGCCTCAGGACAGCTGGGTTTACTTGGGCATGTGGTTCAGTTTCCTTATCAGTAAAAGAGGGATGGTTTTTACTCTGCAGAACTATTGGAAGGGTTTATTGGAATAATGTCTGTTAAAGTCCCTGGCATTGTGTTTGGGGAGAAGCCAGAGGCTCATTCCAATAATGCTGTCACTACTCAAATTATTTTTTGAAACTCATATTTTTAAAGTGCCTTCAGATTTGGTTTGAGTTGCCCGAGAAAGAAAAGTTTCGCCGCCCTAGGGTCGTATTTCATTTCTGACATTAAAAGAGTTTCCAGATTGGTCTTTTGATCTACTTATCAAACATGGGCTGCTTTTGACTATTTCTAAAAATCAAATCACCATTAAAGAACAAACATACATTGCCATTCAGAGTAGTTTTAAAAAAATCACATGTCATGCTTTTTGGAGGCAAACCTAACAAAATAAGAGTTTCAAAAATGTTTGAGCCATGATCTCATCAATCTTGGTGTTAATGCAAAGCCCCATAAAGACGCTACCTGGAAAGAGCTCAAACTTCTTAGACGTGTACATTCGGGTCGGTTTGTTTAAGAACACGCACACATAGCTTTATGGTCTTATCTCATTTAAAGAATCAACTCCCAGCTTATATCAGAAACATTGGATTTTCTGTGGTCAAAATGATGTCATTTCCATGACACCACATTTGGTAAGAAACCGATGTCAGTTTCCAAGCATAAAGAGGAATTTATAAAACCACAGTTATTTCCTTTTAACCATTTTAATGCAGAAGGGAAGTCAAACGTTGGGATAGGTTACCAAAAACAGTTCCAGAAGTGTCTCAAATCAGAAGATGCGATCCAGAGAAATTATAGGGGAAGATACGTGCATAAAGTAACAGCCACTGCATGGCCACCAGCAGCCAAAATACCAAAGCCCGGGTGGCTCAGTCGGTTAAGCGTCTGGCTCTTGATTTCAGCTCAGGTCATGATCTCACGGTTTGCGAGTTCGAACCCCGCGCTGGGCTCCGTGCTAACGGTTCAGAGCCTGCTTGGGATTTTTAATTTATTTTTCAGAGAGAGAGAGCGCGCGCACACACAAGTGGAGAGGGGCAGAGAGAGAGAAAGAGAGACACAGAATCCGAAGCAGGCTCCAGGCTCTGAGCCGTCATCACAGAGCCCGACATGGGGCTCGAACTCATGAACCTCGAGATCATGACCTGAGCCGAAGTCTGTCGCTTAACCGACTGAGCCACCCAGGTGCCCCTAAATAATTTTTTTTAAAGAATAATTTTAAAAAATCTTACCATGTTTGATTTGTAAAACGGCTTTATTGAGATATAAATCACATAACATGCAATTCACCCACTTAAAGTGTACAAGTTGGGGCACCCAGGTGGCTCAGTTCGTTAAGCATCTGACTCTTGACTTCAGCTCAGGTCATGATCTCATGTCAGGCTCTGTGCTGGCAGCATGGAGCCTGTGTGGCGTTCTCTCTCTCTCTCTCTCTCTCTGCCCCTCCCCTGCTCACTTGCTCTCTCTCTCTCAAAATAAATAAATAACCTTAAAAAAAAAAAAACTTTAACGTGTACAAGTCAATGGTTTTTAGTATATTCACAGACGCAGCCATTTACCACAATTTAATTTTACAATATTTTCATCACCCCGAAGAAACCTTGTAGCACTCACCCCCATGCTTCCCAAATCCCCGGGCCGCAACCACGAATGTGCTTTCTGTCTCAGTACGTTGCCCTTTCCCGGACACTTCACAAAAGCGGGATCCTACAATACGTGGTCTTTGTGGCTGGCTTCTTTCGCTCGGAAGAACGTTTTCAAAGTTCATCCGTGTTGGGAGCTGGTGTTCATCCTTCATTTCTCTTTATGGCTGAATAGCTTTCTGTAGGATGGATAGACCAAAGTTTACTTATCCATTCTTCGGTTGATGGACATTCAGGCTGTTTCCATGTTTTGGCTATTATGAATAATACCACTTGGAACACTTGGGTGCATGTCTTGGTTGGAATGCCTGTTTCCAATTCTCTTGGGTATCTACCTAGGGGTAGAGTTGCTGGATCGTGGGATAACCCTGCGTTTAACATTTTGAGGAACACCCAACAGGGTCCCAAAGCGGCTGCACCGTGTACATTCCCACCAGCAATGCATGCGAGGGTTCTGATTTCTCTACATCTGTTTGATTTTGTTTGGTTGTTTATTTTAATTTTTTAATGTCTATTTATTTTTGAGAGAGAGAGAGAGAATGCAAGCAGGGGAGTGGCAGAGAGAGAGGGAGACTCAGAATCTGAAACAGGCTCCAGGCTCTGAGCTGTCAGCACAGAGCCTGACGCGGGGCTCGAACCTACGGACTGTGATATAATGACCTGAGCCGAAGTCAGACGCTTAACTAACTGAGTCACCCAGGCGCCCCTGATATTGCTTTAAGTCAGTGAAGATGGCTGACGGCAAACCCAGGCTATTAAGATGGAAAGAATGAGATAAATGGTTTCAGGGTGGCTAACAATGGCACGAGCCTGTTGAATGAAGAAGAGTTGGGGGAAAAAAATCCAGTGTCAAATAACATAAAATATTTTAAACATGATCAGTAGCGACCAACATTGCTTGTCACCACCTGTTCTTTTGTGCGCATGTGTCTCTCTCCTGGGCAGCATGCATATTCATATTTAGAGACTTAAATGAAGGACAAAAACTGAAGAGGGAGAGAGCTTAATGGAAATAAATAATTGAGGATAATTATAATTGAGGGAGAAAATAGAGAACTGTTTATGATATTATTCCAATGCGATGTGTTATCAAGCTCCACTGTCCCATTGTCTGATGACTGCCGTCCCATTTATCCCCGATTCTTTGGTGACTTCTCCACTTCTGCTTCTGAATACACAGCCTTTGCTTCGGATATTACTCTTCTGGCACCTTCCGACATAGCCTATTGTGTGTTGTAGTTATTTAACTTTTGATGCAACAGTGATTTGCCTCCCAGATGCCGTCAGGGTATTCAACTTGTATTGAACTTTCTAAGTCACCAAACACAGCTTGGGATTATGATATGAGAATTTCATAAAGGACACATACATTTCAGTGATGTCACAAGATGACAAGGCACAGAGTTTTCTTTTCAGCTTCTGGACCCTGAAAATAAGCACAAAAACAATTGCCTTTTTTTTTTTAACAACATGCCAATTTCCAAACGGCGATACACAATAGCACCAGAAATAAATATTGACCATAGACTGACATTTAATCAAATGTCTGACTCACCCTGCGTGTGACACATTTCCCTTCCGAGTACACACACACACACACACACACACACACACCACTCCACACAACTCCAACAAAGAACTCACCTGTCAATATCTGCCTCTGAGCATGAAAAACTTGCCACTTTCACAAAAGCCTGAAGATCTATTCCCAGGACTAGGAAGATAATGTGCCTCCTCCTGAAACCACTGAGAGATTTTATTTGTAGCTTTTTATGCTGCAGAGCTTGTAAAATAAAATAATAATGCAACACAGTATACTTTGATTGTATATAGCACCTTTCATCCAAGGAGCTTAAAGAAACTTACAAACATTACTCATTCACCTTCATAAATTTTTTTATTAAATTAGCAAGATAGTCTACCGAACAAAAGTTAAAAGCAATAAAAACAACCATATTTTATGTAATGACTGCTCCAAACATATCCAATTTCCATTTTCTTGACTTACATGAAATTATTCAGCCTCTCATTAGTTTCAGCCTCCAGGAGATAAGGCAACCACAAACTGCTGAAGTGTATAAATAAAAAAGAATAATTCAGAGCTCGTGTCGTATTTGTCTTCGCCCTGTCTAGCTTAGAGCTTTAATTCTGAAGAAGAAGGAAAAGCCCATGATATATTTCTTATCCTGCCAATCCTAGGTGTATTTTATGTTTTACGGCAACCCCACTAAGCCTGTAACGGAGTTTCAGCTCTGGGGGGAAATTCTGCTGATGGAAACAGAGACTTACTTATTCCTGGGACTCCAAGACTCTAGGCCTAGCCATTTGTTCCTTGATCTTGATATTGCAAAGACAAAGTTTGGTCGTCTGCGTACGAGTGTAGGCGGAGGGGAGAAACGCTTTTCCCAGCCAGGGAAGCCGTAACGAGGATCCCTACCCCTAGGACACTTCAGACCCAGTATTGGGGCTCCAGGAGTCTCTGTGGGTGTTTTCAAGTGGGTGCTAGCCATTCGAATGAGTCCTTTCTTAAATGAACGTAAAAGTGAGACAGTGCTCAAAATTAATATTACAATAACAGCACTGTCTTAGAACTGCTGGCCATGGTAATACTAAAATGGATTTTCCCTAGGAAATTAGAAGCTTCCACACCTGGGTCGCCCTCCACACTACCCCAGATGTTTCCCTCTCCATACATTTTTTTAAATGTTTATTTATTTCTTTGGAGGGGGGTGGAGAGAGAGGGAGGGAGAGAGAGAGAGAGAGAGAGAGAGAGAGAATTGATGGATTATTCGTTTCTCTTTTGATTTTAGATACCAATTCCTTCCACCCATGAGCACACCCAGCCTCCCCTATGTTCAATTTTTTAAAGCTTATTTATTTATTTATTTATTTATTTATTTATTTATTTATAGAGCACGTGCACGTGCACGCGAGCAGGGGAGGGGCAGAGAGAGACTCCCGAGGAGGCTCCAGGTTAACAGCTCGGTCTCAGGAACGGTGAGATCAAGACCTGAGCCAAAATCCAGAGTCCAACGGCCCCCTCCTTACTTTTGTTTGTGGTCTCTTTGTTGGGAAACTCCTCACCCATTTGGATGTTGAAGGAGAGGCCAAATCAAGGCCTGAAACTCTGCAGACTGTGTTACAATCACACGTTCGTGAGGCCCTAGGCTCTTATACGTGCCAGGGCAAATGTTTAGATGAAGATAAAGCAAATATAGCCCAAAGCTTTATTTTCCTAAAGGAATAATTTTAAGGGAATATTTAACAGTGTTTAAGGGTTTTAGCCGATGTGTGTTTTTAGTCCTTTTTAAGCTATGCCAAAAATAGTTACTTTTGTGGGAAACCAGACAAAAGGGTGGTTTTAAAATATTTTATTACAGAACATGAAAAACATACACAAAGGCAGAGAATAATGAATAGTTATAGAACCTTTACCACAAAACAACAGACATTAACATTGGCCTTGATGACTATATACTCATGAAATGAAATGAAATGAAATGATTCTGCTTTAGCTAAGACTTTATCCTTTCCCCTTACCTTCTTTCTCTTCCTTAAAAAAAAACACGTTAATTTATTTATTTTTGAGGGACAGAGACAGAGAATTCCAAGCAGGCTCTGCGCTGACAGCCCATGCGGGGCTCCATCCCGTGAACCACGAGATCATGACCTGAGCTGAAACCAAGAGTCAGAGCTTAACCGATCGAGCCACCCAGGAGCCCCGACCTTCCTTCTCTTCTGAAAAAAGCACCAGCAGCCTAAAGTTGGTGTTCATCATTCTCATACATAAAGGAGTCTGCTGAAAAATTACTGTTGTTGGCTATTTATTTATCCATTCCTAAATTGATGCAAGTGAAATTTATTTCCATTGTTTTCTATAATTATAGTGTTGTGCGAGGGGGCATGGGGGATATGTGGACTCCTGGGCTGTTTGGGTAGACACATAATCAACTTTGTTATGTACGGTCAACCCGCTCTCCAAATTACTCTTCTGAACTCTTTTATAACTTCAGAGCCTCACCATCGCTTCATGTTCTCAGACTTTTCATATCTTTTAAGTTTTGGCCGATCCACTGTGTGTAAAATATTTCGTCATAAAATGATATTTAATTTACATTTTTCTTCCTCTGTGAGTTGCCTAGTCAAAACCCTTGGCTAGTTTCGTAACGAGTCGATTGCCATTTTCTTATTGATGTAGCGGTGTTCTTTATATGTTGAGGTTACCAACTCTTTGTTAATTATATGTTACAAAATCACTCCCCCAATATACGTCTTGACTTCGTTTTTATTTACTTATTTTAAGGTTTTTAAAAATTTATTTAGGTAATCTCTACACCCAGCATGGGGCTCAAACTTCCAGCCTCAAGATCAAGAGTCTCATGGTCCGACTGAACCAGCCAACCGCCCCTTGACTTTGTTTTTAAGTAACATCTCTTTTTCCCTCTCTCTTTTTAAAACTTTCTAAGTGGAGAATTTCAAATATATGGCTGACTAGACAAAATAGTGTAATAACCCCCCATATATGCATCACCCAGTTTTAAGAATTATCAACTCCTGGCCAGTCTTGTTTGATTTATACCTAACCTGCTCCCCAGCCTTCCCCCCACTCCCTACCAATTTCTCTTCTTGCTTCCTGGGTTATTTTAAAGCAAGTTCCAGATGTCACATTATTTCATTCATAAGAATTTTGGTATGCATATTTAAAAGGTAAAAACTTAAAAAAATTCCCTTCTTCTCTTAAAGATTATCTTGGCTCCTCTTGGTTCTCTACCTTTCTTAGGAATTTTAAGTTGAGATTGTCAAGGGCCGTGAAAGATCCTGTTGAGATTTTTTTTTAAGTTTATTTATTTATTTTGAGAGAGAGAGAATGCATGTGCTCAAGAGTGAGGGAGGGGCAGAGACAGCTCCGTGCTGTCGGTGCAGAGCCCAACGTGGGGCTGGAACTCACAGACGATGAGATCATGACCTGAGCTGAAATCAAGAGTCTGACACTCAACCAACCGAGCCACTCGGGAACCCTGGAAGATCCTGTTGAGATTTTGATTACAATCACATTGGATTTGTAGACCAATCTGAGAATACTTTGTTTTTATGATGTTATTCTCTTTATGAGAATTCCCATCTACAAAAAAGGTATATCTTCCCGTTTGTTGACATCTTTTTTGGTAAGTTTATTTATTTATTTTGAGAGAGACAGAGAACGTGCAAGCAGAGGAGGGGCACAGAGAGAGGAAGAATCTCAAGCAGGCTCTGAGCTGTCAGCACAGAGCCGGACATGGGGCTCAAACTCACTAAACTGTGAGATCGTGATCTGAGCCGAAATCAAGAGTGAAATGCTTAACTGACTGAGCTATCCAGGGGCTCCCCATTTATTGACATCTTTTACGTCTTTCGTTGCAAGTATATAATTTTTATGAGTGTCCTATGATTTTTTTTGGTCATATTTATTTCAAAGGACCTTAGCTCCTGTTGTTATCTTTAACGTTACATTTTTTAAAACGACACTTTATAATTTTTTGATGCTGGTATAGAAGAAAGCCATTGGTTTTGTATTTGAATTTGCACCTAACAACTTTGTCACACCATCTCGTTTGTTCTCACTGTCAATCCTAAAAAGACAATCATGTCATCTGCAAATGCCAACAGTTTTACGCTTCTGACATTTTAATTATTCTTCTTAGGTCGCCGGCAAGAATCGCTGATACGTATTAAATAAAGGAGTGATAATGGGGATCGCTTTGTTTCACGTAACAGGGTTCAATCAGAGGAGCAGAACTCTAGGAGCTAGATATTCGTTGCAGGGATCTGCCCTTACACAACCACAGAAGCTCTAAAGATGCTGTCCTCCCAACTGATGCTGGAGCTTGAAATTCAGGGGCAGATGGTGAGCAAAGGAAAGATGGATGTCAGGTGAAGCAAGATCAAGGACAAGATTAAACCCAAAGGCAGGAGCTGGAGCCCACGAGGACACTGGAACCTGTGTCAATTCTTGTTATCTTCGACCTTGGTGGCTACCGCTCTTTGTTACAGAGCTCAATATACACCCCTTGCCCAGGAGTCAGAAAAGTCCCACCAGCGAGAGAACCACGACCAGCTGAGGTGATTGCTGAGGGCAAAGGGAATGAGGAATGGGTGGGGGAAGAAGGTAATTATAAACGCCAGCTATGACCATGTGACCAGTGGCGGAAACCAAAGAGTTTTGGGTATTTCATTATTCTAATATGAGTAGATTAAAATATTTAGCCAAATTGGGGCCCCCGGGTGGCTCAGTCGATTAAACATCTGACTCTTGATTTCAGTTCGGGCCATGATCTCATGGTTCATGAGTCTGAGCCCTGCATGGGATTGGGATGCTGTCTTTCCCTCTCTCTCTGCCCTCCCCCAACTCACACTCACTAGTGCGCTCTCTCTCTCTCTTTCTCTCTCTCTCTCTCTCTCTCTCAAATGAACTTAAAAAAATATTTGGTCGGGGCGCCTGGGTGACTCAGTTGGTTAAGCGTCAGACTTCGGCTCAGGTCACGATCTCGCGGTCCGTGAGTTCGAGCCCCGCGTCGGGCTCTGTGCTGACTGCTCAGAGCCTGGAGCCTGCTTCGGATTCTGTGTCTCCCTCTCTCGCTGCCCCTCCCCTGCTCACGCTCTGTCTCTCTCTCTCTCAAAAATAAATAAACGTTAAAACAATTAAAAAATATATTTAGTCAAATCTTTTTGTTTTCTTTCCCTCTGGGTCTTGGTTATCAGGGAGCTGAGATCCCCTTCACCCATCCCCGTAACTGTAGCGGAGTTGTTGTCAGAGTTGTTGGCAGAGTTGTGGTGTCCCCTTTTTTCTCACGTCTTTTCCCCAGTATTACACTTATCTCTTTTTGTTAGCCAATTCCATGCATTTTGCGGCGGAAAGACTTAACGTAAAAATGAAATAAATAATGATTCTTGTAGTAACCAGCTTTGGGATACCTCATTTGTTTTCCTTCTTCTATAATATAGATATATAATGGTACTACACCTATGTTGTTTTTTTTTTCCTTTGGAACACCTTATACCCAATAACCATGAAATGGGGGCTGAAGACATTGCCTTCCTGAAGGGGCTTCATCGGTCAAGGTCCAGTTAGAGAACAGAACTACGAGGAAGGAAGATATATACACGGAGGGGCTTGTTCCAGGGATTTGACCTTCGTGCAATTGCAGCAGCGGGCGCCCAGTCCCTGTAAGGTTGCTGTCTTCACTTCTCATGCTGAAAATTCAGGTCCCCCGGGGCCAGCAGTCAGTAAGCGGATGTAAACCGGGGGAGAACAAGCATAAGTGGCAACCCAGAAGCGCCAGCTGGAGACTCTGAGGATGGACTGGGGCCCCTGCTGTTTCACTCCCACCCTCCAAATGTCACCCAAGAATCTCTCCCGTGGGCCACTCTAACCGGAAACATCCAGGAAGGGGAAGAGCGAAAAACGCAATTCAGCTTGGCCAAGTCGACAGATGACAGACCCACCAGAAATGCTTTGGTTTTTTTTCAAAAAACCAGTTTTGCAGAAGAGTCTATTGATGGTAACATGGACCCATTTTATGTGTACAGTTTGATGAGTTTTGACAACTGTTACTGATTCCCCCTGTGTAACCGGCAATCACCCGCACAATTAGGGTATAGAATATTCCCATCCCCCGTAAAAGTTCCCTCCTGCCTCTTTGTATTAATCCCCCTTTGGCCCTTTCAGGCAACCATTAATTTATTTATTGACTGTTTTCTGTCAGCGGAGATTAGATTTGACAGTTCTAGAAGTTTATATAAATGGAAGCCCACAGAATTGTACTCTCTTGTGTCTGGCAATTGTCGCTCAGCCTAAGAGTTCTGAGATTCATGTATACTTTTGCATCCTTCTCGTTGCTGAGTAGTATTCTATAGCATGGGTATAACACAGTTTGTTTATCTCTTCCCCCGTTAATGGGTGGTTGAGTTGTTTTCACCATTTGGCAATTTTGAATAGAGCCACCGTATAAGGCATTGCATGGGGGTACTTTTGTACAAATGCCTAGGAGTACAGTTTCTGCTCTGGTCAAAGATTTTGCCCATTTTTAAATGTGGTTTGTTTTTATAATTGAGTTTTAAGAGGGGTGTTTCGGTGGCTCAGTCAGTTGAGTGTCCTGACTCTTGATTTTGGCTCAGGCCATGCTGAGCTTGGAGCCTGCTTAAGATTCTCTCTCTCTCTCTCTCTCTCTCTCTCTCTCCCTCCCTCCCTCCCTCTATCCCTTACCCCTGTGCATGCTTTCTTTCTTAAAAAAATTTTTTTGAGTTGTGAGAGTTCTGTATGTGTTGTGGATGCAAGTTTTTGTCGGACGTATGTATTTCCTCTAGTATGTGGCTTGCCTTGTGTTTTTCTTGCCTTTTTAGTTTTTTAAAGGTGTGTTTCAAACAGCAGCCGTTCATTTTGATGAAGTCCAATCTATCAGTGTTTCCTTTCTTGGCTAGTGCTTTGTGTGCTAAGGCACCCTTTCTGCCCCAAGGTACACAAATGTTCCCCTATGGTCTCCTCTATGTTTTATAGTTTAATTTTCACATTTAGACCCATCGTCCAGTTAATTTTTATTTATCTGGTGAGTACTGAGGTCCGTTTTTAAAATTATGCGTACCTCGTTGTTCTAGCATTACTTGGTCAGCTTTTTTTTTCTTTTTTTTTTGACCGCATATGTGTGGGTTTATTTCTGGACTCCTTCGTCGATTCCATTAATTTGTAGGTCTGTCCTCACGCCAATATCACACTGTTTTGATGACTGTAACTTTATCATAAGTCCCATAAGACTTTCAAATTTGTTCTTTTCCAAAATTGCTTTGGATATTCTTGGTTCTTCTGCATTTCCATATACGTTTTATAATTGTTCATCAGTTTCTATTAAAGAGTCTGCTAGGCACTCTCAACAATAGCCAAATTGTGGAAAGAGATTAAATGTCCATCAACTGATGAATGGATAAAGAAATTGTGGTTTATATACACAATGGAGTACTACGTGGGAATGAGAAAGAATGAAATAGGGCCCTTTGTAACAACGTGGATGGAACTGGAGAGTGTGATGCTAAGTGCAATGAGCCATACAGAGAAAGACAGATACCATATGTTTTCACTCTTATGTGGATCCTGAGAAACTTAACAGAAACCCATGGGGGAGGGGAAGGAAAAAAAAAAAAAAAGAGGTTAGAGTGGGAGAGAGCCAAAGCATAAGAGACTCTTAAAAACTGAGAACAAACTGAGGGTTGATGGGGGGTGGGAGGGAGGGGAGGGGAGGTGATGGGCATTGAAGAGGGCATCTTTTGGGATGAGCACTGGGTGTTGTACGGAAACCAATTTGACAATAAATTTCATATATTAAAAAATTAATTAATTAATTAATTAAATAAAAATAAAGAGTCTGCTAGGATTTTTCTTGAGATGGCCTTGAATCAATGGATCCATTTGGGGAGAATTTATATCTTAATAGTATTGAATGTTCCAAGCCAGGGGCGCCTGGGTGGCTCAGTCGCTTGGGCGTCTAACTCTTGATTTCGGCTCAGGTCACGATCTGGCAGTTTGCGAGTTCAAGCCCCGCTTCTGGCTCTGCGCGGACAGTGCTGAGCCTGCTTGGGATCCTCTCTCTCTCCCTCTGGCTCTGCCTCTCTCTGTCTGTCTCTCTTTCTCTCACATGTGCATTCATGCTCTCTCTCAAAATAAATAGATAAACTTAAAAAGAAATAATGTTCCACACCATAATCATTGTATCTCTCTTCATTTACTTATGTCTTCTTTAATCTCTTACAACCACGTTTTATCATTTTCACATAGAGGTTTTGTGCGTTTTGTTAAATATTTGCTTGTTGCTATTTTTAAGTTGAAATTTTTTAACATTGCAATTTCCAGTTGTTTATCGGTAGCGATCTCTGTTCTTATCTTTATCACTCCCTTTCTTTTCATTTCATTGGATTTAGTTTACTCTCATTTTTCTAGCTTCTTACAGTAGAAGCTTAGATAATTGTTTTTAAGATCTTTTTTTTCTCTAAAATAAGCATTTATACCGAGAGGTCTCTCTATAAGCAATGCTTTAGCGGCATCCCACAAATTAGATGCTTTATTTTTATTTTCATTCATTTTGAATTTCCTGTTGATTGCTTCTTTGACCCATGAGTTTCTTAAAAACAGGTTGTCTCATGGCCACATATTTGGGTAAAGTTTTTCATTTATCTTTCTATTAGTGGTTTCTAAATTGATTCCCTTGTGATCAGAGGACACATGCTGTATGATTTCAATCCATTTATTGAGGCTTTTTTTTTTATGACATAGCATATCATCTGCGTTGCTCACTCTTGCACGGACGCTTAAAAAGGATGCCTATTCGGTTGCCGTTGGGTGCGAATGTTTCATAAGTGTCAATTATGTCGGTTTGGTTGATGGCATTTAAGTCTTCCATAGCCTTACTGATTTTCTGTCTGTTTGATCCATTAATTATTGAGAGAAGAGTGTTGAAATCTTGAATAATAACTGTGGGCTTGTACGTTCCTTTTTCGTTTCCCCAGACTCTGCCTCTTCTACTTTGGAGCTCTGCTGTTGGGTGCATACGCATTTAGGGTGTACGTCTTCTTGACGAATCGACCCCTTTCTCACTGGGAAATGTCCTTCTTAATCTCTGATAGCCTTTTTTTTTTTTTTTTTTTTGCTTCCTTTTTCACAGCAATGATCTGTTTGTAGATCTGTCAGTCTTTGCCTGAAAATGTCTTGATTAACTGATGGCTTAGGTGGATATTGAATTCCAACCTGAGAGCTACCACCTCCGAGCCCCGTGAACATGTTATTCCATTACCTTCTGGACTCTCACATTGCTGTCGCAATAACTCTTCTCAGCCTAAGTGTTGGCTTCGTTTTTGGTAAGGTGCTTCATCATTACCGGCTAATGGCTTTTAAGATCGGCTACTTAACTTCAGCATTTTGGGTTTGTTTTTATTTTTCTTGCCTGGCAAGATTTATGACTTTAATGAACACAGAAAAAATTGTCAGCCAGTATGTCTTAAAATATCGATTCTCCATCGCACCAGCGTCCCCACAATCTTTCTGTTCTTTCCTTGGGGACTTCCTGTTAGAGACATACTTGACTATCTAATTCCATCCTTGAGATCTCATAACCTCTCTTATATATGCTGCATAATTCATACATGTCGAATAGAGTCACTTGGTTCAAAATCTGCCCCTTATTTTTTAAACACTGACTTGCTCTCATGGATTATAGCGTTCGCTTTAGGTCTTTCATCGTTTTTAAAACATACTTGCTTTATCCTTTGCGTTCGGTTGTTCTGATACCTGAAGTACCTTGGCGACAGAAACCTCCTGTCCGTGTGGCCACTTTTACTCACAGTGAAATCTTATGTTTTGTCATTTGAAGCTGAATGTCCGTGGAGCTCTGGCTGTGCGATCCTGTGCATCTCAGACGTGGGATGCAGACCTCCCGAGCACTTTTGCATTTCTTTCCGCCAGGCAATACAGACTGGGAAGAGTTTTGATATTAACTTTCCATTTTAGGGGTTCCAAGCCCATGAAGCACATGGTTATGCATTTTTCAAGGGAGACGTTTTTTTTTTTTTTTTTTCCTACCCAGAGGCCAGACAAAGCAAGCAAGCAAGCAGGACTTTTCATTGTCAACTTATGCCAGCAGCTGGGTCTTTCTTCCCTTTCCCACCTTTTTTACTAATGGTTGATCCCTTCAAGGCCCGGGATTTCCGTAGAAGGCAGCAATTTCAATTCCTTGCCTCGTGCAAGTCAAAGGAATTTATTTTGCAGCTAAGCCATCATTCGAACAAGAGGGTTAAAGAAACACCTCGAAAGACACAGACGTAGACAGAGTCACCACGAACAAATCATTGCTAAAAAAAAAGAAAAAGAAGCAAAAGATTTTCATGAGGGGGAAAGATATTTGAAGGAAGCAACAAGAATTCAAATGGAAGAAGCATGTGAACAGAGAAATTGGTACGTGCGTCAGTAAAGCTGAAGAAGAAATCGCTACATGTTTTTAATGAGAGTTAATTAAAGGCGCATTAAAAATTAATGGAACAAAGATACTGGACAATAACAGCATGTAAAGTGGAGATCATATCAGGTAAGATTCGCATGTAGCAGAAAACACAATTAGAGCTGGCTTAAACCATCCGGAAAATTTTACTTTCTGATTTACAAGAAATACAAAGATAGGTGGCCCTTGGGCTGGTTAAATCAGGGACCCCTCGAGAGGGAGACACAGAATCCGAAGCAGGCTCCAGGCCCTGAGCTGTCAGCACAGAGCCCGACACGGGGCTCGAACTCACGAACCTCGAGATCGAGACCTGAACCAAAGTCAGACGCTCAAACACCCGAGCCACCCAGGCGCCCCTCAGATCACTTTTGTCTGTAGATCTCTTTGTTCCACCCATCTGGAAATTTCCATTCATCACCTGGAAAAACTTTCTTCGGCATACGTACGTGTATTTTTTTTTCTCCCTAAATTGGAAATCATGCTGTAGGCACCATTTTGCTATCTGTCCTTTGGAAAATATTCATCATTAGAATGTTCAGCACTCAGTAGAAGAAAACCTTTGATTTCATTTTTCATTTTTCACATGGCTGTTTTGGAACTGTGAAGAGTCCTTAAAAAACTTTGACTCAACCAACAGCTTAATGTAATTCATTCTCATCTGTTCGCTCCAATCAAAATAAGGGAGGAAATGTCCACCTACAGAAGGTGGAGGGTTAGAGAATAAACAAGCTGGTGAATGTTCACACAGTAGGGGAGAAATAGAAATCAGGAAAATCTGTTTTCACTAAGCTGGTTTCATGGTCTTGTTTTCTTCACTCTCGAGATGAGGATTCTGACGTCAGTGTCGCAACGTCTTTATTAAAATATGCTTTTTTTTCTTCGTGTTTCCCGTTTTCAGGGTTGTGCAACAAGGCTCAGTAAGTGTGGCTTTTATTAAATAACTCTGAAATGCTTTGTTTATTGGTGGGTTTTTTTCCGTATAGTATTATGACCAAAGGCCTGCCTAGGAAAGATGCTAGAAACTTCCTCGTGGCCCTGAGTTTGTTGGGGGAGGGTGGTAGCTGCTGTGGCTGTCTGTTGCAGAGAAGTCACTTGGGTCATCAGATGCCATGGAAAAGAGCCCCACTTTTCTGGGTATAAGTACTCCCACCATGGGAGCCACCGACATCAGCTCAGATCATGATCCTGTGGTGTGATTTTGGGCCCCGCATCGGGCTCTGGGCTGACAGTGTGGAGCCTGTTTGGGATTCTATCTCCCTCTCTCTCTGCCCCTCCCCCACTCTCTCACACACACACTCTCTCTCAAAATAAACTTAAAAAAAAAGTCCTTTCACCATAAAGAGAATGGTTAATTTAAACATAAACTTTCTTTTTCTTTTTTAAAAATGTTTTAAAATATTTATTTATGGCTTGAGAGACAGAGAGTGAGCAGGGGAGGGGCAGAGAGAGAGGGAGACACAGAATCCGAAGCAGACTCCAAGCTGTCAGCACAGAGCCCGACGCGGGGCTCGAACCCACGAACCGTGAGACCATGACCTGAGCTGATGTCGGACGCTTAACCGACTGAACCACCCAGGCGCCCCGAAAAACTTTTTAAATTAAAAAAATAGAACTCGTTGGGGTGCCTGAGCCGCCCAGTGGGTTAAGCATCGGTCTCCTGCTCGGGTCATGATCTCACAGTTCCTGAGTTCAAGCCCTGCACTGGGTTCTCCGCTGTCAGCACAGCCCTCTTCGGATCCTCTGTCGCCCTCTCTCTCTGCCCCTCCCCCCAACTCTCTCTCTCAAAAATAAAGAAAACACTTAAAAAATTGTTTTAATTTTCAAGAGATAAGACAAGATAAGATAAGATAAGATAAGATAAAAAAAAAGTCTTCCTGTCACAGCTATCTCCCAGGTCAACACGTTTCCTTCTGAACCAGTTGTTTGCCGGCTTCTTCACAAATCCACTCACTGTCCTCTGTCTGCACTGCTCTGTGCTACAGGAAACGGAATTTCCCAGGCTCCCTTGCATGGTGGTTTCTGTAGCTTCAGGCAATAGGGGCATGGCGGCCACTGGTAAAGACCGGGGGGTGTGAGGAGGGCAGAGCCAGGGTGTTTCTTTCTCCCCTCATGCTTGAGTAGGACCTCCTGCAGTTGTTTCAACTCCTCCTTGGTTCCGGCCCCCCCTTGTCGGCTTACCCTCTGTGTCCCAGGTACCCCTGGGCACTCCCCACCACCATTCTCCTACTGCCCATTGGCCCAGCTTTCAGATTCTGGTAACACCACCTCCTCCCTGTATCTTTTCAGCCCTAAGGGTGGTAGACATTTCTTGCTCTTAATAACCTCTGGGTTACCTCATAGTCTCCTATTTGACATCTTAATTCTTCCATTACCTGTGTAACCAAATTCTTGTATTAAATACACTCTGAATGAAATCCCTAGAGTGGTCTCTCTGGCCGGACCCTGACTGACTATCAGCCTTGGAGACAAACAGTATTATTAATTTCTTACGGGTGTCCTCCCAGAGGTATTTAATGCATATACAAACAAATTATATCAGTTTTCTCCCTCCCACTTTTTTTTTTTTAACGAATGATAAAATATTATACGTACTATTCTGCACTTTGCTTTTTCTTCTTTTCACTGAGCAATAATCTTGGAATTTGTCCTCTGTAAAGATTCCCAAGATCTTCCTTATTCCTTTTAATCCTTCACATGGTGGGGCACCTGGGTGGCACAGTCGGTTAAGTGTCTGACTCTTGATCTCGGCTTAGGTCATGATCTCACAGTTTGAGAGTTCGAGTCCTGCGTCTAAATAAATTGTCAGAACACAGCTATGCTTATTTGTTTATGTATTGTCTATGACTGCTTTTGAGCCAGTCCCTTATTCATTTAAGAGTCCCTGGTATTACAAATAATTCTGCAATTATTAACCTTGAACCATGTCATGAACTTGGGATACAATCTGGGAACTGAAATTGCTGGGTCAGTGGGTATGTGAGTTTGAAAACTTTTTAAGCATCACATTTCAAAAATATATTCTTGATTGGCTTGGGAGCAGAACTTTCAGAGTTCCAGGGAAACAGGATGTTAAATTTCATCTTTTCGTTTTATTTTGCATTTGAAAACGTGGTCAAAATAATTTCTCACACAACAACACAATTTCGCACTGTGTAATGTCCTTTAAAAATTAGGTGTTAAAAATGAATCCTTCACGTATACAATCAAGTGAGGGCAAAAAAGGCAGGATTCCATAATTATCTTGAGTTTTTCAGAAAGTTCAAGTACGGCTAGTTTAACAGAGTTTAAGAGCTCTGTTGGGGTCTCTTGATTGTGAATAGGTACACTGATTACCCACTGAGGCAATGCAATTTGCTTATTGAATGAGTTCCCCTGGGAAGAGGTTGAGTTTTGTGTGGAGAGTTGTGCCGGCAAGGGATTGAGGACAGGTAGGTTCTAGAGGTGCCCAAGACACAAATTGGTGCGACTTGAAAGCAATCATGTAGGTTTACGCTTTAAAATTCTATTCCTGAAAAAATAAAACAAAAGAAAATAAAATTCTACTACTGAAAGCTTTACACTCCCTTGCCTCTTTAAGGAATTATATAGGCTGGCCCAAGGAATGTCTATTTCTGCTAGTTAAAGCGTGAACCTTGGGGTCAAGGTAATTTCTGGAAACAAAATCACCTATGAGAAAGAGTGCCATTACGGAATATTATCCTCGGTGCCGCGGTCGTCCAACTTCGGTGAAGGGGCCAGGCGGTACATGTCTTCGGTGTTAGGGGCCGTGCAGTCTCTGTTTCGACTACTCAATTCTGCTGTTTTAGTGCTACGGTAGCTGTAGATGATACATAAATGATTGAGCACGGGTGGCAGGATTTTGCCAGAAGGCTGGAGTCTGCCGACCAGTGCCCTAGAGCAAAACCGGGGTCCTCACAACACACAACTGCAACATCTGACATGACTTCCCCTGGGGACAGCCTGGGTATGCTCTCTCCTTGGCTCAGAAGTCTTTTGGATGAGAGTAAGTGCACAGGGCATGTTGATACGATATCTTTCAATGAATTTGGGGATCCATGGAGAGAATGCCATTCATGACACAGCATTAGGGAGTAGGAGAACCACCACTACCACCACAACAACAACAAACGGGCCCCTGGTGTCCATGATGGCACCTGAAGCAGATTGTATCCAAAGATGGCTGTCAACAATTTCTCCTATCCCTGTATGTTGCACCTCCCATCAAGAAGCGAGGTCTATTTCTCTCCCTTTGAAAACGGGCTGACCTTGGGATTTGCTTTGGCCGATGGAATACGGCAGAAGCAGGGCGCCTGGGTGGCTCAGTTGGTTAAGCGTCCGACTCTTGATTTAGGCTCAGGTCATGATCTCACAGTTCACGGGATCGAGTCCCACGTCAGGCTCTGTGCTGTCAGTGTGGTGCCTGCTTGGGATTCTCTCTCCCTCTCTGTCTGACCGTCTCCCACTCGTGCTCACTCTCTCTCCCTCTCTCAAACTCAATAGATAAACCTAAAAAAAGAAAAGGATGGGGTGGAAGTTCCACGCCTAGGCCTCACGAGACGTGGCAGCTTCAGCTCTCACCCGCTTGCAAGCCTTTAGGTGGAGAACTTTCTAACGTAGACAAACTTGAGTTAGACTTCGGAATGATGAGCGATCACATGGGGAGAGAGAGAGGGAGGGAGAAGTCAAATGGAGGACTCGGGTGTCCAATCACTCCTGCCACCCAGGCTGAGGTGCCTGACACGTGGGTGAGGCCATCTTTGATTTGCCGGCTCCAGCCCGGCTCCCAGCTCAGTGTAGCCATACAACTGACTGCGGGTGACAATGCACAGAGCAGAGCAATCACGTCTCTGCCCATCTCCAGCCGAACCGCAGAACTATGAGCACATGAATGGTGGCTGTTTTAAGCCACTGGTTTTAGGGATGGTTTGTCATGCAGCAATGGTTTCGCTGCAGGGAAGTCACATTGGGGAACTCGAAGGCTCTCCTGACTCCTGACTTTCTGCCCTTACAGCACAGTATCTAGCAACTCCTTAATCTGGCCTCTCCGCTGCCTGGCTTTTCCTTACCTCTCCCCCACTATCTCTGCCTGCTCTGTTGTAGGGAAGTTTCCTTCTGGAGAGCGGTACGGCATAGATATTAGGGGCACTGTCTCTGGAGACAGAATGCCTCTTATTAGCTGTGTGACCTTGGTCGAAATTGCTTGATCTATCTGTGCTTCGTTTCTGCATAGAAAAGGGGAGGAGTAATAGTCTCTCCTTCATGTGCGCTGATGGTGAACGTTAGTACGTTAATATGTGTAAAGCCCTCAGCACGTGGCTGACGGTTTTGGTAGCCTTTGTTCAAACATTCCGTGGCCCAAACATGGTGGTCCTCTCTGCTCCTCTTTCCTTTTCCTCTATCCTTCTTTCCTTCTCTTTCAGCCCTTCTGGAGCCCCACCTGCTACCTGGAGCCCCCTAATACAGTATCTCTCACCCATGTTCCTTCTCCAGTTTCCTGGACACCAATTCCCAGGACACGCATGTGACATTTAGGCTTGGAGATCCTGTGGTCTCTGAACTTGCTGAGGGTCACCTTCTGCCTCTTGGAGGCAGGGACCATTGTGTAAAGATACACAACAGTTGCACTGAAATGAAAAACTGAGTGAAGGACCGAGGGGGGACTAAATCCAGTGGCAATGCTTTGAGACCTAATCACTCAGTGAAGTGAGGGTGGGTCCTTCTTCTGACACACATGATATAGACATGATATAGACATGATATAGACACACATGATATAGGCAGCCCTGTCCAATTCTTTGCCGTGTCACTCGGGAGCTCGAGAACACTGGACGAGTACTTACCTTAACTCTTTGGTCTCCTTATCTGTCAAATGGGAAACTTAACCATAGTACTCCATTCATGGGGCCACGGTGAGGATTGAATGGCTTATATTTCTTGCCCTTGGAACAATGCCTGGCAGAAGGAAATATTTTATAAATGTGAAATATATTTTTATCATTAAGCCCCCTGATTTCTACCACCTGCTGTCAGCTCTATCACCTAATGAGCCAACCACGAAAGAACACGTGTCTCTGTTTTTCGGTCACCAAGATCATCCCACCAGCTAGGATCCTCCCCCCACTGCCCTCCTCCCCACCCCCCAGCTTAAGGAGGACTGCCCTCAGGGCATCCTATCCGACCATTCCTTAAAGTAGTCTCTTCGACCAGGACTGGAGAAGGCTACGGGAGAGATTTACGCCTGAACTGTGTTATTTTAGCCCTTTGTAGAGTTGATTTTCTTGGATGGTGCTTCAGTACCACACCTTTGGTCTATACTGCAGGACCTTATGAAGAATAGCACCGTGGATGGTAGACTTTCCTAACAAGATACAACTGAAGAGATTAATTTCATTTCAGTGTCCTCTGTATAGGGAAAACTTTCTCTTATGTTTCATTAGTAAGAATAATTGTTCTTTTCTCAGTTTTTTACCGTATGTCCCTGTGACACATGTGATGGAGCACATATCACTCTTGGCCTTTATCTGCCAAATCCGTGGCCCTCTAGCAAGTAGACAGGCTCTTACACGGCATTTTAGGGGATCCTAGCCTAATTCCTTGCTTCACCTCTTGTTTTCTACTCTCATTTTCCCTTTCCCCTGATCACCTTGCTTAATTTTTTGAAATGGCAGTCCAACTCAAATCCTTTTGTGGGACGGAAGCGAGCCAAAAGAAAGACATAAACATTGCTGCTTAAAATAACTCGAAATCAACACCTTTTTAAAATACGTGGATAACGTAAATATGCATCCTGTAATTTTAGAAATCGTATAACTTATCCGTGAGTTTCTTCTCGGCCTTGAGTTGTTAAGCAGTTCATGAATAAAATTAGAAAGATTTGAAGCAAGAATGCGAAAGGAGACCCCTCCCTGGTTCTTGTTTCCAAGCTCAAAAGATATATTGTCGTGAAATCCACTAGGACAGCCATTATGGTCTGCTAGGAATTCTATTGGATGCACTACATTCATTACCTTAGTCATGAACAAATCGGTGCCATATTGAATATAGTCCGCAAATAAAATATGTGCTAGACACAGGTGCTGAGGAGCCAGCAGAGTAAAACCAGGCAAAATCTCTGCTTTGGTAGCACTTTAAGTGGCATTAGTCGTCTTTTGTCACGAATTGGTAACTGTTTGCCTTTGAGCAAGTTATTTTCGTGCTCTGAGCTCCCAAAGAGTCTCACGACAATGATGAAGATGATGTGAATGTGCCAGCCCATATTTTACTGAGCGTATACTATGTTCCAGACATTGTTCTAAGGGTTTTACATGTACAGGCTCATTGACCTCTCAGGCCATCCAATGAAATTTATGCTAGTATTAATTCCACCTTCTAGAATAGGAAACGAAGTCACACACGGTTTCTGAACTTCAGCACTATTTGGGGCCAGGTAATTTTTTGTGATGAGGGGGCTATGTTGTGCACTGTAGGATGTCCAGCAGTGTCTCTGGCATCTACTCATGACTAAGTGCCAGGAACAATCCCTGTCCTCAGTTGTGACAACCAACGTGTCTCCAGACATTGCCAAATGTCACCTGAGGGGCAAAACTGGCCCTGGGTTGAGAATCACTTGGTTAGAGGATTCGCCTAAACTCACCCAACTAGTAAGCGTCAGAGCTGAGATTTAAGCCAGGCCTTCTGGCTCCAGAATCTGTAATAGCAACAACACCAAGCTCTGGGTGTAGTCATCTTGTTCATAATCATAATTTTCAGCGGCGACAATGCAAAAACCATGCCCTAACCTTCTGAAAATGGTGGACATAGAATTGAAGTTGAAATTTAATACTTATTTAGCATTTTTATTATTCTCTGTAGGATCAAGTAGGGTCCCAGCAGGAAACAAAAGTATCCTCTAATTAAGGTAATTTTGGGGGCGCCTGGGTGGCTCAGTCGGTTAAACGTTCGACTTTGGCCCAGGCCGTGATCTTACAGTTCGTGGGTTCGAGCCCTGCATTGGGATCTGTGCTGATGGCTCAGGGCCTGGAGCCTGCTTTGGATTCTGTGTCTCCCTCTCTCTCTGCCCCTCCCCCGCTCACGCTCTGTCTCTCCCTCCTTCAAAAATAAACATTAAAAATTTTTTTTAAGATAATTTGGGGAGGGTTGACTAAGCCAATTGTTGACAAAGGTGTGGGACAGGGAGTAGAAAGACCAGAATACAGACTGCGGTACTCTGAGGCTATTAACAGTGGTGAGACTTTACCACTTACAGGCCTGATGAGATGAGGATGAGAAAGAGACAGACAGACAGAGACAGAGAGTGTTATAAAGAGACACCTTGAGAAAGACACAATCTTCTGTCAAGGGACCCAGTTAACTTAAGGTGACCCTGCAAGGAGAGCGCCAGGAGAATAAGTATCGTAACTTCACTCTGCTTCCTCCTTCTAATGTTCTGGTGCTACTCATTGGCTCCCCACTGGAAGCCAGAGAACAATGGCGGCCACTGCTGTACTCCATTCAGGTCAGGAGGAGGAGAAGGGTGACGACAGATATCCATATACCACAATAACATTTCTCATGGGGTTTCTATCTATTGGCTTGGAGCTTTTCAACGTTAATCCATTAACTTCACTGATTTGCGACTTTTCTTGGTGAGAAGTCAACCTCCTCTCACATCTTTGTATAGATTTTTCCATGACCTCCAATTTGTGTAGCGGATTAACCAGCTTGGATGGAATTTGAGGGGAGAAAAAGAAAATTATTGTAATATCTGCTTTGGAAAGATGTCATCAGGATACATCTGTTACCAGGAACATAAGGTTCGTTATTATGTGTTTATATTGGCAGAACTTCCAATGTGAAAATTCTCTTCTAAGCAGTTCTTTGAAATATTTGGATATTTGCTTCAAACTTTTTGTCATGCCCTAAATTGATTAAACGTTTATTTTAAAGAGTTTATGCATAGCGTGCCTGAATTTGCAGTCCTTTCAAAAGAATTTTAAAGATCATGTCTCTACAACGACAAAAACAGCTTATCAATTCAGGGAAACTGAATCCATCTATGGGGGGAAAATCACCACTATATAGTTGATTATGTGACATCCTGTATGTGAAAAAGCTCTTGGGTTGACCGTAATGTTTATTTTTCTTGCAGTGGATTTTGGCACTGTTGGGCAGAGCTTGGCTAAGTTTCTTGCCTACCCACCCTTGACTGCTTCTGCCTTCTTCTCCATCTCTTCTGTTCTTACACCTTATACCTTGTGAGTTTGGACCCTTGCTCTGAACTTTATGTTCTAGAAACATAGAATCTTGGGGTTGAAAGTGCTTTTAGTAACCACTCAGTTCATTCTCCCTCCCAGTGAACACCCTCTTGTGTAATGTCTCTGATGGGTGGCCACCCAGCCCGTGTTAGAGCATCACCTAAGACAGGGAACCCTCTGCTTCCCAAGGTATCTTGTTCCAATGTGGGCCAACTCATACTGCTAAACAGGTCTTTGGCGGGGGGGGGGGGGGGGCAGTGAGCAGAGGAGGGGCAGAGAGAGAGAGAGAGAGAGAGAGAGAGAATCCTAAGCAGGCTCCTCCCTCAGCATGGATCCCGACACAGAGCTCGATCCCACCACCATGGGATCATGACCTGAGCTGAAACCAACCCACTGAGTTGAGCAACTCAACCCGCTGAGCCACCCAGGTGTCCCCAGGCCATCGTTTTATTGAGCCCAAACTGGCTTTTGTCTATCTTTCAGACATTAGGCACTGGTGAAGATCCCAGGTTCAGAGTCAGACCACCTTTGTTCACATTTCAGTTTTCTCACCCTCTGTGTGCCTTTGCCCAAGTTCTTTACCTTTCTAAGCCAGTTTGTTTCTCTGTAAAATAGGGATAACAGGATGGTGGTAGCTTAGAATTATCCCAGTTTTGCCAAGTTGGAACTAAGATCCCCAGATCTCTTTCCTTAGTTGGTTCTGGGTTAGGGTTGCCTACAAGAGAAATTGGAGGGGCGCCTGGGTGGCGCAGTCGGTTAAGCATCTGACTCTTGATCTTGGCTCAGGTCATGATCTCACGGGTTTGTGAGTTCGAGCCCTGCATTGCGCTCTGCGCTGACGGGTGCCGAGCCTGCTTGGGATTCTGTCTCTCCTTCTCTCTGCCCCTCCCACGCTTGTGCCTGCGCTCTCTCGCGCGCCTGCCCGCGCTCAAAATAAATGAACTTAAAACAATTTTTTGAAAGAGAAATTGGAGAGCAGAGTGAGGCAAGAAGGAGCATGTAAGGGCTGGTGCTGTTGCAGTTCCCCTGCCAGATCTTCTGTCTTCAGCTTCTCGGAATCTTGGGCCAACTCTGTGTGAAGTCCAGTGGCAAAGTGTGGCTGCATCTCTGCGGGTCACCCGCGTCTTAGAGACGGTGAGAGGCCAATGTAGGTTTCCGGGTAAGGCCAATATGACCAAGATGCGTTCTGATGAGAGGCAGATGTAGGTTTCAGCTCCTTCACACTCGCACCCACCTCACGTCTATCCGCCCTCCCCTCCCTTCCCACCTGCTGGCCAGACACCAGAACACAGAAGCGAGAGCTGTGCGTAAACTATACGACTCCCACAACTTCCTGCAGTCTAATCCCTCGAGTAAATCTCTTACATTCCTCACACTACTCCTGCTTCTCTGATCAAACCCTCGTGATGCCAGTATATTGTAACGAGTAAATGAAATAACATTCAGCGGAGTCCCTGATACACGGGGAAGTGCCCCGAATCTGCAGACCTGTATTATTCTTCATCTGTGTGGAACCACCAGCTCCAGTCTCCGATCTCCAGAGCATTACAGAATGCATTTGCTTCCTCTTTCATCTGACACTGGACCCAACGTATTTATTTAGGATTTTTTAAAAAAATGTTTATTTATTTATTGAGAGAGAGCAAGAGCGGGCGTGCATGTGGGGGAGCAGGGGAGGGGCAGAGAGAGAGAGAGAGAGAGAGAGAGAGAGAGAAAGGGAGACGGAATCCCAGGCAGGCTCCGTGCTGTCAGCGCAGAGCCCAAGGTGGGGCCGATCCCACTCACCCTGAGATCATGACCTGAGCCGAAATCAAGAGTCCCCACTTAACCGACTGAACCACCCAGGCGCCCTGAGGCCCCACATGTTCAAATCCATGTTTTTGAGGATTTCTGTAGACAGACTGACCTGCCACGTGAAACTTTCTGGTAGATACCGGGCTAAGTGATTTAGACACGTTATCTCGGTTAATCTTCATCAAAAGTCTCGGAATCTTACAGACGAGGCTAGTGAAGCCTGTTCCAAGGTGATACACATGTCAATCTAAGCTTGTTAATGACCTAGGAAGACTCTTGGACTGTCTACATTTAGATGACTTTCATAACAACGTTCAATTTTTAAACTTACATATTTAGGTTTTCTTTTTTGAAGTGTTAAGTTCAATTTGTGAATATTGTTAGTTATGCTATTAATAAATCTTGTAATTGCCGTATAAAATAAGGGCAATTACTTTCATTTGTTCTCTGATTAATAGTCAACACAATTCAAACAAATTAGATTCGCTTTAAACAATTAATCTCATTTATAAATGTATTTAATTCCCCTTTTTAAACTCTACTCATACATTTAATATACTTGAACTTTTCAAGCCCTTCACCTGCCTGACCAGAAGTAAGTATAATCCTAACAAATAAAACCCTGTGAGGTGGTTGGATGACTCTGGTGAAGATAATAAATTAAGCCTGTAAGTTTGTTGAATCTTGAGTTTTCTTAAATATTTCAATACTATTAATACACTTAGTGAAATTCTCATACTTTTCTATCTGACACTACGAGTCAAAATCAATGGCTCAAGGCTAATCCAATCTGACAGATTTCCTAAAATGGCAGATCCTCTTAAACATTACAAAGAGATTACTTTTAATTCACACAAAAGCATTCCTGCGATGAGGGTTATTGTAGCATTCTAAATTCTTCCCAGAGTTAAAAAGTCACTCAAATAAGGACGGCCATATCTGGTGACCGTATCTGGTGGATTGAGCAAAAGTTAGAAGGTGGCTTTGGCCACCAGGGTCTGTTTGCTCATTAGTTGGAGATTCAAGACCAAGACACAGGATTTAAGAGCTTCATGCCCAAAAATGAACTATTGGGACCTCATCAAAATAAAAAGCTTCTGCACAGCGAAGGAAACAATCAGCAAAACTAAAAGGCAACCGACAGAATGGGAGAAGATATTTGCAAACGACGTATCGGATAAAGGGTTAGAATACTTAGTATCGAAAATCTAGGTAAGAATACTTAGTATCGAAAATCTATAAAGAATTTACCAAACTCAACACCCAGAAAACAAATAATCCAGTGAAGAAAGGGGCGAAAGACGAATAGACACTTCTCCAAGGAAGACATCCAGATGGCCAACCGACACATGAAAAGATGCTCCACATCACTCATCAGCAGGGAAATACACATCAAAACCACACTGAGATACCGCCTCACACCTGTCAGAATGGCTAGCATTAACAACTCAGGCAACGACAGATGTTGGCGAGGATGTGGAGAAAGAGGATCTCTTTTGCACTGCTGGTGGGAATGCAAGCTGGTGCAGCCACTCTGGAAAACAGGGTGGAGGTTCCTCAAAAAGTTAAAAATAGAAGTACCCTATGACCCAGCAATGGCACTACTAGGTATTTATCCAAGGGGATGCTGTTTTGAAGGGGCACGTGCACCCCCACGTTTATAGCAACACTATCAACAATAGCCAAAGTATGGAAAGAGCCTAAATGTCCATCGATGGATGAATGGGTAAAGAAGATGTGGTATATATAGACAATGGAGTATTACTCGGCAGTCAAAAAGAGTGAAATCTTGCCATTCGCAACTACGTGGATGGAACTGGAGGGTATTATGCTAAGCGAAATTAGTCAGAGAAAGACAAAAATCATATGACTTCACTCATATGAGGACTTTAAGAGACAAAACAGATGAACATAAGGGAAGGAAACAAAAATAACATGAAAACAGGGAGGGGGGCAAAACAGAAGCGACTCATAAATATGGAGAACAAACTGAGGGTTGCTGGAGGGGGTGTGGGGGGGGATGGGCTAAATGGGTCAGGGGCCCTAAGGAATCTACTCCTGAAATCATGGTTGCACTAGATGCTAACTTGGATGTAAATTAAAAAAGAAAAGAAAAGAAAGAAAAGGAAAGAAAAAACGAGCTTCATGCCTCCTGAATAAGTCTACCTTAGCCACTGAGTACAAAGGGAACTCCCCCTTTTATAGTCACTTGGCTCAGGGGACCCTCCAGTGCCATATGTGTCACTATGACATTTTAGCCACCTGATTTGGATAGTTAGAAATCTGCGATTCCACTCAGGCGGCAGCTAACACCTTTTACCTCTAATTGGGTAAATTCTTTAAATTCTTTAAATACTCTATTCAATCACGTATCAAGGGACCAGTAGAACTGGATTTCAGCCCAGGTCTCCTGGCGCCCAGGGCTTAGGCTATGATCTGCCATGATACGCAGTTTTATAAATCTTCTCAAGTCTTTTTCCTTTTTTTAAGCTAAGCATTTCTTTCCAGTTCTCAAGGGTTTTTTTTTTTCCTTCCAGTTTTCATTTTATGAATATCCAATTGCCTCACTCTCCTAATTTCCCTGTTCAGAACTTACTTCGGTTGTCAACATTCTTCCTAAAATGTAGCAAACTGGAGAATCATGGGACAATTACCCACCTGGATGTAGACCAGAGTGAGGAAGAGTGAGTTCAAGGATCAGTCTTTAAAATGGGCCTGCCTAGAGGCGCCTGGGTGGCTCAGTCAGTTGAGCTTCCGGCTTTGGCTCAGGTCAGGATCTCGTGGTTCTCGAGTTCGAGCCCCGAGTCGGGCTCTGTGCTGACGGCTCAGAGCGTGGAGCCTGCTTCGGATTCTGTGTCTCCCTCTCTCTGCCCCTCCCCAGCTCATGCTCTGTGTCTCTCTGTCTCTCAATAATAAATAAACGTTGAAAAAAATAATAAACAATAAAATAAAATAAAATGGGTCTGCCTTCATTTCCTCCACCTCGTTATGATGTATTGTATTGTTTAAGATAAAGATCTGGCCCTGGTTTCCTGGTTGTCTTAGCCGCTGGTGTGTTGGGATAGAAGGGGTTGCAAATCAGTGGTCTTGATACTTTGCTTCTTTTAAACAGGGCTCAGTTATGAGCTGGTTTTTAAGAGCCACATCAAAGTGTTAGCTCAGGTCATCCTTTTACGGAGATAGTTATCCCTAATTCTATCCCCAAACTGCCTTGTCTTCTCCATTCTGAATGTGTATAATCAAATTCTTTGAACGAAATATGGAAATGTACATTGAATTTACCCCTCTTAAATTTCATCCTGCTTATCAGGCACGTTATTCCAGCCTGTAGAATTCTCTCTGTGTCCTTACACCAAGAATACTATCCTTCTGAACTTAATTCTTGTTAACCCTATGATTTAAAAACAAGTCTTTGTACCTTCACTTAAATTGTTAGTAAACATGCTAAAGAGATTGATGAAGAGACTGCGTAAGCTAGCTAGATTTCCACCCTGGTTGATGTTGATCCATTAATTAAAACCAGAACCTTTGGGGCACCTGGGTGGCTCAGTCGGTTAAGCATCTGACTTCGGCTCAGGTCATGATCTCGTGATTCGTGAGTTCAAGCCCCGTGTCAGGTTTTGTGCTGACAGCTCGTGAAGTTGTGGTTCGTGAGTTCGAGCCCCGCGTCAGGCCCTGTGCTGACAGCTCAGAGCCTGGAGCCTGCTTGCGATTCTGTGTCTCCCTCTCTCTCTGCCCCTCCCCCACTCACAGTCTGCCTGTCTCACTCTCTGTCTCAAAAATAAACAAACATTAAAAAAAATTTTTTTAACCTTTTTGGTATCATTATTTAATCAATCACAAATTTGCCAAATTCTTGAATGCCATCCATATTTCTACATTTTGTCCACGATACCATGAGACTCTGTACAATGTATTACTGAAATGAAGATATTTTATTTCTAGTACATACCACAGTCCCAGAGACAGCAGGTACTCGGTTAAGACTTATATTAATGGATGTATCATACCATTTTGGGACCACCAAGTGTTTTCCGGAACATGTTGTGTGTTCTCTGCTTCTATGTTCTTGCCTCTAAAATAAAGCCTATCTGCTGAACACTAATTGTTAAGGTAAGTGCAAAATATGGGTAGCTATATTCCTTTTAAGAGTACAAAAGGCCAGGGACACCTGGGTGGCTCAGTCAGGCATCCAGCTTTAGCTCAGGTCATGATCTCACGGTTCATAGGTTCAAGCCCGGAGTTGGGCTCTGTGCTGACAGCACGGAGCCCGGAGCCTGCTTCAGATTCTGTGTCTCCCTCGCTCTCTGCTCCTCCCCCGCCCGAGCTCTATCTCTCTCTGGCTTTCAAAAATAAATAAACGTTTAAAAGTTTTAAATAATAATAATAATAAAAAGAGTACAAAAGGCCTGTGATATACAAGACAGTCAATAGTTCCTCTTAACCACAGCTCTTCGACACATACTATTGTTCATTTGTATGATCTTGAATAGTTTGAAATGTTGGATTGTTTTGAGCAGATTGTGATTCTTTTTTCCCTCCAGTTCACTGAGCCTAGAAAACAAAAGGAGATTCAATTTCAAGTCAAGTGGGTTCATTAGTCGGGTCTATTTTATTTTGTTTGTTTGGGTTTTTTTGGATTTTTTTTTAAATTTTAGATAGAAAGTGGGTATGCACGTGCGAATGAGCAGGGAAGGGGTAGGGGGAGAGAGAGAGAAAGAGCGCAAGCGAGTGGGGGAGAAGGACAGAGGGAGAAAGAGTATCTAGAGCAGGCTCCGTGCTTAGGGCAGAGCCCAAGGCGGGGCTCGAACCCACGACCCTGGGATCATGAGGTGAGCCCAAATCAAGAGTCAGACGCTCAACCGACCGAGCCACCCAGGCGCCCCTATTCTGTTTGTGTTTGTTTGTTCTATTGGAGGGAGAAGTTTTTGTTCCTTAGTAAATTAGGTTTTTCTAGTTTTGTTCACAGTTGACACCAACGTAAGTTTTATGTGACATGGTTTTAATCTCAAGATCTCCCCAACACACTCTGGAGCATCACACTTCTTCCATTTGATATTTGACTGGAAAATCCAGGTAAAGTTTAACCAAAACACGAAACAAGTATTGGTAAGAACGAAATTTGATTCTTAAAAATATTAATGGCTAAAAATAATTTTTTTCTTGCCTATTCTGAATTTTCTTTGGTATTACATTGTGCATGTAATCAGCCAAGTTGGCATTAAGTTGTATTCGGGTAGTAATTTCTCAGTGTGTGCGCGCGTGTGTGCGCGCGCGTGTGTGTGTGTGTGGTGGGGGGGTGCACTAGTGGCAACTGAGTGGGACAGATCTTTGTTGTGTTAGACACCCTTTAAAATTGTAGCACTTTTAGCCTCCATAGCCTCTAGTTACTAAATGCCATTAGCAACCCCAAGTCATTCTGTCAACCAGATCACTCCCATCTATGACACCTATCCAAGTGTCCCTCAGATGGGCCCACCTATTGACGACCATTGGGTAGCGAGAGGAATAATAAGCACAATACCCTGAGAATCAGTATACCGTGAAGCCTTGGTCTGAGAACATAATTCATTCCAGAAACATACTTGTAATCCAAAGCGCTCGTATATCAAAGCGAATTTCAAAAACCATTGGCTCAGCTGTGATCACGTGACATTTGGCATCACGTACTAGTCATATGGCAAGACACCGCTCGTTTATCAAGTCAAAATTTATTAGAAACGTTTGCTTGCCTTGCCGAACACTCGCCGAACAAGTTACTCTCGATCCAAGGATTTGCCATATTTCGTTTCTTATCTCAACCCTGCCACAAGCTCGAAGACTTGATCTCCTTTGCCTGTATTTCTCACTCGTAAAATTACGGGGTTGAATTATGCCCCAGGAGTCCAAATCCTCATGCCCTGAGACCTAGATGGCTTATATGAATCTGGGGAGCAGCCCATTTGAGCCTTTTTATACACGCACGTCTTATCTAATTTAATAGACTGTTTTAATTAATTACTTGGTACTCATGATTAATAGACCACCCACTATTACCACTGGTGTCACCGGGTTCCTATTAGATGGGATTATCCCTTGAAAGTTACTAATGAAAGTTACTAATGAAAGTTACTAATGGCCCACAAACAATTATACCATTATGAATTGAGCACTGTTAATTTCGTTAAAGTACCATGATGAAATTGGGATATTATGAAGGATGAATGACAAAAAGGAAAGCAAACATGAATGAAGTTGCCTTCCCAACTCATTGTTTTCAGTGAGATGCCCATGGTGCCTCCCTACATAAGGATTTCTTTTATTCTCATTTTTATCATGATGCATTTCAAGCATACAATGAAGGGGAGGGCAATTTGTCACCTCAAAATACACTTCCTTGGTATAAGGATTATCTTGAGCTGGTTATTTTTTTAACAATTTTTTAATGTTTATTAATTTATTTTGAGAGAGAGAGAGAGAGAGCACGTGCACTGGGAAGGGGCAGAGAGAAGGGAGAGAGAGAATCCGAAGCAGGCTCCACGCTGTCAACGCAGAGCCCGACTCGGGGATCCATCTCATGGAACCATGAGATCACAACCTGAGCTGAAATCAAGAGTCAGATGTTTAACCGGCTGAGCCACCCAGGTGCCTCTTGGGCTGATTCTTCTTCTTCTTCTTCTTCTTCTTCTTCTTCTTCTTCTTCTTCTTTTTAATGTTTATTTATTTCTGAGAGAGAGAGAGAGACAGAGTGCAAGCAGGGCAGGGGCAGAGAAAGAGAGGGAGACACAGAATCCGAAGCGGGCTCCAGGCTCTGAGCTGTCAGCACAGAGCCCGACGCGGGGCTTGAACCCACAAACCGTGAGATCATGACCTGAGCTGAAGCCTGGAGCTTATCCGACCTAGCCACCCAGGCGCCCCTTGAGCTGATTATTATTATTTTTTTTTAACGTTTTATTTATTTTTGAGACAGGGAGAGACAGAGCATGAACGGGGGAGGGTCAGAGAGAGAGAGGGAGACACAGAATCTGAAACAGGCTCCAGGCTCTGAGCTGTCAGCACAGAGCCCGACGCGGGCTTGAACTCATGGACCTCGAGATCATGACCTGAGCCGAAGTCGGACGCTCAACCGACTGAGCCACCCAGGCGCCCCTGAGCTGATTATTCTTAAGAAACAGCAGACACAGGAAAAGCTCTGAAAACCTAGTAGAAGTTACTCTCCTGTAAGATACTCTTACGTTTTTAAGGGAAATCTCCATTTGTAAAGGTGTCTCCCTTGCTTACCAGGAAGAGGAGGATGACTGAATCTCTAGCAGCAGTGGAGAAGGCAGTGACTTAAATCTGCATGATAACCAGACCCTTGTTTACTTGTCCTTTTCCTGGTCACCCCCCATAACTGGCTCCTTGGGCGGGCCCACATCTTCTTTTTGTCTGTCGCTGGAGATGGTATTTAGGGTGGCAGCTCAGTTTTCCTGGGTCTCTCCCATGTATCCAGCTGGTACTCATGTCATGAAAGGTCTGTTTGTTTTTCTCCCGTTAACCTGTCTTTTATCGCAAATAGGGGGCTAAGTGTCTCAGCCAAGAACCTAGAAGAGTAGAATGAAAGTTATTTTTTCGACCCTGCAATCGCAAAATAGAAAGAACAGTGTTACGGAAACTGGCCTGGACCACCCGGCAGGAGAACCAAGCGTCACTCGGAGATCTTGGAAGGCTGGAGGTTTATTTTACACTGGTGGGCTCAGAGGAGATCATTCTCCAGAGGTCTGAGTCCCGAGCATACGCATACGTGCAGGTGACAATTTATAGTCTGTTACTTCCGCATTCCTCATTAGTGGTAATTTGGTGGTGGCAACCAGGGTGGGAAGAAGAATCTGGAAGGGGAGTCTTCAGGCAGGGTCTGGAATTTCCCTATCAGTTCTGGCGGCCATCCTATAACAGATTTTTCCCTATCAATAGGAAATTGAACAGTCTTATTCATACTAACTGGTTTTAACACTCGTTAGCCTTTTGCCCTGTTTGCTTTATTTCTGAACTATTTTAAAGTATGGATATCATGATACTTCGCTCCTAAGAACTCTAGCATTTATCTCCAAATAAGTCACATCCTCCTATGAAACAACCCTAGTATTATAAACTTAAGAAAATGAACAATAATTAGCGTGGCGCCTGGGTGGCTCAGTCAGTTAAATGTCCGACTCTTGATTTAGGCTCACGTCATGACCTCATGGTTCCTGAGTTCGAGCCCTGAGTGGAGCAGCAGCGTGGAGGCTGCTTGGGATTCTTTCTCCCTCTTTCTCTGCCCCTCCCCTGTTCACATTCTCTCTCTCAAAATAAATAAGTAAACATTAAAAAAAAAATCGTTTTAAAAATAAAAAAAATGTAGGGGCTCCTGGGTGGCTCAGTTGGCTAAGTGTCCAACTTTGGCTCAGGTCCTGATCTCACGGTTCACCGGTTCAAGCCCCACATGGGCTCTGTGCTGATAGCTCAGAGCCTGGAGCCTGTTTCAGATTCTGTGTCTCCCTCTCTCTCTCTCTGCCCCTCCGCCTCTCACACTCTGTCTTTCTCTCTCTCTCTCTCTCTCTCTCTCTCTCTCAAAAATAAATAAATAAACTAATACCTATTTATTTTACCAATGCCCCCCATTGCTTAAAGATTGCCTTTTCTCACTATTTTTTAGAGTCAAAATCCAATCAAAGATCATTGTCTTGCGTAATTATGTTGGTTCAGTCTTTTTTTTTTTTAATTTAGACCTTTGTTTTATTTCATGACATTGACTTTCGAATGAGAATGATCAAATATTTTCTATGTCTCACATTCTGACTTTGTAGATTCTATTTCCCTTTCGTATCATTTAAACTGTTTCTCTTCCCACAGTGAATCTGCCAAGACGAAGTTAAATAGAAAGATTTGACTAGATTCAGGTTAAGCATTCTTTTCAAGAATGTAGGCGATGGCGTGTGCTTCATATATATCACATCCGAAGGCCCGTTTTTTTAAGCGTCCATTATTAACGATGTTAACTTTGTCCACTGAACGAAGACGGTGTCTGCTTGTTAGAAGGACAATTTTTGAAAACGACAAACTCAGGACGCTCAAACCCCCTAATTAATGAGGAAATCAGTAAGATGCTATAAGTGATTCGAAGGAAAATCTAAAATGCTGACACATACACAGGCTGAATAAATGTGGAAATGAATTGGCTTAAGATGGTCAATATCCATAGGGCAGTAATCATCTGCGTCTCTACCAGTTTCTGTTTCTACAGGTAAGAATTATTTGTATCATTCTCATATCCCTACATCTTAAAGAGTTGTAATAAAAGAGCTCAAAGACAAGGAAAGGCCCAGATAACCCGTACAGCACAGTCTTTCATAATTTTTCCCTACATTCTAGATCTCTCCATTATAAAACTAACGTTTCTTTTTTCTATTTTTCAACTAGCAAGTTTTCTACGATGCCTTGGGCATATCCAGTTTTCCATGAGGCAATGGAGATATGATGGTTTTGGCATTCATTTGGTGAAGAAGGGTTTCGGTATTCATTGATGATTTTGGTGTCAGTCAATTTATTTCAGTGAGGATAGCAAAATGGTGATCGTTCTAATTTTATCATTTCTTCTCCATTTATTGCCAAACATTCTGCAAAAATGAAGAGCTCTCCAGGGCACCTGGGGGGCTCAGTCGGTTGGGCATCCAACTCTTGATCTCAGCTCAGGTCATGATCTCATGGTTCGTGGGTTTGAGGCCTGCATCGGGCTCTGCACTAACAGCATGGAGCCTGCTTGGGATTCTGTTCTGTCTCTCCCTCTCTCTCTGCCCCTCCCCTGCTTGTATGTGCTCTCTCTCTCTCTCAAAATAAATAAATTAACATTTTTTTTTTTTTTTTAAATAGGGGCACCTGGGTGGCTCAGTCAGTTAAGCGTCCGACTTCAGCTCAGGTCATGATCTCGCGGTCCGTGAGTTCGAGCCCCGCGACGGGCTCTGTGCTGACCACTCAGAGCCTGGAGCCTGTTTCGGATTCTGTGTCTCCCTCTCTCTCTGACCCTCCCCTGCTCATGCTCTGTCTCTCTCTGTCTCAAAAATAAATAAATGTTAAAAAAAATTTTTTTTTAAATAAGGGGCTTTCCCTTACAGTTGGGACTATTTTTATTACCCATGAAATACAACTTCTACTGAAAGGGTAAAACATGTGCTTAGATTTTCCCCTTTAATTACCAATTTTCAGAGTTAAGAGTATGTATAATAATCACCTGTAGGGCTGCAAAAGAAGACTTTGCTTAGTTTGGAGTTTTTTTGGTGTGTGTTTTTTCCCTATATATATTTTTTTCAGTGATGTCCATTCCTTATTCTTAAATTGCGTCCAGCTTAATCAATGGAAACTTCTCCAATCTAGTTCCTTCATCGTTTCCACGTGTCTCCATTATTCTTTGAGCATCTTGCTTCTGGCACCAAAAAAAAAAAAAAAAAAAAATGCACCAGACCGATCAAGAACAAAAGAGAAAAGACACAAAATACTGATATCAGGAATGAAGGAAGGTTTATCGCTAGAGATTCTACAGACATTAAAAGGCTAGTAAAGGGATACAATAAACAGTTCTGTGCCAAGAAATGTTTTAACATAGATAAAATGGAAAAATTCAATTTTATTGATCTTTTCAAAGAACCAGCTTTTGCTTTCATTGATTTCCTGAGGTTGTGTTAAATTGATATTTCTTTTTTTTTTTTTTAAGTTTATTCATTTTGAGAGAAGAAAGCACAAGCGGGGGAGAGGCAGAGGGAGTGAAAGAGAGAGAGAGAGAGACAGAGAGAGAATCTCAAGCAGGGTCCACACTGCCAGAGCAGAGCCCCATGTGATGCTTGAACCCACAAACCATGAGATCGTGACTTGAGATGAAGTTGGACACTTAACCAACTGGACGACCCAGTTGCCCCTTAAATTGATATTTCTAACTGAAATGTAAAATCAAGCCACGCAGAAAGCAATATTGAGATTCCACCACAGATTAAAACTAAAACTACCATATGACCCAGCAGTCCCACTTCTGGGTATAAATCCAAGGGAAATAAAACCACTATGTTGAAAGATATCTGCCACCCCATGTTGATTGCAGTGTTGTTCACGGTAGTCAAGACATAGAAACAACCTAAGTATTTCATCCATTGGTGAATGGATAAAGAAAGTAAGATACACACACACACACACACACACACAAGAAGGTCATTTGACCATAAAAAAGAAGGAAACCTTGCAAATTGCAATAATATGGATGAAACTTAAGGGTATTATGCTAGATGAAATAAGTCAGACAGAGAAAGACAGATACTGTATGATCTCACTAATATGTAGAATCTAAAAAAACAAACAAACACAAACAGAAAAAAACACAAACTCATAGAAACAGGGAGTTAAGTGGTAGTTACCAGGGGCTAGGGAGTGGGGGAAAGAGAGGAATAGTGGTCAAAGCGTGCGATCTTCCAGTTAGAAAATGAAAAAGTTCTGAGCATCTAATATACAGCACAGTGACTATTGGGTTTTTTTGTTTGTTTTAAGATTTCAGTTTGAAGTAATCTCTACACCCCACGTGGGGCTCGAACTCGCAACCCGGAGATCAAGAGTTGCCACCTACTGAGCCAGCCGGGCGCCCCGAGCACAGTGACTATTGTTGGCAATGCTTGAAGTTTGCTGATGAAAGTCACACGATGTTGTATGTTAATCGTATCTCAATAAAGCTGGGAAAAAATGTAAACTGTAAATATTTTCACGTGGATCTCTTTTCTCTTACACTAAAAAATCTCAGTTCCTGATGCGAGTAACATAATTATTTATTTGCTCCATCTTACTGTGTACATAAAATGGTTTTCAAACAATAATACTTACATCACTACTAACAAACCGTGGGGTCAAGTTAAAGATTTATTGCAGTTCTCTTTGTCTTAGAAGGATATTACACCAAGTAATTTTTTCAGTGTAGTAATATTACCTGCTGCATAGTTAGGTTCATTTGTTTCCATATGTTTTCAATTTTAGGGTTTTCAAAATATTTAATTTTATTCTTTTTTTTTTTAACGTTTTATTAATTTTTGATACACGGAGAGACAGAGCATGAACAGGGAAGGGTCAGAGAGAGGGAGACACAGAATCTGAAACAGGCTCCAGGCTCTGAGCGGTCAGCACAGAGCCCGATGCGGGGCTCGAACCCACGGACCGCGAGATCATGACCTGAGCTGAAGTCGGCCGCCTAACCGACTGAGCCACCCAGGCGCCCCTAATTTTATTCTTGAATAGATAGAAATTTAGGTGTTTCAAACCCAAAGCTATATATACATAAAAAATATATACTCAGAAGTCTTCCTTCTATCCCTGTCTTCTCACCTCCTTCTCCACCCCTAAAGTTAACCATTTTGATCAGTTTCTGGTTTATTATTATATTGCGTTATGTTGGAAAATATATGCACATCTATATACATTCGTGTGTATGTGTGTTATTTTTCCTCCTTTCTCACACGAAATACAGCACACTGTAAACACTGTTCTGCATCTTGTTTTGTTTTTAATGTTTACTTATTTTTGAGAGAGAGAGAGGGAGAGAGAAAACACAAGCCGGGGAGGGGCAGAGAGAGAGACACACACACACAATCGAAAGCAGGCTCCAAGCTCTGAACTATCAGTGCAGAGCCCAACGAGGGGCTCAAACTCACAAACTGTGAGATCATGACCTAAGCTGAAGCCAGATGCTTAACCAACAGAGCCACCCAGTGCCCCGGCACCTTGTTGTTTTTGTTTTTTTTTTTTTAACTTGATGATATATTCTGGAAATTAACCCGTATCATTACATGGAGGTTGTAGTGGGTTGAATTGCATCCCCCATAAGATATGTCTACCTGGAGCCTCAGAATGTGTCCTTACTAGGAATAAGGGTCTTGGAGATGTATGGTAAACGTCTCAAGAGATCACCTTGCACTAGGGTGGGCCCTAAATCCAATGACTGACGTCCTTCTAAGAGAAAGGAGAGGGAGATTTGAGATATGGAGAAGGAGGCCACGTGAAGGCAAAGATTGGAGTAATTCGGCCACAAGCCAAGGAATGTCAAGGATTGTTAGTAGTCACCAGAAGCTGGGAGAGAGGCATGGAATGGATTCTTCCTCAGAGCCTTCAGAAGGAACCAACCCTGCCAACACCTTGATCTTGGACTTCTGACCTCCAGAACTGTGACAGAATACATTTCTGTTGCTTTAAGCCACTAAATTTGTCATAATTTGTTAAGGTAGTCATGGTAAATTCATACAGAGATCCTGCTCCTTCTGTTTCTTTCTTTTCCTCTATCTTTCTTTCTTTCTTCTTCTTCTTCTTCTTCTTCTTCTTCTTCTTCTTCTTCTTCTTTTTGTAATGACTGCCTAGTATCCCTTGTATGGCTGTACAATGGCGTATTGATGGATATTTTGGGATTACTCCCAAACTTTTGTCTTTTCAAATAATGCTCAGCAAATAACCTTGTGCATATGCTATTTCAAATCTGTTTAGCTGTAATTTACATTTGATTCTTAGAAGTGAGATTGCTGGGTCAAACTGTACATAAATTTGCATTTTTTTGCTAGATATTGCCAAATTCCCTTCATAGGGATTGTAACATTTTGTATTCCCACCAGCAATGAATAAGACTGCCTATTTCCCCACAAGGTCGTCAACAGGGTGCATTTTCTCTTTTTTTGTGTTTAATTTTTTAATGTTCATTTATTTTTGAAAGAGAGCGAGAGAGACAGAACACGAGCGGGGGGGGGGGGGGGGGTTGGGCAGAGAGAGACAGAGACACAGAATCCGAAGCAGGCTCCAAGCTCTGAGCTGTCAGCACAGTCTGACACGGGGCTCGAACTCACAAAGCACAGGATCATGCTTAACTGACTGAGCCACCCAGGCGCCCCAACAGAGTGCATTTTCAATCGTGAATTTTTGCAAATCTGATAAACAAGAGATGGTACTTCAGTATAGTTGAAACGTATATTTCTCTTATTATGAATGAAGTTGAACATTTTTTTATATGTTTGAGATTCTTTTCTTTTTCTGTGAGCCTTCTCATCATGTCTTTTACTTATTTTTCTACTGAGATTTTTTTCTTCTTAATTGTTAACAGCTTTTGCAATATATAATTTGAAAATATTTTTTCTGTTGTTATTTTTATTTCTTCTGACTATGTCCATGGCTATTTACTATGCAAAAGGATTTTTCCTTCTGTTTTTAACACACGAGGATTGTTGAGGGTCCTGGTTTAAGGAGCCTTCCCAAACTACAGCCTTCTCTGAGTCATTGCTTACCAATGTCTGACTTCTTTCTTCCTGTGAGCCCTTCTCAGTTAGAATCAGAGATTCCGGTTTACTATGGCTCCTATCACTCCTTTTTCTTTACATATCTTAGCTCGATCTCCCCAAAAAGCAGAGTCAGAGACAGAGGTCATACATGCTGTTACCTCATTGTGGGAATTAAGAGAAGGACAGAGAGCCAATACAAGGGTGTCTTATCAAGCTGGCCACTTCTTTCCTTTTTTTAAGTTTATTTATTCATTTAGAAGGAGAGCACGAATGGTGGAGGGGCAGAGAGAAAGGGAGAGAGAATCCCAAGCAGCCTCCACACCGTCAGCACAGAGCCCAATGCGAGACTTGAACCCGCGAACTACGAGATCATGACCTGAGCCTAAACCAAGAGTTGCATGCTCAACCGACCGAGCCACCCAGTTGCCCCAAGCTGGCCACTTCTAAGTGTAATAGTTTGCTAGATCCATGGGAGTGTACCCTAGAGAAGCCCTATCGACTTTGTCTCAGGACTTCCTTTGCCAGTGGAGTTGGGAGGAAGGGGAGACAGCAAAGAAAAGGGAATGAATTTATCCACTTCCTGATTAACCAGTCATCCAATCTAAACTCTTCATAAGGTCAACTCACTGAAGAATAGTCTTCTTGTGGGACTATGGTTCATTTATTCAAAAATGAGCACGGAGATCACCTTCCACCAGGCACCGGGCCATATTTCCATTATCGGACTTGACATTCTAGGGTTTTTCTCGGTATGAGTGAAGAGTACAAAGCAAGTGACGCATCTTTTATCTGGGTGCGTGGTTCGAGAAGACTGGGAGGGAAGCCCTCAGCATCTTGTCATCAAGGGGAGTGATGGAGGGTAAGCAAAGGCTCCCTACAGAGCAGTGACTTGTCAACCACCAAGGTTGATCCTTCAGTGTTGAACTGAAATCCCCATTCGCTAATGGACGATGTGGTGGATTATTTCTAGATCTTCAAACAGGGCTTCAGTGAGGGAAGCGAGAGATGCTTTTTGAGGATTGGAGGATCGTTCTAAGATACCAGGGAGAGGACAGGGATAGATGGGCCATCGCCAGGGTTCCCTGGGAGGCAGGTGTTGGGAAACTTCCAAGGGACCATCAACTAGGGGCTTATAAGCAACAGAAATGTATTTCTCATAGTTCTGGAGGCTGGATGTCCAAAATCAGGATGCCATAATGCTTAGGTTCTGATGAGAGCTCTCTTCCAGGGGGCAGATATTTTCTCATTGTATCCTGTGTGGGTTCTCTTTCATAAGGGCGCTCACTGAGGGGCGCCTGGGCGGCTCAGTTGGTTAAGCCTCCGACTTTCAGCTCAGGTTATGATCTTGCGGTTTGTGGGTTCGAGCCCGGCGTGGGGCTCTGTGCTGACAGCTCAGAGCCTGGAGCCTGCTTGGGATTCTGTCTCCCTCTCTCTGTCCCTCCCCCGCTCGCACTCTGTCCCTCTCTCTCTCTCTCTTTCAAAAATAAATAAAGATTAAGAAAAATTTTATAAGGGCACCAATCCCATTCATGAGGGCTCCACCCAAAGTCCCCACCTCCGAACACCGTCACATTGGGGATTTGGTTTCAGTATATGAACTTTAGGGCAACACAAACACTCAGTCCATACCAGATGCGGACAGAGGAAGAGTAACGGAAGAGGAGTGAAACAGATGTTGTCTACATCACCCTGGGGGTCATGCCTGCCTGTCCTTCCCAGAGGTGACACCAACGTCATATCCCTGAGTAGCCAGCATGCTCTAGCATCACTATGTGGGGGCGGGGGAAGGGGGAGAACACTTACGCAGATATCATACCCAAGATTTTTATGTGAGGCTTACAGTGTTAAAAAATATATATGCATATATATATCGGAATATCTGCCAAAAATGCAAATGCATTTACAAATTGCCCCGGCAATCCCACCTCGAGGAATCAGTTGTGAATTACACCGGACAGATTTGAAATAACATACGCAGCCGATTATTTATCGCGCATCGTTCGAACAAACAAAAGTTTAGGAGCAACCCACACGTCCACCAATAGGGAATTGGTTAAATAAACCCATTGGGAAGCCACGCAAGGGACACTAAGAAGCAGCACATGTCCCAAAGACACAGATCTGCTTATTCTTGAGCAAGCTCCTTGGGAAAGCTTTAATCCCTCTAAATTAGATCCACAAGCAGGCATCGTGATTGGAGCTTTAGACTTTCATCTTTTTCAGGACAGGAATGGCAGAAAAAGCACACCGATGGACGACACCCTATCGTAAAGACCTCTGTCTCCACCCCACGCCTTCTGGGCTTTTAATTAGGCCCGAGGAACCTTAGCCTCGGTGTTTCAAAGTTCTTAAGGCAAGGGGCGCCTGGGTGGCGCAGTCGGTTAAGCGTCCGACTTCAGCCAGGTCACGATCTCGCGGTCCGTGAGTTCGAGCCCCGCGTCAGGCTCTGTGCTGACGGCTCTGTGCTGACGGCTCTGTGCTGACGGCTCGGAGCCTGGAGCCTGTTTCCGATTCTGTGTCTCCCTCTCTCTCTGCCCCTCCCCCGGAGCCTGTTTCCGATTCTGTGTCTCCCTCTCTCTCTGCCCCTCCCCCGTTCATGCTCTGTCTCTCTCTGTCCCAAAAATAAATAAAAACGTTGAAAAAAAAATTAAAAAAAAAAACAAACACAAAGTTCTTAAGGCAAGAATTCAATATGGAAGATACTTCTCACCCCTGACCCCGACTGGGCAACATCACAATGGGATACTTTGAGAGGGAGAATATAATGTGCAGAAACCCAGGACCGTGAGAACTGAAAACCTCTAAAAGTTGAGGAAATTCAAGCGTTCGCGATCTTCGGAAGAAAACAACTCCAGTACGTATCCCAGAACTCCAGTCATTTCAAGATTTGAGAGCAGAATATGTGTATTCCCACGAAGACCTTGAAATATTTTCAAAACAGCAGATGCATCATTTCTTTTGAAAGGGTAAAGGATAAATGTTTTGAAAGGGAAGAACTACAGGAAGAATCAGAGAAAAATCTGGTTGGAAAATTCCTCAAAGGGACAGGCCTCTAGTTTTGAAAAACATAAGTTCTCCAATGTCAGGAGGAAAATGCTTTTTAATATCTTGTGTTTAAATGGAGCCTTTACTTTGGGGGAAATTGTTATGCACGTTTACAAGCAGCTTCAAAGATAAAACCAGTTACGAAATCAAAGGGCAGTAAACACTTCTCAGTGCAAAGACTGACTTCTATTTTTTGGCTGCACGGAAGGGAAATCATGTGATTTTGGAGTCCGACTGCTAGCCTAGTAGAGACTACAGTTTGATCAGACTTACAGATTGATTATTATGCTGAAAATCGTTTTCTCAGGCACCAGATTATACAACGTCTGGCTGTATAATAAAGTTAGTTTCTGCTTTGTGGTGTTTGCTTTGCTTTTCAGCCCTGAACTTAATGTTGGAAATAAGTGGAATAAAATAGATATTTGGCCTGGCTAGGGTTTCACATACTGTTTTGATTTTATATTGTACTTGGATGTACAATTAGAACTTCTTGGGATATGCCCTTTTCTGAACTCTTGAGGGAATAAAAACACTCCCACATATGGCTACCATAACGACAGCTCAAAACACCTACTCATCTTAAACAAATTTTAGCAGAAGACATGAACAAATGATACATTAGTGCTGAATGTTCCTGGGATCGTCCCAATGGGAAATGAAGATTTATATGCATCTGGCTGGATGGGCATCCAGACAATGTAGGTGCCGAAGTGAGAAACCATAATCTGACAATGATGTATGGCAATCAGGAGTTGACTCAATATTACCATAAATTATAAGCTTGGAACTTTGGGCTGGTCTTCAAAGAGACTCAGTACGTTTTATTGAAGGAGGACGAACATAAGCACACTTAGCCTGGCACTGAAGAATTATCAGCCTCCCCTCCAGAACCCTCTGCTTTTTTTGTTTAAGTCCTTTTAAAAAAAAAAAAATGTTCATTTTTGAGAGAGAGAGAGAGAGAGAGAGTGTGTGTGTGAGCAGAGGAGGGGCAGAGGGAGGGGGGACAGAGCTCTGGGCTGGGGGGACCAGCTCTGGGCTGGTAGCAGACAGCCCGATGCGGGCCTCGAACTCACGAACCATGAGATGGTGACCTGAGCCAAAGTCTGGACATTCAACCAACTGAGCCACCCAGGCGCCCCCACTCTGCTTTTTTTGATGAAGGAAGCCCCATGACGCCATTCTCCATACTCAGTCAAGAGTCATAGCTTACTAACTCATCTTCGGCTAAATACACTTTTTGTGATCTAAGGGAGTAAGGTGGCGACACATAGCTTTCTGCTCACAGTGGATGAGAAGCCCTTGGGTCTCATAGTCTGTCGGCCGCACACGCTTGCACAGCAGACTTACAGCCTCATGCGACCCTGCCCTCATTTATTTCCCCTAAGTGTGGGGACTCAGATGAGGGGCTCCAGGCTCCCTGTTTAACGATAGAAGCATCTAGGCCCAGCCCCCTTCAACCTTGCCTACTTCCAAACCCACACGTGTAGAGCCCAGACAAGGCTCTTCGTCTCCAAGGCAGAATCTCCATACCAAGTGGAAACTAAGGTGCAAGATTTCTGATCGCTATTTCCCCTACCCCCCCCCCTCCACACTGGGGGGAAGTGATGATCCCCTGGGAAGTCCTTTGCTGAGAGTCCGCGAGTTCGATTCCTTTCACTTCCTGGCCCGGAGGAGTACTGGCCTCCCCTCCTGCTCCTTTTCCCTACAACGATTCTCACCACTGCTGGAAAGCCACGTGTTGCGCCTGTCCACTCTTCACCCATTTTCCTTTTCCCTTTCCGGAATCTCAATTCTGAGATTCCTTCTGCAACAAGAAGACGATGCCACCTTCTTAATCACTGCAATCCTAAATAGATTCCGCAGTGACTCGGTCTGGCGCCATTGGCCCTGATTATTTGGATGATACCCTACTGGAGACTCAGTAATTAGCGCATTTATTTTTATCTCCCAGCCAGAGTGTGAGGTCTGCGAGAGCAGAGGTTGTTCCTGATTAAGGTTGCTAGGCTGCCTGCGAGAACATCCTGCTCAACTTGAATTTCAGATAAATTATTTTTAGCATAAACATGTTTCAAATATTGCATTGGACACACAATAAATTACTGTTTATCTGAAGGTCAAAAAACCTTGTTTAAGTTTATTTATCTTAAGAGAAAGTGAGCAGCAGAGAGAGAGAGAGAGAGAGAGAATCCCCAGCAGGCTCTGCACTGCCAGTGGTGGGGCCCGATATGGGGCCCGAACTCAGAAACCATGAGATCATGACTTGAGCCGAAACCAAGAGCTGGACGCTTAACCGACCGAGGCGCCCCTGAAATTCAAATTTAACTGGGTGTCCTGTATGTTTATTTGCTAAATCGGGCAACCCTAGGCCTCATTCATCTCTGACCTCCTGCGATCTGTGAAGGGGTAAGGCTCTTGCCTAAGTTGGGGATCTTATTCCAGAACAATAAGGTGAGGCCAGAGGCCACATGGGCCGGCTTTAATGGACTCAATACTTCAGGACTGAAAGCTAGTTCCACGGGCCCCGAGAACATGCATGTAGCCTGCAGTCTGAAGAACTGTCTTCATTACTCACCCATGTCTTTGGTTTGTGGATACCAATGGATTCAAAGCCATAGTGTGTTTTCCTTAAAGAGCTTTTTTCTGGGGCTCCTGGGTGGCCCAGTCGGTTGAGCGTCCCACTTCGGCTCGGGTCACGATCTCGCGGCTCATGAGTTCGAGCCCCGGCGTCGGGCTCTGTGCTGACAGCTTGGAGCCTGGAGCCTGCTTCGGATTCTGTGTCTCCCTCTCTCTCTCTCTCTCTGCCCCTCCCCTACTCGTGCTCTCTCTCTCTCTCTCTCTCAAATATAAAACATAAAAAAAATTTTTTTTTTTTTAAAAAGCCATCAAAACCTGGCAGATTCGGGAAAAGCTCTTTACCTCCCCCCTCAACTCTCTCAAAAAAATTTAGGCAGAGGGCCTGCCCCAGGAAGAGCGCTATCACCACCGATACCTACATTTGTGATATGCACCAGCTGTGATCAAAGTCGTCTCCTGGCCCCATTGTTTGTCAGTGGCCCGGCAAGCACGCGTTTACCATTTATTCCTTTTCATTTTTCTCTTTCTCCAAGGTTGCATTCTTTCCCTTGGCGACCCAGACCCCTATCCCCTTCTCAGCTTAGGAGGAACTACATACCTCATTTTGTCTGTCTTTGGAATGTCTATGTCTGTATGGGTCCCCCCCCACCCCCCACATACGCTATTAAATTTTATTTTCTCCGGGGCGCCTGGGTGGCTCAGCCAGTTCAGCGTCCGACTCTTGGTTTCGGCTCAGGTTCATGGGTTCGGGCCCCGCAAGGGGCTCTGTGCTGCCGGCGTGAAGCCTGCTTTGTCTTCCGTCCCCCTCTCTCTCTGCCCCTCCCCTGCTCACTCTCTACCTCTTTCTCTCTCAAAAAAATAAGTAAATAAACAATAATGTGATTTTTTTTCTCCTGCTTACCTGCCTCACACGAATTTGATTCTTAGTCCAGTTAGAAGGACCTTGAAGGGGACAGAACATTCTTGCTCTCTGACAATAGCTTTATCAGTTTTTCAAGACTGTGGTAACAAAGCTGGTGGCAACAGCAGAAATTTGTTTTCCCACAGTTTTTGAGAGCAGAAGTCTGAAAGTTGGCAGAGCTGTGTTCCCTTGGGAGGCTCCAGGGAAGAATCTGTTCTTTGCTTCTTCCAGCTCCTGGTGGGTGCCAGCCATCCTGGGTTTGTGATCACATCGCCCCAACCTCTGTTTTCCTGTTCACGTCACCTGCTCCATGGCTGGGTCGTCTCCCGTCGGTTCTCACTTATGAGGACGCATAGGTGATGGCGTTGAGGGTCCACCCTGATAATCCAGGGCTATCGCCTCATTTCAAGATCCTTCATAGAGACACATCTGCAAAGATCCTTTTTCCAAATGAAGTCACATCGACATATTTCAGGGATCAGGGCTTGATATCCCTTATCCCTGGGTGAACAGTAGTCAACCCACTACAATTCCATATGAATTTGTTCCTTTTTTGTTTTTCTTTAGGGTTCCTTTATTTTTGAGAGAGAGTGCACAAGTGAGAGCGGGGTAGGTACAGAGCAAGAGGGGGACAGAGGATCCAAAGCAGGCTCTGTGCTGACAGCAGGGAGCTGGATGTGGGGCTCGAACTCAGGAACCGTGAGATCATGACCTGAGCTGAACAGACACTTGACTGACTGAGCCTGCCAGGTGCCCCTGAATTTGCTCCTTTCTCTCTTCCACTACGGTTAAAACTGTTCAGAAAAGTCTAGCTACAGGGACCCTTAGGGCAGGAAGAGAAAAATGATTTTAAAAAGTTCATCGAGGGAAGGAGAAAGCAAGAATATTTTTGCAGTCCATGGGGAGAAGTTAATATAAACTCAATGAGACTGAGGTCTTGGTAGAGGAACATATTTTGATTTCCTCAACACAGCTCACACATTCTATGCCAACTGCTTTATTTTATTTTATTTTATTTTTATTTTTGAGAAAGAGAGAGAGCGTGCACGGGGAGGTGCAGAGAGAGAGAGAGAGAAAGAGAGAGAATCCCAAGCAGGCTCCACGCTGTGGGTGCAGAGCCCGATGCGGGGCTTGAACTCATGAACCGTGAGATCATGACCTGAGCCGAAATCCAAAGTCGGACGCTTAACCAACTGAGCCACCCAAGCATCCCTGGATTTTCCTTTCTAAACCATCACCCTGGATGTTAAGTAGACTAACTGTGGTGATCATTTTGCAGTACATACAAATATCTCACCATTATGTTGCACACCGAATAAGCATATAATGTTACATGTCAATTATACCTCAGTTAAAAAAAAAAAAATCACCATCCAAGATACTTGAAGATATTACATGATCTGATTCACTCCTTTTTTACCCTATCACCATTTGAAAGTAAATGCTGAATTTTGAAACCTCCAAATTTTGCCTTTATCCATTCATGTATCAGTGGACACTTGGTTGGTTCCACCTCCTGCCTATTGTGAACACAAGTGGGCAACGACTTTTTCTTTTTTTTTTTTTTTAACATTTATTTATTTATTTTGAGAGAAAGAGCACGAGCAGGGGAGGAGCCGAGAGAGAGGGAAAGAGAGAGAATCCCAAGCAGGCGATGCGCTCTCAGCACAGAGCCCAGTGGGGGGCTCTGACTCACCAATTGTGAGATCTTGACCAAGAGCCAGACGATTAACCGACTGAGCCACCCAGGCGCCCTCAAATCCTTTTTCAAGACCCTGCTTTTAATTATTATGGGTAATAATGCCCACCCAGAAGTAGAATCGCTGGATCATATATATATATATATATATATATATTTTTTTTAAGTTTATTCATTCTGAAAGCGAGAGAGTGCAAGTGGGAGGAGGGGCAGAGACAGAGAGAGGGGAAGAGACGATCCCAAGCAGGCTCCCAGCCGTCAGCGTGGAGCCCCACGTGGGGCTCCAACTCACGAACCAGGAGATTATGACCGGAGCCGAAGTCGGACACTCAACCGACTGAGCCACCCAGGTGCCCGCTGGATCATATTTGTATCCATATTTTTAATGTTTTGGAGAGCCTTCATACTATTTTCCCTAGTGGCTGCCCAAGTGTTCCCTCTTCTCCACAACCTCACCAATCCGTTATCTCTTGTCTTTACGATCCCGTCCACTCTAAGAGGTGATACCTCATCGTACTTATGCTTCAAGAGAGCTTGATTTTTTTTTAAGTCATTATTGGCTCAACGAATTTGGAGACTGCACACAAAACGTGTGGCAGGATGCCTAGAATAGGACACATGTGCAACGAGTGATGGCGATCAGTAATGTCGTTGTCTGTCACGGTGCTGTCCGGGTCGCGGTGTCCTGGTCCAGGCATTGTGCCTGAGGCTTGAAAGTCACAAATAGGAAGAGCTGAAATCCTTGCTCTGGAGAAGGTTAAGACAGATGTCCATGGAGAGTATCCTGGGGCTCTAAAACCAAAAAACAGAAACCCAAATATTTCAAAGATTAAAAAAAGAAAGAAAACAAAGAGGAGGCGTGCATTAAAAACGACGTTGATTATATTCAAAGCCAAGATATTTAAGGGTGAAATGTGAACTGGTATTAAGCCAATCGGAGAAAAAAGATGGGTTGGGTTGGTTTTGCTTTTCAGATACATGCCTGCAAGCTAAGAACAGCAGAGTCACATTTTTACACGCAAGATTCATCCTGAATGTAGTGTATATGGCAGATAGGAGGTTCACGTCTGTAGCCAAAATAAGAACAAGTTCATTAATTCTGTTTAGGTTTAGGTTGCTGTCATTAAGGTTAATAATTTCCTGGCTCCAAGTAAGATGCCTTTGTTTGGAAAAGTAGATATCACACAAGATAATAGCAAGTAATAAGACAGTATGTGCTGTAAGATCATACTTTATTTTACTTATTATTTTTTTAAGTAATCTCTACACTCAACGTGGGGCTCGAACTTACGACCCCCAGATCAAGAGTTGGATGTTCCACTGACTGAGCCAGCCAGGCGCCCCTGTAAGATCATATTTTAAAGCTAATAATAAATAAGCAAATAGGTCACTTGCTACATGCAACACATCAATTACTTGTGAAGTTTTTTAATGTAGAGCAGGTATTACTTTTTATTTAATTTTATTTTTTTCAGGCATTACTTTTTAAATTAGGAAACAATCAATAAAGATACTGAAAATAGCAAAATTGATTCTGGGGCGTGGAAAGACAGTATTTTCATACACTTACGGAATAAATGAATGAATAAATAAATAAATGAAAGAACACTTACGGAAAATTTTCTTCCCAAATTAATAAAAGACAAATCTTTGGCAAGACGGGTGGAGGAAAAAATAAATGAAAGAAAATTAGGAAGGAAAGTAATTATGAAGTGACTGTAAACATTTTAAAATAACAAGATAATACTGTTAACAAATTTTTGTCAATAAGTTAAAGAACATATAAAATGGGTAATTAAAAACATATAAAATGGGTAAAAAATGGGGGGGGGGTTAAAAAATGGCATACGTATATGTCCAAAGGTGATTCAAGAAGAAATAGAAAACAAGCAGACTACTTACCAAGCATGAACAGTAATTCAGTTGGTAATAAATTATATCTGCTTCCACCAAAGTTTCAGTTTAAGATCGTTTTACCGGTGAGTTTTATGAATTCCCTAAAATTCATTTCATGCACGCTGTATCAGAGAATAGAAAAAGAGAGTTACCTAATCTATTTTGTGAGGTATAAGAAAAACCATAGGGGCACCTGGGTGGGTCAGTCGGTTAAGCGGTAGACTTGGGCTCAGGTCATGATCTCACAGTTCCATTCCTGAGTCTGAGCCCCACATCCAGCTCTGTGCTGACAGCTCACCCTGGAACCTGCTTCAGATTCCGTGTCTCCCTCTCTCTTTGTTCCTCCCCTGCTCACGCTCAGTCTCTCTCTCTCTCCCTCAAAAACAAACATTAAAAAAAAAAAAGAAAAACTATAGACTAATCTTACATCTGATTGTGAATTCAGAAATTCTAAATAAAATAATGGCAATTTAACTGCAACTTTGCCTAAAAAATAACATAGGTACGGTTTATGTCAGGAATGCAAGGATGTTTTTCAATCGGAAAATTTTATCACAGCCTTCACCACATTAACAGAGTGGATTACAATAACTATATGTACGTGTCAGTAGACAGAAAAGGCACATGATAAAATTCAGCACTAATTCAGGATTAAAATTTACAGCAAATGGAGATTATAAAGGAATGGCTTTAACTGGAAAAAACCTGGAGCAAACTTCCTGTTTAATGGTAAAATTTAAGCAGCATTAACTTTTTAAACAAAAGATGTATGCCTTCTACAACTATATCTATTCCAAATTGTATTAGTGTTGTTAAAAAAGAAAAAAAACAAGCCCAAATTGAAGTTGTTTGTCCCCCACAACAGCAAACCAAGACTTGATAACAGTTGCAACTTCTCCTAGGAATGTGACCCTATAAGAGCCAATCTGAAAGTTCCTGATTGGCACTGGGGAGGTCATCTGCACGATTAAAAGCCCTGTGGTCCCTTCCCTCACAAAACAGGAAGATCGGGCTGGAAACAATCCTTTCTGATTTTTTTGCTAATAACTTCTTGCCCCAATCTCCTTCCTATAAAAACCTTCTATTTTGTACAACCCCTGGGAGCATCTCTATTCCCGAATCGCTGAATAAAGCCCATCAGACCTTCAAGTTTACTCAGTTGAATTTTATTTTTTGACAGTATCTTAACCAATGAAATAAGAAAAGGGGAGTGATTACGAAGCATAGATTGCCAAAGGAAAGACCTAGTACTGTTGTTAGTAGACAGCATGATTTGTGTAGACATAAAAATCGAAGGAAAGCCATAGAATTAGTACGAAAGCTCAGTAGCATTGCTGAATACAAGACCCATGTGTAAAACAATAGTAACATCCCTAAATGCATTAGTCAATTATACAATGCAGTTATATAAAATATAACATTTATAATAGAAAAAAATTATAAGAAAAAACCCTAAACATTATTAAAACACAAAAAAGGAAATGCATGTTAAATCTTCACTCATTATTCAAGAATTCTATAACTCCAGTTTTTTAAGATAACAGTTCTACTATAAATACCATTGGTCGTCCATTATAAGCATACTTTTTCATGGACGCGAGACACACAAAAAGCTTCCATGCTGTTCCGCCATCTTGGCTCCTCTCATAAACATACTTTTTAAAAGCATCTCTAAGATTGGGATATGTCTTACAACCAATGGTTTCTTACATCTTGTCCCCCGGGATAGATTGTGATATAGCTGTCATTGCTTAAACATAGGCAAAGTTTTGGCCATCACTGTTCACATTCTTATCACTTCAATTGAGTTATGTGCATTTCTGGACCACGTGTGTTGAGTTTAATGACTGTTTAAAATGTCTTAAAATGGTAATTTTATGATTTAGCATTAAAATGAGAATTTATTGTGTGTGCAGAAAGGCACAGAGACAGAGCAGAGGGCATAAATTTGATATCAAGGAAGCAAATCTCTTTTATGAGAAGAATGACTGAAATTGCATATTTTCTTGCAAGGAACAGTCAAGGACCTAAGAAAATAAGATACTCACAAGTAGCAGAAGCTGAATTATGTTTCGGTACTGTGGCTGGGAACATTTCAGAGACAGCAGCAAATGGACTATTCTTATAAGAAATGCTGCATTACCAATGTCCTTCGTGGCACAGAGGCTATTATTATGTGGAAAAACACAGTGATTTGGAAAAGTCAGACTCCGAATGTCAACAAGTTTTCGGGACATCTCAACCAATTCATTTCACTTATGTTTTCATTTTAATGGACACACAAGAAAAAATATATGATAATAACATATATCTAAATAAGTCTAAAGGACCTTTAGCAGTAAGTATAAAATAAGAAGCCTAAGTGATAAAAAAAATTATATAGTAGCTTAATGGACAGCAATTTTTCTTTCCTAGTGGCACATAAAATAATGATGTGTCTTACAACCTATGGCATTACAGCATAGGTGAGATCTACAAATGCGATACAATGGCAAACAAAAACGAAACATGAATTTTCTTGGAATTTGACAATCCAATTCTAAAACTCATATGAACACATAGAGGTACAAGATGGCAGTTACTTGGGACAGATGACAGAGGGCCTTGTGGGTCAGGATAAGAAATTTAGACATTTTTCTAAGTGTGGTGAGGACGGATTGTTGCTTTTTAAGCAAAGTAGTGCTCATTGACTATTTTAAAAAGTTACAATAAAAAGAATAAATCAAACTAAAAATAGAACTACCCTACAATCCAGCAGTTGCAGTATTAGGTATTTACCCAAAGGATACAAAAATATAGATTCGAAAGGCTACATGCACCCCAATGTTTATAGCAGCATTATCAACAATAGCCAAAGTATGGCGAGAGCCCAAATGTCCACTGACTGATGAATGGATAAAGAAGATGTGGTATACACATGCACACACACACACACACACACATACACAAAATAGAATATTACTCAGCCATCAAAAAGAATGAAATCTTGCCATTTGCAATGACATGGATGGAGCTAGAACGTATTATGCCAAGCGAAATAAGTCAATCAGAGAAAGATAAATATCATATGATTTCACTCATATGTGGAATTTAAGAAACAAAACAGACGGACGTATGGGAAGTGGGAAAACAGAGGAAAGAAGGAAACAGACCACAAGAGACTCTTAAGGAGAGAGAATAAACTGAGAGTGGAGGGAGGGAGGTGGGTGGGGGATGGGCTAGATGGGTGATGGGTATTAAAGAGGGCACTTGTTATGATGAGCGCTGGGGGTTGTATGTAAACGATGAATCACTGAATTCTACTCCCGAAACCAATATTGCACTGTATGTTAACTAAAATTTAAATTAAAAAAAATTTTTAAAGGCAAAAAAAAAAAAAAGAATAAATGATTCTGTCTGCAATACGAAGAAATGTTATATAATACCCCAAATCTCCTGAAGAATAAGGAAATAGGTTTGCCTTACTAAATAGTAAGGCTTATTACAAAGCTATAGTAAAATAAACCAGTGTACTCATAGTTTATAGATAGATTGAACATAGTGGAAATTTTAGGAACAGACCCAAACAACTATGGAAATTTGATATATAGCAGAGATAACATTAGAAATCAACAGTGAAAGGCTGGCCTGATCTTGGGGTGACTGGAAATAAAAAAACTGATACTTAAACAAAGGAGTTCCAGGTGAATTAGAGGGTTAAATGTGAGAAGAAAACCTTTAAACTTTCAAAAGAAAATGTAGGGTATCTTCAGCAAGACATGAAAACAAATAAAAACCATCAAAGAAAAGATCGATAAATTTGACTGCATTAAAATGTTTAGAAATCTATTTAAAAGGGCCCATAAGGGGTGCCTGGGTGGCTCAGTCGGTTAAGCGTCCGACTTCGGCTCAGGTCATGATCTCATGGTCTGTGAGTTTGAGCCCCGCATCAGGCTCTGTGCTGACAGCCCAGAGCCTGGAATCTGCTTTGGAGTCTATGTCTCCCCCCTCTCTCTGCCCCTCCCCTGCTTGTGCTATGTCTTTCTTTCTCTCTCAAAAAATAGATAAACATTAAAAAAAATTAAAAACAAAAGGACCCATAAATGAAAGGGAAAAGACTCAAAGACTAAGAAAAAGCTATTTACCATCTATATCACTGACTGAAGATCAGTATACAGATACATAAAGAATTCCTATAAATCCAAGGAAAATAAAAATAAAAAAGAGCAAAAGGCCTTTCACTGACGAGGAAACCTGAGCGATCAATAAACATATGAAAGGGTATAAAAAGATGCTTAATAGGTAAAATAAAATAAAACATTATATTTATAACCATGAAGTTGATGAGAGTTACACAGTGCGACAACATCAAGTAAGGTCATGATATAATAGGCAAATAAAACCGTGAGTACAACCACTTAGTCATTTCCCTTCATTGATAGAAACCTAAGAGGTCTTCATTCATAGCTACAAGGGGAAATACACAAGGTTGTACATTTCTTATATTAGCTAAAATTGGAAACCTCATTCAACTTATCACAGCCTCCCTTCAATACCTTCAGTATATTACTTCACATATAGTATTAGAACCTTACATTATACCTTTATTCCTCCTGCACACGCCTTTGTGTTATTGTTGTCACATAGCTTCCTTTTCCATGTTATAAGCCCCACAACATGTTGTTTTTATTTTTGCTTTAAACAGTTAATTATCTTTTAAAGTTACATAAATAAGAAAAGTCTTTCGGGGCACCTGGGTGGCTCAGTTGGTCAAACATCCAACTCTTGATTTCGGCTCAGGTCATGATCTCGTGGATCGTGGGACCGAGCCCCTTGTCAAGCCCCGTGCGCAGTGTGGAGCCTGCTTGGGATTCTGTCTCTCTGCCCTTCACCCTCAAAATAAACAAATAAGAAGATATACAGACGGCAAAGAAACACACGAAAAGATGTACAAAATCATTAGTCATTAGAAAAATGCAATCACTATACACATATTATGATGTCTAAAATGTAAAGGAAGGAAGGAAAGAAGGGAGGAAGGAAGGAAGGGAGGGAGGAAGGAAGGAAGGAAAGCTGACCATACTAAGTATTGACAAGTATGAGAAACAACTATAATTCTCCTACATGGCTGGGGGGCGGGGGGGGGGGGGGCAATGTTGAATTATACTTTGGAAAACAGTTTGGTAATTTCTTACAAAATTAAATCTAGGCCTACTGTATGATTCAGTCACATCACTTTTGGGCATTTACCCAAGAGAAATGAAAGCTATGTCCACATGAAGCCTTGTACATAGAAGCTTTATTTCTAAAAGCCAAAAGCTAGTGACAACCCAACTATCCATGAATACATATACAGATAAAGAAATTGTAGTGTATATCCATACAATGGACTATTAGTTGGCAACAAAAGTAAATGAACTGCAACCAACAACGTGAATGAGACTTGTAATTACTATGCGGAGTTGAAAGAAGCTAGACCAAAAAAAAAAAAAAAAAAAAAAAAGCACATAGTGTATAATTCCACTTACATACATTCTAGAAAATGCAAAATAATTTATAGTGATATTAAGCAGATCAATGATTGGGTGCAGCTTAGGACAGGGGGTGAGAAATGGTAGATAACCAGAAAACTTCCAGGGATGATAGATTTGTGGATTATTGCTTGTCATGCTATACTGATGGGTTGGTGGCAGATATTCATATTAAAACGTATCAATTTGTGCACAAAACATATGCAATCTATCACATTTCAGTTATATCCCAATAAGGCTGTTAACAACAACAACCAAACAATGATACCATTTCAAGCCCACCAGTTGGACAAAAATAAGTACCCAGTGACGGTGAGAATTTGGGAAAAAAATGAACTTCCGCACTGGTGGTGGGAGAGGAACCTGGTACAAACTTATTCCGGGCCACTTCAACAGCATAGAGTAAAATTTAAAATGTCAATCTCCTGGGCCGCCCGGGGGCGGCTCAGTCAGTTAAGCATCCACCTCATGATTTCGGCTCAGGTCAGGATCTCACTGTGGTTAGATCGAGCCCCAGGTAGGGCTCTGTGCCCTACCCGCTGAGCGTTGAGCACAGAGCCTGCCTGGGATTCTCTCTCTCCCTCTCCCTCTGCCCCTCCCCCACGTGTTCTCTCTAAAAAAATAAATAAATAAGTAAATAAATAAATAAATAAATATCAAGAAAATGTCAGTGTCCTAAGATTCAAAAATTTGACTTCTAGGACTATAACCTAAAGAAACTCTTCCCTCAAGTCCTGTTTTCTAGCATTTGCCGATTTCTCTGGTGTAGATAAACTGTGGCTGATTCTGGGCAACCGACATCACTGAATGCAAAGTCGAGAAGAGAGACATACCCCAAGTAAATGCCCATCAATAATAGAATGGACGGATGAGTAAAGTGTACTTGTACGATGAAGTGTACAGGTGTATCTGAAAAATACAATATTGAGAGAAAAATGCCCGTTGCACGCTGCGTACAGGGTGGTACCATTTATGTAAATCTAACAATTCATAAAACAATCCGGTCTTAGTCTACTTGGGCTGCCGATATCGTAGGCTGGGTAGCTTACGGACCAGAAAATTTTTTTTCTTAAGGTTCCGGAAGCGGGGGAGTCCCCGATCACGGTACCAGTAGGTTTGGCGTCTGGTGAGAACCCACTTCCTGGTTCTCGGATGCTCTCTGGCTGTGTCTTCACATAGCGGAAGGGGGCACATTCAGTCTGTAGCAAATAGCATACATCGTACGCCGGGAACGTATATACGTGGGCAAGTTATTTAAACGTGGGGACAAGGACATATCCCAGATTCCTCCTGGGGCTTCCACCTGGAGTGGCAGAAGACAGGATTAGGCAGGTGTGTTATTTATCGCTACATACCGTTATGCCCACAGACTTCGTGGCTTAAAACGATCTCCGTTTATTATCTCGCGGTGTCCGTGGGTCAGGAGTCTGGGCATGGCTGAGCTGGGTCCTCTGTTCCGGGTCTTACAAGCTACAGTGAAGGTGTGGACAAGGGTCTTAACTGGAGCGTTGGCTATGGAAGCTTTCCTTTCCACGCTCACATGGTGCTGGAACATTTAATTCCTTGGTGCTGTAGGATTCGCGGCCGCTTCCTTCTTCAAAGCCAGCAGTGGGAGAGAAAGACTTGGGGAGAGAGTCGGCTGGCAAGGTAGAGTTCTATAACATAGTGGAACCACACGAGTGTCAACCTATCCTGTCTGCCATTTGCTATGAGTGAGGACGCAGATCACAGGTCCCACCTACTCTTAAGGGCAGAGGCATCCACAGGATGCGGGGTGCATGGGGGCCCATCCCAGAATGGCACATCCTAGAACCTATGAGCCATGACTGGGTGAGAAACATAGACCTTAACCTTTATCCGCAAAGACTGACTTCTTTTACTTAAAACAAACAAACAAACAAACAAACTCACACACAAGAAGGGAATTGAATGGCAGCCACGTAATCAAATCTCATAAAAATGGAAAAGGAGGAGTGTGTCTAATAGAAAATATAAACCTTTTATATAGGTTCGTAAAAAAAAAAAAAAAAGCAGTCTTACATGATGAGCCACTGCTGTGTAGGAAGTGATCTTTTACAGTGGTAGATGGTCTCATTTAATTTTCTGACATAGTTCATTAATAACACGTGAGACATCGCTGCTTGCATTTTGCAGCCTCTAATCCCCCCAGGGCAGGGGCCATGTCTGTTTTGTTTTGTTTTGTTTCTTGTTGCTGTATTGTTAACTGAAGCCATCTTTCAGTAGGTGAGCCCCGTAGAGCAACCTTTATTTTGGATGGGTTTTTATAATTCCTTCCAAGCTCTGGACTCCCCAGTCTCGCAGCTGCTCTTTGTGGTTGTGGTTATAGCTATGTGTGCATTTATACACGCGTTGGCATAAAGTGTAGAATCCATTTTATACGAATGGTGTCACTGTACCGGAGTCTTAATTTCATTTTTCCTTTGGGTAGGAATGAAATTCTTGATCCTAATAAGCAAAGTGTTACTATTGCCTTCTCAGGAGCCAGATACAATATTCTTTTAATTTGGTTACAAGCTTAAATTCACGGTGACAAAATGGACCTTTGTATGTTCTGTTGTTTATTACATCTGTTGTCACTAGGCAGTCTGCGTTTCTGGAAAACACCAAACATCTTCCTTGCGTTAAAAGCAAAACAAAGTGACACGCAATGTCGGTTCTGATTTAAAATTCTATTGTTTTTCGACTTTTCCTCATTAGTAGGTTAATATCATTTTTTTGGAGATAAGAGAAACAAATTTTTGCCTATGCATATTTGAATTTGAAGTATTTCTTTTTTTTTTTTCTTTTTAAAGATTTTATTTTTAAGTAATCGTTCCACTCAACGTGGGGCTCGAACTCACAACCCGGAGATCACAAGTGGCATGCCGCCATATTTGAGGTATTTCTTATAAATTGGATTAGACAGAGAAATAGAGAAAGCATCAAACCACATTATAAATAATTAGCATATGGCTCCGCTGCCAGAAGGGGAAATAATTCTTTAATAAGTTTCTAATTCTCTGATAAAGGAAGGAATCTATTGGATGGGCCTGCTGTTAGTGTCAATGGACATCTACTTAACTAAGTACAGTAGTTTGTATTGCATTATAGGAAGGCCAGCACCTACTATATTCTCTCTCATAGGGAAGGTTGCTGTTAAAGATAATATTTTCTCACGGTCTAATAGTCTTTCATCACAGAAACTGTCATGGGTTTTTAAAAATATTTATTTTTGAGAGAGACAGAGCATAAGGAGGGGAGGAACAGGGAGGAGGGGCAGAAAGAGAAGAGGGGGGAAGGATAGACAGAGAGAAGGAGACGCAGAATCCAAAGCAGGCTCCAGGTTCAGAGCTGTCAGCACAGAACCCAACCGGGGGTTTGAACTCACAAACGGTGAGATCATGACCTGAGCTGAAGTCGGATGCTTAACCGACTGAGCCACCCAGGCGCCCCAGAAGGTGTAATGTTTTACAAACATGTAGTCACTTAACACATCAATATGGAGAGCCTACACCCTGAAGAACTTTATAATCTAGCAAGCAGAGGATGTGTATACATAATGGCAGCATAATAACAGCTGCAGGAGAGATAGAAACAAGAATGCTGGGGTGCCCGGCTGGCTCAGTAGAACGTGGGACTCTTGATCTCAGGGTCGTGAGTTCAAGCCCCATGTTGGGCATGGAACCCCACTTACAAATAAAATTTTATATATATGAAAGAAGAAAGGTACCATAAAAGTTCAGAAGACAAGTACTGAGAGCTACCAAGTATTTATCGAGGATTATTTGTGTGCCATGTACCTTCCGATGGTGATTATCAATAGAAATACTTTAATACTAATAATATTCACAGATAGGAATCAGATGCTTACTATGTGCCAGGCACTGTTCATGTACACTGTACATGTGTAGGGGATCAGAATACGCCTCCCTGGGTTGCGGGAGGGGGGACGGGCTCAATAGGTGAGGGGCATGAAGGAATCTACTCCTGAAATTATTGCTGCACTGTATGCTAACTTGGATGGAAATTAAAAAATAAAATAAAATATAATAATAATAAGATGAAATAAAAGAATACACCTCCCTGAAAATACGCCGCTTGGGCATAAGGATTCTTTTGAACTGAAGACAATTGAGAAATAACAGATGCCAAAAAACAAGGTCTCTGCCCTGCTCCCCATTTGCCTAAAAGCAGGCTCAGACTCTAATTAATTACCTGCAATGGAGACTTATCAGCCCAGAGACTGCGCTGAGAGGAATCTACATAACAAACCTGCCAGGAAGGATCTTTATCCTCTATTGGTTTCTCCCATCTATTTACCATCCCACAGTTTGCAGCCCTGGGAGCCTTAAAACTCTCTTCCTCTGTCTCGTCACTTGTCTACAAATTTTTTTGTTCTTTGTTACGATGCGATGGAAGCCCATGTTCTAACTATCCCTTTGCATCACTCATCCCTGAGGTGCTTTTGTTTTTCCTCCACTGCGCACGTGAGCCGGCAAACTCTTTAGAGGCTCCAGACTGCGCCATGAGGCAGCTATGATTATTCCCATTTTATGGGAGACAAATCTGAGGCTGAGAAAATTTCAGGACCTTACCCAAGGTCATATGGCTAGGCAAGTTAAAAGAAATTCTGGTGGAACCCAGGGTTGTCTGAATTCAAAGTCTGTGCTCCCTGAAGTGGCGTTGGGTCTTGTCTTTGCTATGGCAGTGATTCACTGTATCAGTTACCTATTGATGGGAAGCAAATCACCCAACATTTAGTAGATTGAGACAGCAATGATTTAGCATCTCTTCTCATTCAGTGGGTTGGCTGACCCGTTGTTCTGTTCGAGGCTCACCTGGGGCTGTAAATATCCAAGATGGCATCCTTTACACGTTGGGCCCTTGATACAGGCTGTGGACTGGGGCCCCTGGGCTTCCCCCATGAGGCCTTTCATTGGGACTTTTCCACGGCTTGGTGATTTGTGGTGGGGGGGGCTCCGATCAGATGGGGGAGGCACCAAATATGGGGTGTCCCAATTGGTGGTGGCTGGTGGTTCGAATAGTGGAAGAATTCCCCCAAGGCAGAACAAAGGTAAACAAAGGAGAGACTATCTGCCACAAGGTGGTGGCGAGGGGCCACAGCTATAGGGCGGAGTGAGGGAGTATGGGGATGTACGGAATTTTGCCCTTTCTGGTAATCTTAGGAACTGTTGTAATTGGCCAGTTAGGGCCTATGGCTACTTCCAGGTGGGTCGCTGTTTGCGTTCTGACTGGTGGCCTCTGGGCCCCTTCTGCCTTGCTCAGCTTTCCATTGGTCAAGCTTATTGTCTAAAACCGACCTCTACGTGATTCAGCCCAGGGGTGTCAGGGTTCCAAGAGAGCAAGCCCCATGCACTAAGACTTCCTAAGCCTCTGCTTGGGTCACATCTGCTGATGTCCAGTTGTCAAAGCAAGTCACACGGTCAGATGTAGAGTAAATGTAAGAGGGGACTGGCTACTAGGGCCCAGATACCAGGAAGTATGATTCATTCAGGGCCACTAATGTAAAAACATACCATATTTACATTAGGACTTTAAAGAATCCACTTTGCGGTGCCTGGGTGGCTCAGTAGGTTAAGCTTCCGACTCTTGGTTTCGGCTCAGGTCATGATCTCACACTCGTGAGATCGAGCCCTATGTCAGGCTCTGCACCGGGCATGGAGCCTGCTTAAGATTCTCTCTCCTGGGGCACCTGGGTGGCTCAGTCCGCTGAGCGTCTGACTTTGGCTCAGGTCACGATCTCACAGTTGGTGAGTTCGAGCCCAACGTCGGGCTCGCTGCTGTCAGCCTGTCAGCTCAGAGCCCACTTTGGATCCTCTGTCCCCCCCCCCCGCCCCCCGTCTGCTCCTTGCCCACTTGTGCTCTTCTGAAAAGACATAAATATCTAAAAAAAAAAAAAAGAAGATCCTCTCTCCCTCTGCCCCTCCCCTGCTCGCCCATGCCCCGCACGTGCACGCTCTCTCTCAAATAAGTAAAGAAATAACAAAACTTAAAATTAAAAAAACAAAACTTAAAAATTAAAACAAACCCCACTGGAACTCAGGGTCTTCATCTGTAAAAGGAGATGAAACTGAACTAACTCTGAGGTTCCGCTACGGCTTGTGACTACGGGAAAGGGGAGGGCACGGGAGCCCGCCACAAGCTTTCTTTCTGCAACTCCGCTCCATAGTCCCTTTGGTGCAGCCAGGCCAGGTCTGAGGAACCCGAGGGTTCCCGCAAGGCCAGCCAAGAGGATCCTTGGCCCCATGCGGGATGGAAATCCAGCACAAGCCAACGGGAAGTGAGAGCAGAGCTGACTAAAGATGTCGAGAGAGCGGATACAGATCAGTGCCCAAAAGAGTCAGAAGGGGAAAGCAGAATGAGTCTTTTCTTTGCTTGGGGGCCTGGAGTTTTTATTCGGGACAGTGGTCTGGCGGACGTGTCCTCTCAGGCATCGCGAAGTGGTTGAACAAGGACAAGTGCTCAAGTGTCCTCCGTGAGTCACGTATGCCCTGGAGCCAGCGGTCTTGCTGGCAAGGCGTTTGGAGTCAATGGTGACGCAGAAGTGTCCAAAGACATCATTAGCTCCTCGACCTTTACAAGGAGGACATACATTAAGACGTGCGTAAGGCGAGGGACGCGGGTCCTGGCAAGGACAGAAGCAGGAAAAGGAACAAAGGCAAAGGCAGCGTTTTTTTCATGGGGTCCCTTCAGTTTCCCTGCCTCACCTTGACATGCTGTCCCCTAATTTCCTCCTTTCCCTCAAAGAGGACCTTCCGAAACTTTCTCCACCGTCTCCCAGGCATCTTTTCTATGATCTGTATTGTCGACCTTAGGCAGAAAAAGAAAAAAAGAAGAAGAAGAAGAAGAAGAAGAAGAAGAAGAAGAAGAAAAGCAAAATGAGAAAAGTACCAATGAAAACATGATAGTACAATGCTTCTAAAGTGTACACTGTGGGCCCCTGAAGATCCCCGGAGAACAAGAGCTTGGGGGGTACTGTCGCGCACCTATGGATGGCGTGTCGGCTTCGGAAGAGAAAGCAATGAGACCATTTCATCCATCCACTTTTGTCAAATTTGAAATACACGATTAATTATCATTTCCACAGAGGTCTCTTTTTTTTAATGAGCATTGCCTTTCCCCCCTCCCCCCCCCCCCCAGACACAGAGAGAGTGCAAGCACGGGAGAGGGACAGAGGGAGAGAGAGAGAGAGAGAGAGAGAGAGAGAGAGAGAGAGAGAATATCTTAAGTGGGATCCATGCTCAACACGGAGCCCGAGGCAGGGCTCGATCCCACACCCTGGGATCTTGACCTGAGCCGAAACCGAGAGTCCAAACCTTAACCCAAAGAGCAGGTAGCCAAAGGGTCCGAGTCCTTTTAACGTGCTCATAATGTGCCCATTCCCCCATCAACCAGTGGTGTGGGCAAAGCACGCCTTCTACCCCTCAGCCTTGGCTGCACGCATGCTTCCCCTCAGTTCGTGAAGCTGAGTATCTCTGGCTAAACATCTTCTGCAAGCCCCATTTTAGCTGCTTCATCATTGCCAACATAAAGTTAACAATGTTCTTGGCCTTGGCTAATATTATCTCACATTGTTTCCGGGCTATTGAGCACGTGGGTTAAATTTGCATTTTTTCGTGGTTACTGTTGTGTTGTTATGTTGCATGCACAATTGACATAAATGGGTCAGTGACTCACAAGTGGTTCATTGAAAAATAGTGATGAAAATGGTGATATAAATGCTCCAACTTATAATAATGCCATAATCAACAGGCTCCAGTTTAATTTTTCCCGTGAATCTGGAAATGCTCATACAAGTGAACCCACTAGTGATGATTTCTGACAAACAAATGAAAAAGAAAAGTTTGAATCGAGAGCATAATGAAAAATAGCAGAAAATGGGACGACGTGGGACTCATCTGTTTCACCCCACCCCCACCCCCCACCCCCAGGGCGTAGTCAGTTACGGAATTTTGTTAAAGAGTGGGACAAAGGCCTTGACAATTCTGGCATTTTCAAATCAAACAGACCGGCCTCCCTGGTAAATTTATTGTTTGTATTCAAAACAAGCACGGGACAAGGCTTCCCGTTATGTAAATTAGCAATCTTATACCTAAAGACAGAGAAGAGAGAAACCTGAAGAGGCACGATTCAAAGTTGTCCTCATGGCCAACACAAACATAAATCACATGAGTTCTGAAAGCTTGGAAATGCAAACTCAAAATTGATGCTATATATTATGCTCAAAGAAAAAGCAGATCTGCTATTGGCATATATATATATATATATATATATATATATATATATATATCACGCACTAGGTTGATATTTTGCAAGTATGACTCAGCGCTTAGCAAATGTGTCGCACATATACGAAAAGGAAGGGCTGGCTGGCAGATTGTGTGGGTTATAACTGAGAAGTCATGCTATAGGAGGAGGGCTGTTTTTGTTTGCTCGTGGTTATTTGATGAGCCACGACGTAGCCTGGCAAAGTGAGAGGTGTACCTGGAGCGGGTTCAACTTGACGCCGGTTCACACCCTGCTGTATTTCCAGAAGATAATCCCCGGGAAACGAGCGAACCACCTGACGTTGTGTGTTGCAAGAAACGCGAGAGCTCCGCATGTAATTAAATCGTGTTTTTCTTCCCCGCCCCCCCCCCCCCCCAGCATCCTGTGTGAAGAAATGAGCAGTAATCGAAAATCAGAAGCCTGCTTTTTTGTACTGAAGTGTGTTCCCTGGTGAGGGGAAAGGTGGTCACGGCAGTTTGGGAAACAATGAATGTGATTACCCGAAAAAAGGTCTTTGACACACTAATAACGTTACTAAAGACCATTTTGATGACTTCAAATGGCTTGTTCACATAGCGTGCCTCAGTCAACTACTCAAGGTCTTGAACAGACTGAACTTGGCACTTGAGGGCCTGCATTTAATCATTCTACAACTACTTACGGAGTGCCAGCAATGTGCTAGATGGCTGGCCAGCCAAAAATCTCTTAAATTCCCCGTCTTCGAGTAACACAGTGTCCAGATGAGGTCATTATATTTCCAAAGTGGCCAGTGTGAATTTTTTTGTTCTTTAACTCGTAAAACAAAGAACATCATTTTTCGGTATACCAGTCATACATAAAACATGGCCTCAGCAGGAGGGTGACAGATGGCAGCTATATTGTGGAGCGAGCGTAACACGAGGTACAGACGTGTTGAATCACTATGTTGTACACCTGGAACTAACGGAACATTGTGCATCGACTACACTGCAATTAAAAAGATTTTTAACAATTAAATTACATTTTTTAAAATATTTATTTATTTATTTATTGGGGGGGGGGAGGGGCGAAGAGAGAGGGAGAGAGAGAATCCCCAGCAGACTCTGTATTGTCAGTGCGGAGCCTGACGCGGGGCTCGATCTCAGGAACTGTGACATCATGACCTGAGCTGAAACCAAGAGCTGAACGCTTAACCGACTGAGCCACCCAGGCACCAACCCCCGCCCCCCCATTAAATTACATTTTTTTTTTTTTAATTTTTTTTTTTTTAATTTTTTTTTTTAACGTTTTATTTTTGAGACAGAGAGAGAGCGAGCATGAATGGGGGAGGGTCAGAGAGAGGGAGACACAGAATCTGAAACAGGCTCCAGGCTCTGAGCTGTCAGCACAGAGCCCGACGCGGGGCTCGAACTCACGGACCGCGAGATCGTGACCTGAGCCGAAGTCGGACGCTCAACCGACCGAGCCACCCAGGCGCCCCAAATTACATTTTTTTAAAAAAGACACTTTTTGCCTCTGAAGATACGGGCTTGTGGACTTGGGGGACTGCTGTTCTCTGCAGCAATCACTATTAAATTATAGGCATGTAAAATTTGGCTTAAAAAATGTTTTAAGGGGTGCCTGGGTGGCTCAATCGGTTAAGCATCTGGCTCTTGATCTCGGAGTCAGTGTGGAGCCTACTGAAAAAAAAAATTCTTTTTGAAGTTATGTCATAGAAAATTTGGAAAAATAGACAAAATCATAGATAAGATAAAAATCCCATACAGTTACGTCACCTGGTTATTCAAATGCCATACGTTGCTTCAGAGTGGCTTTAAAACAACTTTCAAATTGCTTTTTTAAATCAGTGGATGAATATGTTTATCTTTCTCATTTTGTTATAAAGCTGCCCCTCCACTAAAGTAGAATATCTGTTCAAAACAAGCTGCTTGGGGCGCCTGGCTGGTAGGCGATGCTTGATCTCGGGGTCATGAGTTCAAGCCCCACGTGGGGCAAAGAGCTTACTTTAAAAAAAAAAAAAAAAAAAAAGCCAAGCTGCTGACTACTCTCTTAAATGAAAGTAAAACATAATTGCACTAAGTCAGACTTTTTTTAATGCTTGCAATGGTTTTTAAAATTCATCCAGTGCTAGAATAATTGAATATGAGAGGGTGGATATGAACTCTGCTAATTGCACCTTGTAGAATGGAGGGATCAACGTTTTCTCCAAGATGACTTCTTCAACTGTGAGAATAAACCTGCACAGCTCACCTCCCTCCTCCCACCTCCTCTCCCCCCACCTCCGTTTGTGAAATGTTCAGATGCATGTATAAGTGAAAAAGACCTGAGGTTCTATCAGTCTTTGGGCAAACTTCCTTCTTAAGATTTGTCCTTCTAATTGCCAGTGACGATGGCTGAAACACACACACACACACACACACACACACACACCAATTTGGGAAAGGGTTTGAATCCAGAAAAAGTGAGTTGGCCGCCTGCCTGAGTGGGGCAACATCTCATTTAGCACCTGGCCCTGGAGATACCCCCAGGTGATTATGGCACAGCAGAGGGCAGGAAAGACTAGTCTTTTTTATTTGTTTTGTCTTGTATGTTTGTGTTTAGTGGCTGGATGTTCTGGAGGTTTCTCCATTGAATATAGGGTCTCAAAAGTTTTGCAAGAAATCCACTCCCTGGGCACCTGGGGGGCTCAGTTGGTTAAGCATCCGACTTCGGCTCAGGTCATGATCTCATTGTTCATGGGTTTGACCCCCGAACCCATCGGAGCCTGGAGCCTGGTTTGGATTCTGTGTCTCCCTCTCTCTCTGCCCCTCCCATGCTTGTGCACTCTCTCTCTCTCTCTCTCAAAAAAATAAACATTAAAAAATATTTTCCTACAGAAATCTACTCTCAAAGCAGCCTCAATTGTCACCGTTCCACGAACTGTCAGAATGTGCTAGATATTCTGGAGTGAGAAATGTAATTGTGAAATCTGCGTATGGGTAGGAAGATATACATTGGGGGATGGGGCCGTTGGCGGCCTTCCCGTGTCCTGACATAACTCAGGGCTGACTGCACTGACCATGTGTGTTGAGTTGTAGAAAAACTAGCCGGAAAAGATAAAGCCACAGAAGGAGCTTTCCTGGGAACCACGAACAAACTTTGGATAGCCCTGATAAGCCAGATGCTGCAGTGAATTTTGTCTGTGACTCTAAGCATTTGTATCTGATGGAGGGTTATTTCCCTCACCATCTCTGACTCACCTAAACAATTGTGTTTTCTGTATACTTTTAATTAGTAATGGATTTATTGATCTGAGTACTGGGGTTTTTTTCCCCTTTTTTCAAATTATTGAGTGACAATTACTAACCTTGTGTTATTCCTTCAGTGTCTTTCTTGGAAAAATGAATGATTTCTCTCTTCCTCTGGGGTTTACTGGTTACAGGAACGTTTTCTGGGCCTGGGCCATTAGATCTCTACGTTTTGGAAGAAGGTATGAGGCAGTGCAAATTTCATTTCTCCAGCAATGATATCTACTCCTGACAGAACCAGGGAAATTCAGCTTTGTTTTGTATTTCATTTGTTTCCTTGGGCAATCGGCTCTCTTCAATCACTGTTCTCTTCCTATGAAGGTTGTTTTATTTTCTAGCCCAGAATACTACAACTTGAAAAAGAGCACGATAATACTTTTAACAATGCTGGTGCTGTTTACAAGAATCATTATTTTGGGGCACCTGGGTGGCTCAGTCTGTTAAGGACCTGACTCTTGATTTCGGCTAGGGTCATGATCTCATGGTTGGTGGGTTCGAGCCCCGAGTAGGGCTCTGTGCTGATGACACGGAGCCTGCTTGGAATTCTCTCTCTCCCTCTCTCTCTGCCCCTCCTCCACTCACACATGCGTGCATACACGCACTGTCCATCTCTCTCTCTCAAAAATCAATAAGTAAACGTTAATAAAAAGGAATCATTATTTTCAAATACACATCAGAGGTAAAAAATCATCAGTATCATTTGACATTCCTGTCCTTTGCATAAAGGAAAAACTTAATACACATTGTTGAATGGATAAATTAAGTAGCTAAATTATTCTTCACCCGAGCTGAACTTGCAGAAATAGCTCATTAACTGGGGAGTGGGTCAGTTGCTACTCATGTCTACTTTGTGCCTCCACCCTCCCATATGTAGGTTTCTACCTTATTGATGCGTCCCTTGCTGTCAGTAACTTAAGAATGTCACAAGGTTTGGATTATTTGCTTAGGCAATACATTTAAGAGGGTCGAAAATAAAAATAACATAAAAAGGTGTGCTGAAGAAGAAATCCTTTTTTCTTTAATGTTTTATTTCTCTATTTTGAGAGAGAGAGAAATAGAGCGCGTGAGTGGGGGAGGGGCGGAAGGAGCCGGAGAGAGAATCCCAAGCAGGCTCCGCGCTGTCAGCGCAGAGCCCGATGCAGGGCTCGATCCCACAGCCCTGAGATCGTGACCTGAGCCGAAATCAGGAGTCGGACGCTGTCCCAGATGAACCACCCAGGTGCCCCCGGAATGAGAAGTCTTAATCCCCGAATCTACCCGCTCTGTTCCTTCCTCAGCCTCAGCCACTTTCATTGGTGTTCAAGAATTATTTTGGAACATGCCTCTTTGGCATAAGGATCATTTTTGAGAAGCTGCACACTCAGGGGACTCTCTGAAAACAGAGTAAAATTTGCCCTTTCACACGGGAAACGTACATCTGTAAAGGAAATCTCCATTTGTAAGAATGTCTCCCCGCCCCCCCCCCATACCAGGAAGGAAAGGTGACACTTAGACCACAAGAAACTCTGTGGGGAAAGGCACCTAACTTAAATCTGCACGACAAACTCACCCTTGTTAACTGTGTGTTTCTTGATAATCCTGCATGACTGGCCTCCCCAGCTCACATCTGGCTTTTGGCTTTTGCTGAAGGTGGTATTTAAAGTCATGGTTTGGGCCATTTGGGGAAGTATTACTGCTTTCCTGGGTCTCTTCCATGCATACAGGAGGTATACATGTTATTAAACTTCTGCTTGTTTTTCTCTTATTAATCTCTCTTTTTGAAACAGGGAAGCCAAAGGGACCCCGTGAAAAACTGCTTTAGTCGCTCTTTTTCCTGCTTCCTACCCCCCCCCCCCACCTTACAAACACCTTATAGAACGGATAACGAATGTTCTTGTAAAGGTCGTAAAGGTTGAGGATTTAATGATTTCTTTGGAGTCTCCCAGCGCAATAGATGTCATCTAAGGAGTGATTGGGTGGGGACCTTTTTGCAAAGACCTCTCATCAAGACCTCTGGTTCCAGGGCATAAGGGACTTATGGGGGACACCTGAACACTCTTCTTTGTTTCTGCATTACTGAGAAGACACGCAGGCCAGACCACCATACTCAATAAAAATGTCAGGCCCCAAGCGAAGAGAGGGCTCCCTTCCTGTCTCTTCCCTTTCCCCTCCCCTCCCCTGCCCTCCCCTCCTTTCCTCTCCTGTCCTCTCCTCTTCCAGACACGCTCTGGCTGTATCTATGCTCCCTCTGTCCGTTTTCAATAAACTCTGCTCTCACTTCCTCTCAGTTTGGGTTTGCTTTCCATCCTTCACGAAGCCAAGGACCCTCTGGGTCCTCGGATCCAGTCAGCCTGCATCATTTTATTATGGGGGGAGGGTGGGTCTCACTCAAGAACCTAGAAGGCTAGAGAAAAATTATTCCTCCCCCCATACAGTTTTGGCGATCCAGATGGGTCCTGCTGAGATACCCTACCTGCTCCAGAGCCTGAAGAACTCTGGAAAACCGGCAAAAGCCAGTGAAGGTTAAGAGTTCTTACCAAAGTCAGGTCTCTGTCTGTAGTACCCAATCTGGAGAGAAAGGGAAACATTTCACATTGTCCTTCCCTTTCCAAATTCAGATTCATAAGAGAGAAACGTTTCTAAGACTTAGTTCTTAGTTCTTTAGACTGTGACCCTGATTAAAGTTTGGTTTGGAGGTACCCATTGGTTACGGATCCTTTCCCTCCCAGGGATAGTTATTGCTTTCCTGTTTAGCTCGTCCTCTGTTCTGAGAACTTAGCATGGCTTTCTACTGCCCAGGGCATGGATGTTTTTGGTTTTAAACTGTAAGGTTGGGGGCACCAAACATATGGCCAGACAAGTTACACGGGATGTGCCCTATTTGCAGGTAGCATTTTACCACCCGTTGCCAGCTCTCAGGGGAGTTATCCGAGTATTTCTTTTGGAGGGTAGTATCTTCTGCACCCTTTTTGGGGACCCCTCTTGCATCCATGGGTAAACCATAAAAGGCTTATTGGTTTTGGTTTTGGGACATTTGATAGGTATGACTTAGGTTTAAAAGCAAAAGGGGGGTGGGCGAGGGGGAAGGCTGTTTAATACCACCAGAGATATCTACTGTTTGTCCCAGCTGAAATCTGATAAAATATTTGAAAGGATTTTTTATTTTTTTAAGTAGTTCTGGTCAGGGGCGCCCAGGTGACTGAGCTGGTTGAACATCTATCTACCTCTTGATTTCAACTCGGGTCATGATCCCAGGGTCGTGGGATCGAGCCCCAAATTGGGCTCCGCAGCTGAGCATGGAAACTGCTTGAGATTCTCTTTCTCTCTCTTTCTCTCTCTAACAAAATAAATTTGTTTTTTATAAAGTAGTTTTGGTCAGAAGTTGGCTGTATTGGAAGCTGATATTCAGGGTTTGATATGAGTTTCTTTTGAGGCCTTCTCCCCTGAGATAGTAATCTTTTGATTCCCATCTTGGTTGCAAATCTTCTCGTTGATGTAAAGGTGCAAATTGAAGATAATGTATTTGGATCAGCCCCTTCATAACATTCAGGTTGCAAGCCAATTCTTTGAGGAATTAAAAACAATGTCCTTGTCTTACAAATGGAGTCTTTACAAGAACAAGAGGGCAACTCTAGAGGTAATTCAAAGCTCATCTATCCGTTTTACCAATCCCCAAGCCTCCCCTATTCATTTCAGAAGGCCTGTGGATATTGTAAAAAAAAGAATCTGAACTTAGAAACAAAAGTCCTTTGAGGGGAAACTTGTGTCCTTTCTCTGTGCCTTGGAGATATAAAGGTTTACCTGGTCTTTTCTAGGAACCCAGAGTCATTCCTCTGAAATGCAAATTTCAGGGCGATAATTCTTAACAGAAGGACAAAAAAAAAAAAAAAAGTCTACTCAGAAAGTAGGGAATGAAAACCTTCAAAGACTTCTTTTACTAATAATTGTTAGTAAAAAAACTTTAGCCACCTCGGGTAGCCTTCATTTATTCCATCTGTCAGAAACACAATTTGGATCCAACTGTCGTTGTATGAATGAGTGACTGCTGTATTATCATACCTGTCTCATGCCTAATATTTTTATGTATTTGTTTTTAATTTTTTTACCATTTCTTCTTTTTTTTTTTTTTTTTTTTTGAGAGAGACAGAGCACGAGTGTGTGTGGGGGTGGGGGGCAGTTCAGAGAGAGAGGGAGACACAGAATCCAAAGCAGGCTCCAGGCTCCGAGATGTCAGCACAGAGCCCCACGCGGGGCTCGAACCCGCGAACCGTGAGATCATGACCCGAGCCATAGTGGGATGCTCAACCGACTGAGCCATCCAGGAGCCCCTCATGGCTAACATTTTTATTTATTTTTTTTTAATGTTTATTTTTGAGACAGAGAGAGACACAGAGCATGAACAGGGGAGGATCAGAGAGAGAGGGAGTCACAGAATCCGAAACAGGCTCCAGGCTCCGAGCTGTCAGCACAGAGCCCGACACAGGGCTCGAACTCACGGACCGTGAGATCATGACCTGAGCCGAAGTCGGCCGCTTAACCGACCGAGCCACCCAGGCACCCCATGGCTAACGTTTTTAAATGAAAGCTATAAGATCTCTGTTTGCATCCATCTGTATGTTATAGACATGTGATTTTTCTACCTCTGGATGTCATTGCCGAAATCAATTTGGAAAGAGCTCTATTAAATTGGCTTAAAGAAAAAGAACCACTTCTATAAATTAAATACTCCTAAAACTCTCAAAAATATAGAAACTAACCCAAATGTTTTTTTTTTTCAAGTTCGCGTGATCAGGGATAGTCGTCAGCAAATAAAAGCTAGTTTAAGGTTGTTGGTTTAATTAAAAGAGGCATGCCTTCAGAGCTATCAGCATTTAATATAATGCAGCCATACAACTTTTATTGGAGCCTGCTTCGGATTCTGTCTCCCTTTCTCTCTGCCCCTCCCTGCTCACACTCTGTCTCTGTCTCTCTCAAAAATAAATAAACATCAAGAAATTTTTTTTAAAAATAGCTTCTAAATCTTTTAGGTAATTTGAAACCTTGAAGTTGTATTAAGTTAAGTTAAATGATGAATCTTGGGGCACCTGGGTGGCTCAGTCGGTTGAGCAGCCAACTTCAGCTTAGGTCATGATCTCATGGTGTGTGAGTTCAAGCCTTGCATCGGGCTCTGTGCTGTTCGTGCAGAGCCTGCTTTAGATCCTCTGTCCTTCTCTCTCTGCCCCTCCTGCACTCATGCTTTCTTTCTTAAAAATGAATAAACATTAAAAAAAAAACTCCTAAAGAAACCTACTAGAAATATAAGAGAAACAACTGTGTATATAAAGGAAGTAGATGTGTTTTTGGTAAGAAAAGGTAATAGGAATGGAGATACATTTTTATTCAGAGAAAAGAAAGTAATTTTGTCCTAAAGTAGAATGACTATTTCAGAATGAGAAAGAGGAGAATAAAGGACAAACTAAATAGATATAGAAATTTGGGAATTGACAGAGAGAGAATCTTGTGAAGTCAAGTTTTCTTGGACTATCGGTCTGCTCTTGGTAAGAGATTGCTAAGGGTTTTTCTTTACCTTTTAGGTAACCTGCCTAGAAAGCAAAATAATTTCCTGTACTTCATGATGCCTTTATCTTTGGGTCTTTGATTACTTAAGAAAACTGAGTCTTCTTAATACTCAACGAACTAAGTTTTTTTTCAAAACTATGTTACCTTCTATTTTGCCTTTGAAATTGTTTTATTGTCACTTTGGCTCAGTAGATAACTAAGCATTGTTTCATAATGATCTGTGATCCTTTTTAGTCAAATGACCTAGCCTTTTGATGTTTTTGACAAATTTCCCCAAATCAAATTCTAAGTGAAGTGTTTTGACCTTGACTTTGGGATTTTCCAGAGGGTTCCTGGGATATGGCAAAAGAATTTGTGCTCCTGCTTTATAAAAACGGAGATATTAAACTAATTATGCTTATTTGTTAAGTTACATAAAAAGCATTATGATGTTCTTAATGTAGTTGTTTCTAGAAATTGTATGAAATTCCTAAAAATCTAGTGAGTCCCTGTATCATGTCATGTTGCATTTCTAGGGTTTTTTTTTTTTTAAGTTTTTTAATTTATTTTGAAAGAGAGAGAGAGAAATACAGAGAGACAATCCCAAGCAGGCTCCGCACTGTCAGCAGAGAGCCCGAATGTGGGGCTCGAACTCACAAACCATGAGCCGAAATCAAGAGTTGGATGCTTAACTGACTGAGCCACCCAGGCACCCCACAATTCTAGCTAGTATCTTAAAATGTTGTATGTTAGAGAAAAGACCAAACTTTCTTGTCAGTTGCATGATGATGAACTCTCATTAGATCTTGCACCATAGCCACTGTTAAGGCTTTTGTTATTTACAGATAGTTACTGTTTTTACTCTGATGCTTCTGTAAAAGTGCTTCATCTTCAAAAAGATTCCTTGGAAAGAACTCTGCCAAGTACAGGTTTCTGACCTAGGTGAGAATTCACAGAACTCTGATGAAAGCACTGATGGATTCATAAAATTGCTGAGATCAACAGGAATCAATTATACGGAGCTGAGTGAACAGATGGGGATGATTATAATTTTTATGACTTTTTGTTTGTACCACTGCTCATTATTTTGAGGTTTTGTTTGTCCAGATTTGAGGAAACCTCTCTTAAGCTACCTATAACTTGCAGCAACTTGGTAAGTTATGGCTTTGTAAACAGAACCGACATATTTATCTTTTTCTCCCTGCCTCACTCCTCTCGAATTATGAAATTCTTATCGAGTATTCTTAGTTTCATGACAATATACTCCTTTGCATAAGTTCAATAAGAACATGTTCTCCTTGTAACAGGACACAATCGGAAACACGGGTGACATTACCACGACTGTGACTTGAATGCTGTATTTGAGAATGATGTGCAGAGACTCAGATGTGAGCAGACAGCTTTAAGGCACTAACGCTTTTTTCCAAAGATTTTCTTTTTACGTGATCTCCACACCCAACGTGGGACTCAAACTCACAACGCCAAGATCAAGAGCCTCAGGCTCTCCTGACTGAGCCAGCCAGGCACACCCCTAAGGTTGATTTTAGAGAGCCAATAAACTTTTTTGGAAACACAGCCTGGGGGCACCTGGGTGGCTCAGTCGGTTGAGCGTCTGTCTTTGGGTCAAGTCACCATCTCGCCTGAGCCACCCAGGCGCCCCGAAATGCTGCTTATTAATGTACCTCCTGAAACAACTCTTTGACTTATTGTCAGGACTAGGAGACTGGATCACTGAGATATGGAATGATGTATGAACTCAGCTTCTGGACTGTGAGACTTCATGGAGAAGATTCAAAGACGGGAACGAAGAGGAGGAGAATAGGCTCCCCCAAAATATCCCACTTGGCACACAGATTCTTTTGAGCTGATTATTTTTGAGGGGGTGTACACACAGGAGAATCTCTGAAAACAGAGTGGATTTTACCCTTTTTTTTTCCTTTTAAGTTTATTGATTTATTTTGAGAGAGGCAGAGAGAGCGGTGGAAGGGGGAGAGAGAGAGAGAGAGAGAGAATCCCAAGCGGGGTCTGCATTGTCAGCACAGAGCCACATGCGGGGCTTGAACTCATGAACCATGAGATCATGACCTGAGCTGAAATCTGAGTCGAAGCCTAACCGACTGAGCCACCCAGGTGCCCCAGGATTTTACCCTTTTTTAAGGGAAATTCACATGTATAAAGGAAATCTCCATTCGTAAGGGGTGTCTCCCTCTCTGTACCAGGAAGAAAAGGATGACTAAATCACAACAAGCTCAATGGAAAAGGCAGGGACTTAAATCTGCGTAACAACCTTACCCTTGTTTACTGGGGTTTTCCGGGTAACCTCCTTTACTGGACCGCCCCACTCCCTAGCATCTTTATTTTGTTTATTTGGTATTTAAGGCGATGGTTTGGGCCATTTGGGGTAGTACTCGTGTTTTCCTGGGACTCTCCCATGTATACAGGAGGTGTCCATCTTATTAAACTTCTGTTTGTTTTTCTCCTGCTCATCTGTCTTTTATTACAGGGAGTCTCAGCCAGGAACTCAGAAGGACAGAGAGAAAATGATTTTTGCTACCCTACAGTTTCATACGTATTATTCCAGTGTCTCTGTATACAGGTACAAGCCACAAGCAAATGTACGTATGTACGTAACCAAAGGTTGTCACACACGAGGCAGCATTCTGAGCAGGAGCTAGAACAGAAGCTGCTACACCAAGGTTCAAGGCAGCATCGCAAAAGGTGGAAACAACCCAGGTATCCAAGGAAATATCATTTAGCCGCACAGAGATATGGGGCTCTGAGGGGCGCCTGGGTGGTAAAGTCGCTTCAGTGTCCGATTCTTGCTTTTGGCTCATGTCATGCTCTCACGGTTGTGAGATCGAGCCCCGCGTCAGGCTCTGTCAACAGTAGGGAGAGGAGCAGAGAGAGAGGGAGACACAGAATTGGAAGCAGGCTCCGGGCTCTGAGCTGTCAGCACAGAGCCCAACTCGGGGCTCGAACCCACGAACTGGGAGATCATGACCCGAGCTGAAGTCGGACACTTAACCGACTGAGTCACCCAGGAGCCCCTGACTGTGCTTATTTTTTATGCGTAAGTTTTCATCTTTATGGAGTCAAATTTATGAATCTTCTGAATCATTCACAAAAGGCTGCAAAGTTAAAAATGAACTTCCCCATGACTTCTCCAGTTGTTTTTTTATTATTTCAATGTCTACATCTAGATATTTGAGCCATTTGGAGTTCATCCAGTACATGTTGTAAGGTATGTATCCAGCTGTATCTTTTTCCACATGTCAGATACCAGCCTTCGTTGTTTCAGCAATAGTGTTATTTGTTGTTGCTATTTTTAAGTAGGCTCTACACCCAGCGTGGAGCCCAACGCAGGGCGTGAACTCACGACCCTGACATCATGACCTGAGCTGAGATCAAGACTTGGACGCTTAACTGACTAAGCTACCCAGGCGCCCCGCAACAACAGTTTTTTAAATAAAGGTCATATTTACCTGATTTGGGAGTCCACCTTTATCATATTCTCAATCTGGTATGTATTGTTTTTATTTCTGGACTTTCGATTCTGGTCCCTTTGTCTGTTCATACACCAGTCTCACAACTGTTTTAATTGGTACCTTTTTAAAAAATTATATTTGCATATGTGATCAGGCTCGTCCTGTCTGACTGCTCTTCCTTTTTAGAGTTTTCCTGGCTCTTTGCTTATTTTTTCTGCCCAGTACCACTGCCTTATAAACTAGTTCAGCCTAACAGGGATAAACGCCAAAGGGCCAGAATCGAGTCTGTAATGTAATCCATTCTGGTTTATCAAGTCTATGCATTTTTAGCAGAAATTGAATAAATCACTTGCAATAAAGGCATAAATACAATTTGGCATGCAATTTTTTTCTTCACTGAAGCACTTTCCTGTTATTACAGTCTTTTTAAACATAACATTCCTTAATTTCCATAACTATTCATTGACTGTTGGACGCTTTCCATTTTCCTCTATTGTTTCTATTCCTTTTCACTATGCAAACAAAACAAAACAAAGCGACAGCCATGTAATGAATATCTTTAAGCACACGAGCTCTTTATGCAGTCTTTGGCACTGATTTTTGGATGATTAAGCGGGATTATTGAGGCAAAGGACATGAGCATCTTTAAGACTGAACACACGTTGCTAAAATTTGTACCTGTTCACCCTCTGACACGCTTGTGTGTGCAATATCCACTTCAGCATCCTTCGCTCATGAGCAACTGGTTATCAGGCCTCTGAAACGTCACGCGAGAGCATTTTAAGTCCCGCAAATGTGGGGTGAGTGGGTTCCATTGTGTTGGGATCGAGGCAAAACGATACCACTTACAGAATAAATTTTGCACAAGTTGTCTCCCTCTTGGAATGATGATCGACTCTTCGGAGGATTAGATTTATTTGCATCATGGCCCAGGCGTCTTCTGGGTGTTAAGGACTACAAGTGTCCGACCCACCCTGCAAAAAATACTTCTGGAGATTCAAATGATGGGCATCTATAGGGTTGGATAAAGGGTGAGGGTGATACCGATCAAGGCCTAGTGGCTTAAAACAAACAGTAATAGCCTTGAAGTCAAATTAGCAGAAAGGTTAGGAGACAACTATAGTTGGCACTTGAACAACGTGTGGGTTAGGGCCACTGACCCCCCCCGCCCCCGCACACAGTCGAAAATCTGTGTATAACTTGACTCCCCCCAAACTCAACTACTGATAGCCTACTGTTGACCAGAAGCCTTACTGATAACATACACAGTTGATTAACACAGATGTTATATGCTGTGCGTACCACATAATGTATTTTTTTTTTAATTTTTATTTATTTTTGAGAGAGAGAGAATGAGAGAGAGCACGAGCAGGGGAGGGGCGGGGGGGTGGGGGCGGACAGAGGATCCGAAGCAGGCTCTGCGCTGACAGCAGACAGCGCGACGCAGGGCTCAAACTCAGGAACCGTGAGATCATGACCTGAGCCCAAGTTGGACGCCTAACCGACTGAGCCACCGAGGCGCCCCTGGGCTGTATTCTTACCATTAAGCAAGCTGGAGAAAAGAAAATATTAGTAAGAAAAGCACAAGGAAGAGAAAATACATTCCCACTACTGTACTGTATGTATCAGAAGAAATATCCGTGTGTAAGTGGACCCACACCATTCAAACCTGTGTTGCTCAAGGGTCACTTGTAATGGGTTAGCCTTGCCGTTGAACAGGAAGAAGAGCTGAGAAAGCTCCGGGAGAGAGAGCTGCAAAGCTCTTCAATTGAGTTGCACACGGGAAGGCTGCTTCACCGACCAATACCGCTTGGACTTCAAGGTTAAATTTCAAAGCTAGGGGCTGAAGTGCTGGCTTCTGAGTCCTCTCCACTTGGGTCTCGATTTCAAGGCCAAACCAGTCTGAATGGGACTTCTGTCACTCGAACTTCTGGTAAGTTCTTTGGGATCCCAAGACCCACGGAGTGGGTAGTGGCTGAGGAACGGTATTAGTCTGCCCAGCCTGCCATAAGAAAATGCCAGAGACCGAGTGACGTACACGATGGACATTTATTTTCTCACGGTTCTAGAGGCTGGAAGTCCAAGATCAAGGTGGTGTCAGGCGTGGCTTCTGGTGAAAGCTCTTTTCCTGATTTGGGAGATGAGTGCTTTTCCCTTCTTATACGGACACCAGTCCTATCGAATGAGGGCCCTGCCCTCAGGATCTCATTTAACCTAGTTGCATCCTTAAAAGCCCGATCTCCAAATATAGTCACATTGGGGGTTAGGATTTCAACATATGAATTTGAGGACCCAATTCAGTCCCCAACAGGAACATTAGGAAGGTACCTTGTAGTGCTAAAAGTCTCGCTAATATGGACAGTTTGGGTAGGAATGTGGAGAAAACCAGAATTGTCTATGGGATATTACGTATACCGTTGGGAGTCGGAAGAAAGTTTAGAGACCTAATACTTACTTTGTAGTTAAGGAAAGACCAAAAAGCGTAGAAGGCATGTCTAAGTTAAATTTGGGATTTAATTCGTTATCCTCCCAGTAGATTGTTGATTATATAATGTCAGGCTTGGTGCCCTTTGTATTTCTTTGCTTATACTGATTACAATTTGTGTGCAGCTGTTTTACCTTCTTGTTGTTAAGTCCACGAAGACCAAAATCTTACCCATCTTGTTGATTGAACTATCACTGACAATGCCTAGCACATCACCTAGCCCTTTGTAAGTCCCGAATAAATATTTAGTGAATGATAAATGACTGATTAATAAAAGCTAACCTTTAATGAACATTCAACGTAGAGGGTACCTGGGTCACTCAGTCGGTCAAACGTCCGACTCTTGATTTTGGCGCAGGTCATGATCTCGCGGTTTGTGGGTTCGAGCCCTGCTTTGGGCTCTGTGCTAACACCTCGGAGCCTGGAGCCTGCCTCGGATTCTGTGTCTCCCTCTCTCTCTGCTCCTTCCCCGCTCCCACTCTGTCTCTCTCTCTCTCAAAAATAAACATTAAAAAAAATTCTCTCTCTCCCTCTGTCTCTCTGCCCCTCCTCCGCTCACTCTCTTTCTCTTTTTCTCTCTCTCTCTCTCAAAAAAAAAAAAAAAAAATATATATGTATATAAATAAAAATGTTCTCTTAAAAAAAAAATGAGGAGTGCCTGGGTGGCTCAGTCAGTTAAGCATCTGACTCTTGATTTTAACTCAGGTCATGATCTCGAAGTTCGTGGGATCGAGCCCCAAGTCTGGCTCTGTCCTGACAGCAGGGGAGCCTGCTTGGGATTCTCTCTCTCCCTCTCTCTCTCTCTGCCCTTCCCTGCTCTCTCTCCCTCTCTCTCAAAATAAATACATAAACTTTAACATTTTTTAATGTTTATTTATTTTTGAGAGAGAGAGAGACAGAGAGCACGAGCAGGGGACGGACAGAGAGAGAGAGAGAGAGAGGGAGACACAGAATCTGAAGCAGGCTCCCGGCTCTGAGCTGTCAGCACAGAGCCTGACACAGGGCTTGAACTCACGGACGGTGAGATCATGACCTGAGCTGAAGTCGGACACCCAACCGACTGAGCTACCCAGGCGCCCCCTCCATATATAAACTTTAAAAAAATAAATACTCATTCTGTGCCACGCATCAAGCTCTCTACACGCTTGATTTTATCATCTTATTTTCATAATAATTTCATAATAAATAATCTCTCTCATTTTTTTTTAGAGGAGGAACCTGAAGCTCAGGAAGGCTGAAAACGTTTGCCAAAGATGAAGTTAGGAAGGACAGAGTGGACATCTGACCCCGGATCTTGCTGACCTCAAAGTTCATTCAAAATGTATAATCAAGGGTCGCCTGGGTGGCTCAGTCGGTGAAGCGTCCGACTTCAGCTCAGGTCACGATCTCGCGGTCTGTGAGTTCGAGCCCCGCGTCGGGCTCTGGGCTGATGGCTCAGAGCCTGGAGCCTGCTTCCGATTCTCTGTCTCCCTCTCTCTCTGCCCCTCCCCCATTCATGCTCTGTCTCTCTCTGTCTCAAAAAAAAATAAACGTTAAAAAAAAAAATTTTTTTTTAAAATAAATAAATAAAAAACGTTAAAAAAAAATTTAAAAATGTGTAATCAAAATGCTAAACTATTTGCTTCAAATTCAACCCAGGGATCATAAGGAAGGGAGGGAGGTCTTTGGGGGACGTGGAGAAAAAAACTGTGTGTAAGTTACTTTTTAGATGTATCTTAAAGTATGTCTGTCTGTTGCCTGGTAGAAAAGGGAGCCGTCGCTTTCAGAGACAGAAAGCACATGGATCCAGCCCGGAAGGTTGGAAAAAGCAATGTGTATTCAGAAAACAAGTTCAGTGGACGTAGAAGAGGAAGAAACTTGGAGTAAGTAGCAGCCGGAGGCCAGAGAGGTAACTTGGGTCCAAAATGTGAAGAGTCCAGTATGCCAAAGGTCAGCAAACTATTGTGTCAGGACAGATTTGCCCCAAGTTCTGTTTTGGTAGAATCTATGAGCTAAGAATGATGTTTACATTTAAAAAAAAAAATTTTTTTAATGTTTATCCATTTTTGAGAGGGAGAGAGAGACAGAGGTTAAGCAGGGGAGGGGCAGAGAGAGAGGGAGACACAGAATCCGAAGCAGGCTCTGGGCTCTGAGCTGTCAGCACAGAGCCCGACGCGGGGCTCGAACCCATGAACCGTGAGAAGTCAAACCTGAGCCGAAGTCAGACACTTAACTGACTGACCCAATCCAGGCGCCCTAAGTTTTACGTTTTAATTTTACTTTACTTTTTTTTTAAAGTAAGCTCTAGGTCCAACATGGGGCTCAAACTCACGACCCTGAGATCAAGAGTCACATTCTGTAAGGACTGAGCCAGTCAGGTGCCAGATTTTTAGATTTTTATTTTTTATTTTATTTTATTTTATTTTTCAAGTTTACTTACTTATTTTGAGAGAGAGAATGAGCAGGAGAGGGGCAAAGAGACAGGAAGAGAGAGAATCCCAAGCAGCCTCCGCACTGATAGTTCAGAGCCTGGAGCCTGCTTTGGATTCTGTGTCTCCCTGTCTCTCTCTGCCCCTCCGCTGCTCGTGCTCTGTCTCTCTCAAAAGTAAATATTAAGAAAATGTGATTAAAGGAATGCAGCTATCGAGTAGCAAGTGACCATTGCAGCCAATGGGGGAGATTAGATTGCCCAGGGAATGCTAACTATTTTTCTGTTGGTTGTTTCATCTGCTTTTTGTTTTTCTCAATTCTGACTACATTGTTTTTAATAAATGAGGTTTCCAAAGACAATGAAGAAATGTGGAGATCAGGAAGGAATGGTTTCATTATGGCTTAATTATGGATTAAATAGAAAATGTTCTTGGGGCGCCTGGATAGCTCGGTTCGTTAAGCGTCTGAGTCTTGATTTCAGCTCCGGTCATGATCTCACGATTCATGGCTTTGAGCACCACATGGGGAGCTTGCCTGGGATTCTCTGTCTCCCCCTCTCTCTGCCCCTTGCCTGCTCGCTCTCTCTCTGTCTCTCAAAATAAGTAAATACATTTTTTCAAAAAAGAAAATGTTCTCAATTTCAAATAAATTGCTAATGCACTTTTGGAACACACTCCATTGAAAGGCTGGGAACTACCCGAACTATGTTTTGGTATAGTTGTAGATAGGATATCAGTGTCCACGATGAAAATGTTTATTAGGGCAGACTAAAAAAAATAAAATAAAATAATACACTCTTTAAAACGGGAATAAAAAAGGAAAAAACCACCCCCTTGAGCCCATCAAGAGGATCATAGTGCCTTTAAAAAGTCTGTGTATACAACTCACACATTAAACCATTTGTCATTGACCAACAAAATGACAGCTTTTTCACCAGGGGCAAGAAAAAAACTCACACTAGAAAAATATCTTCTACAAGCAAGAAGGAAGGGAAGCACATTAAAAAGTTCCTTCTCAGCCCTCAAGGCCTTTGGAGAAATGATAGCCTTTTAATTTACCTGCAGATATATTTTAGATATTTTGGATACAAAGGTCGACTCTTTGGCATCTTTTTTTAAAGTTTATTTATTTATTTGGGGGCGGGGGAGGGGCAGGGAGAGAGGGAGATGGAAATTCCAAACTTGATGTGAGGCTTGAACCCACTAACTGTGAGATCAGGACCTGAGCCGAAGTCAAGAGTCAGACGTTCAACCCACTGAACCACCCAGGCACCCCTACTGTTTGGCATTTTAAGGGCAGTGTTTTGTTTCCGTTTTCTCCTAAATTTCTCCATAACCATTTGATTCTATTTTTTTTAATGTTTATTTATTTTTGAGAGACAGAGAGAGAGCAGAGGAGAGTCAGAGACACAGAATCTGAAGCAGGCTCCAAGCTGTCAGTGCAGAATCAGACGCAAGGCTTGAACTCACAAACCGTGAGATCATGACCTGAGTGAAAGTCATTGACCGACTGAGCCGCGCAGGCGCCCCATAAACATTTGATTCTAAATACCACAGTGCCTTAACAGGAAAATGGCTTCTTTCCGTAGTTGGCAGATGTTGCTAGAACTATGGGAAAGTGTCCCTTGGACATCACTGGCCCAGTCAACCTTCCATTTTGCTCTTCCAATTTTTAATTTTCCTTTCTCTTCTCTCCATTCTCTTCTTTCAGAGGCCTCTCATTTGCTATGTCTCCATTTGTTAGCACCTCATTAGGAGAGATTGGGCTACAGAAAGGGAGCAAGGGAGGGAAGGAGGTATGAACTCGGATGTGTTAACTTTTGGAAAAATATTTCAGAGAGGACCTCTGAAGAAAGAAAGCCTTAAAGCTGTTTTGTTTTGGAAAAGTGGAATCTTGCACAAAGTAACCGTCTTTGAAGGCTAACGTCTTCAGCCAGTCTTACAATTGAATTTGGGGGGCCACAGGCTGAGGAACTTTAGAGAACCAACCTTTGCATTTAAAGCACCAGGATTTGGGGACACCTGGGTGGCTCAGTCGGTTAGGCATCTTCATTTTAAGATCTTACGGTTTGTGAGTTCGAGCCCCTGTCAGTGCGGATCCTGCTTGGGATTCTCTCTCTTTCCTTCTCTCTCTGCCCTTCCTGCCCTCCTCTCTCTTTCTCAAAATAAATAAATGAACTTTAAAAAAAAAAAAGGGCTCATTTTCCTTTAAAGAAAAAATAAAGCACCAGGGTTTGAAAAGCTAAGTGCAATTATGCAAGTCAATATTTTAAGTAATGCAACCGTATGGGAGGGAGAAATTTCCTTCTTTCCCCCTAGGCTGCTTCCAGCTGGTTTAAGAATTAAATTCCTATGAGACAGGTGAACAGGAGGGAAAAAAACCAAACAAACAGTTTTATTACGTGTGCACAGAGGTCCAATAACGGAATTGAGACCCTCAAGAAATGACCAAGGTAGGCAGTTTTGATACATTTTAGACAAAGACAATAATTTCATGAGGAATTGACAGGATAAGGAAAATAGATATTTGGGAGCTTTAGTTAGTAACGAATTCTAAGCAGAATTCAGGCTGAGCTAGTAGATTAGGGGGGGAAAAATAAGGTTTGTTTCTACAGCTTTCTCGGTTTTAAAGTTCCTATCTCTGGTGATAAGTATGTCTTTTTAGTTCTCAGTACAGGGAAGGTAGTTTTCACATGGGAGATTTGTTTCCTGTTTTCAGGGGGACAGTGGAAGGTCTGAGCATCCTTTCACCGTTGTTATCCGGGGAGCTTCAATTCAAAATAGTCGATATGCCATTGCAGTATATTTGGGGGCAGTCGGCCCCGGGCTCCTACACGACCTATACCCAGAATTCCTTGCTTTCCCATTAAAGCGAATAAGAGGAGGGCTTTTTTTTTTTTTTTTTTTTTTTTTTTTAATTGTACAGCAGGTGCAATGCAAATTCAAAACAAGTTTAGGGACTGGTTTATGTGAACCTGAGTTAGCTGCTTGGTAATCAACACGGTGTTTCATTCTACTGAATCTGGTGGGGCTCCTGGGGGAAGAGCTTGACCTCCTTCCTCTCTCAGATTTAAGCAATAAAAATGATGCTGTAAAACTATGTCCTCTTGAATATCGTGTCAGGTCAATCCCTAGGCCCTTCCTCTACTTCCCTTGGGTTCCTGGCAGGAAACATGTGGACAGGGAGCGGATAAACAGGTTCCAGTTCCCAGCAGCAGCACGTTAGAAAAATTTTCCATCTGTTCATGTGCCCTCGCCTCCTCACAAAAGTGGGGTTTGAAACAGGGTTTCTCTTATCTCCTTTTAAAAGCCTTTTTTTTTCCTCAGGCGCTCGCATTCTCGTGCAGTGTTGAGAACGCCAAGCTGGACGGCGCTTTACGCCGTCCGGCGAGGCCGCCTCTCCTCCAGCCCTGGGGCTCTTTAAAACAAGACCCCGGAATTTAGTTACTGAAATTCTAGGAGGGGTGGGGGTGGGGTGGGAAGCCAGGGTTGCGACGGGCAACGCACTACAACTCCCGCAAGCCCTCGCGCGGCGGCTAGCCTCCCTCCCTCAACCCACCCACCGCTGAGCCTTGCGCTTGCGCGGAAGACCCAGCGCTGAGAGGAGGGGCGGGGACCGGACAACGCGCCCGGAGGGGGAGGAGGAAAAAAGGGACCATAGACTTTCACCTGGGCCTAGAACGTCTCTTAAAGTAGTGGGGAGAGGCAGGCGGGCGGGTGGGGACCACCTTCAGAGCTGGCCGCCGGCGGTGTCATGGCGACCCGGAACCCCCCTCCCCAAGGTGAGCGGCCGGGGCCCGGAGTAGTAGCTTAAGACGCGGCTCACAGCTCTCGACCTTGCTCCCGGGGGCGCCTCTTCTTGCCCCTGCCCCAGGGCTCCTGGGGCTCTGGTGTTTGGAGGCACCCCTGTTGAACTAGACTCCCTCCCCTCACAGCGGAGAGCGACCCCTGTCCCTAACACAGCCCCGCCTCCTGCCCTACCTTCACCTCTGGTCCTTCATGTCCATCTTCAGACGTGCTGCTTTGGCCTTGACTGAAGTGATTTCATCCTGCCGGGCCCCTAACCGGTTCGGCCAGGGGAGGACCCCCCCGCCCCCCACCCCCACCCCCACCACCATTCCTCCCACTGATGAAACTGGATCTAGCTCTGGTCCTGACCCTACTGAGATTTGGGGGTGACCCTTCATGCTGTGAAACTCTGACCTGACCTTACTGCCATTGGTGGGGGCGGGAGGGGGGCGGCCCCTCACTTCTGTGTAACTCCGACGTGGCTCCGGTTCGGGCCCCTAGGCCGGTCCCTGGGCCTTTGGAAAGGAGATGCCAGGCTCTTTGGAAAGGGATTGGATGTAACAAACTAATGTTTCCATCTGGGCATTTTTAGCTGCCGGCCAAACCTGGCAGTGAGTTATAACAGCTAAAAAAAAAAAAAAAAAAAAAAAGCTACGGGACGTTTCTGACTTTTGGTCGCCTCTAAATTTCTTTCTTTCCCATTTTGTATTTTGAAGAGTATGAAAGCGATGACGAGTCTTACGAAGTGTTGGATTTAACTGACTATGCAAGAAGACACCATTGGTGGAATCGAGTGTTTGGCCACAGTTCCGGACCTATGGTTGAAAAGTACTCAGTGGCCACCCAGATTGTAATGGGTGGGGTGACTGGCTGGTGAGAACAACATCTTTTTCATTAAGTTTCGTGGGCAGCCGCACTGCTGCCCTTTTGTAAACAGGCCAGTTACTGTGCACGTTCAGTGGCTTTACACTGCTAATCCCGGAAGAGCGCAGCCTTGAGGCTTTTCTCTGTGATGTGATGGGTGTGATGGACACACTCAGGAGCCTCAGTGTGTGGTTTTGGTGATCTGCTCCCCCATGCCCACCACTTGTGCCGCTGTTCCCTCCTGTCCCGCCCTTTGATCCTTTATGTACTTTTCCACCTCCTCAGATGTAGCAGATGTAGAGTGTATCGGATTCAGGGACAGTGGCTAAAACGGAAGAAACATAGGAGGGTTAATTACATGTAAATAATTTTGACTTGTTCAAGGCTAACAACTGGAAAAACCTGTGAGGACTCCCGCAGTGGGACTGGTCTCCAGGACTGTCAGCCTGGAAAATTCTCAGTGCAAATTATTGATTATGATACCGATGGTTCTGTGGATGTTCACTGGGCTAATTTGGATTATTATAATACTTTGAAGAAGAGTTGGAATTAAACCTGGTCTTTGCTGGAATTACAGGACTGATTGCTTACTCAGTAATAATATTGTGGAATGCATTAAGGAGGAGCAGTTAATAAGCATTAACCTAAGTACCCAGTGAATGTTCTAGACTTCATGCTTACATAATTGCTACTATAGATCAAGTTTATTCGTCTTGGAATAAAAGATTAGCCAGATGACAAGGGTCGAACAAGTATGGCCCTTTATTTTGAAAATGTTCACGACCGTAGACAATTTTTGTAGTTGGCGGGGGATGCTTAGTTTGTGAGTAATCATCGTTTTCTTCGATTCTAAGTTAAGTTTATCTTACATTAAAAATTTCCCTATTTAAACTTGATAAGTATTACATTTCTTTGTGCCGTTTTGTAAATGCCGTTTCATGGTAGAAACCTGCATGGTGAAGATTCCATGGTGCAGAGTTGCAGTATTTATTCATGTGTACTTATTAATGCTGCTAACGAAAAGACCTGCAATTAGGAGAGAGATGCCTGGTCAGGGCCCTGGTTTATTCAATTGATTCTCCGCAGATGGTTTGGACCTCGACCCCTGATAATGGAGAGTCTGGTCCTCTGCTCAGCTGAGCTCACCGTGTGGTGCCCTTGGGTGATTGGTTCATGTGAGGTTGGGCCTAAAGCCCCGTCTTAAAGGAGACTAAAAAATAATGGAGCGATAGAATTATCACATCATTGTGTGCTTTCTCCTCGTAGGCCAGACTCGGTGAGAAGCCCCATAATTGGCAGAAGTTTGCTTGGATATCCTAGAGACAGAGCAGGGGGAGTTAGTAGCTTTATTTTAGTGGCTCATGCCATCTAGCAAAGGGTAGACGTGCTTGTGGGACACGGTCCCTGGGACGCAGTTGTGACTTGGCTGCTGCTTGCCTCCTCTGCTCCTTTATCAGAGCCTGTGTTGCTAACTCCCCTACTGAGGGGCACGGTCTTCGTAGTAATACGTATGTCTGGATTATAGGCAGTGTTGGCCCAGGAGCTGTTTCGTAGGACTCTAATATTACACAGGTGGTTTGTTGCAATGACTTTGGATCCAGCATAGTACATTTTGGCGATTCTTCTTAAGGTGTAGAACTGCCGTACTATTGTGGCATGCATGAAGGAGGAATGGTTAATAAGCATTAATCTAAGCAGTTCACGTTTCAGACCAGTTCAGGACGTGGCCTGGGAGGCTAAGGAGATTACATGCAAGTGTAGGCAGGTAGAGGTTTTGGATGATGAGAAGAAATACCAGGGTGGGTGTCTGCTAGGAGAGATGGGAGGTGTGAAAACTAGCCAGAGGGCCCACGCTTAGTGTGGTCTGGAAGCAAGGCAGTGATGTCCTTGAGAATGGAAGGAAGACAGTCAAATGATCTGGAGATAGAGTATATAGAAATGGCAATCAGCTGGCCCCCCGAAGGTGATGAAGAAGCCAGAGTCTGAGATGACCACGAGGGGGGAAACCTAGAGAAGGGCACTGTCGCTTACAGATGGGGAACCTTAGCAACAGTGGATTTGGTTGGAGAGAGGATTTTTGCCTTGGGACGTTCGAATATGTGGTTCTGTGTGCCAGAGAAGCCCCTGGAAATGTAAAATGTCCATTTATGACGGCATGTTAGTTTCCTAGAGCTATTGTATCAAAGTACCGGGACTAGGTGGCTTAGAAATCCAAGAAATGTATTCTTTCACAGGTCTGGAGGCTGGAAGTCTGAAAGGTGTGAGCTGAGTCGGTTCCTTCTTGGAGGCTCAGAGGGAAAAATCTCCTAGCTTCTCTCCTAGCTGTTGCTGGTTGCCAGCCGCCCCCGGCATTCCTGGGCTTGTAGACATAGCACTCCGATCTCTGGCTGCACCATCACATGGCTGTGTTCCCTCTGCGTGTCTCTGTGACATGTTGGATCAAGTCATACTGCATTTTGGACCCACTGTATTGCAGCGTGGCCTCATCCTAACGAATTACATCCTCAGTGACCCTTAATCCAAAGAAGGTCACGTTCTGAGATTCTGGGAAGGACGTGAACTCGGGCTTGGGGGGAGAGGGCGCTCTTCAACCCAGTTCAGAAGGCTAGAGTTAGAAATCTGGGCTTCTTTTACAACAGTATGGATCTGGAATACTGAGGGAATATGAGCTCACCACAGGGGAGAATTAATCAGAAAAGAAGTATGGACTGACATTCTTACAGGATAGATGGGAGAAAATAGGTTTAATCTAGAGATGGATAGACATCGGTATAGATGGAGGTAAAGAAGCCATGAGAGGGGCGCCTGGGTGGCTCAGTCGGTTAAGCGTCCGACTTCGGCTCAGGTCATGATCTCATGGTTTGTGAGTTCACGCCCCACATGGGGCTCTGTGCTGGCAGCTCAGAGCCTGGCGCCGGCTTTGGATTCTGTGTCTCCCTCTCTGCTCCTCCCCTTCTCGCACTCTGTCTCTCTTTCTCTCTCTCTCTAAAAAATAAGTAAGCATTTTAAAAAAAGTTAAGCAGCTGTGAGAAATATGGGCTTAACTGTAGTCCTGAAGGTGGAACTTAAGTGGGACCTTAAAGGGTGGAAAAGCTTTAGATGAGCAGAGCTAGGCAGAAACCCCTAGAAGCAGGGAGATGAATAGCTTGAGCAATGGTGATAACCTGTTTGGAAACTAATGGTATTGGCGCAGAAGGGTTGGGTAGAGTGGGGGTTGGCCAAGTGTATGGAATGTCTTGACTGCATTATAACAAACAAACAAAATCACTTTTCTTATGGGGAATTTCAAATTCTACAAATGTAGAAGGGAGAGCACAATGAGGCCCTTGGGCACTCAACATTGTTTCAGTAGCCAATCTTTTTTCCTCTAAATTCCCCTCCTCTTCTCTCCATCCCTGATTTTGAAGCATATCACAATTTAGATCGTACACTTTTTTCTTTTTAAGTAAGCTCTAGGCCCAACGTGGGACTCGAACTCACGACCCTGAGATCAGGGGTCGCGTGCTCTACCGACTGAGCCAGCCAGGCATGCTAGATTGTGCACTATTGACTTGCCTATATAACGAGGGAAACACTGAGGGGTTCTGAGCCGGTAAGGGATATGATCAAAAGAAATGGAAAGACATTAAGATTTTATTAGGAAAGCAATGAAAAAGAGAAGAGGGAGAGAGTTTAGTACCTCACTGGTTGTTCTCATCTTTTGTCATTTCTTTCATTCAAGGTGTGCGGGATTTTTGTTCCAGAAGGTCGGAAAGCTTGCAGCGACCGCTGTAGGCGGTGGCTTTCTTCTTCTTCAGGTATGTCTAAGCCTCAGTCTTTGCCTCTGCTTACATATGTAGCCCTCGGGGACTGCGAAAGTCAAGGTCAGCCATTTCATTCCTGTTCATTTTAATAGAGGGTGGAGGGGTTTTTCTTTTAGGTACCAGTTTATGGAAGAACTAAAATGAGTTTTGAAAGCTGACATCTGTCATGAAAAACACCAATTTAAATACGTCTGCATTCCGTAACCATGGTTTGATCCCAGCTAAAGAGATCCCAGTTAAAAAGACAACTATCAAAGTTCGAGGTGCCTCATTTTTTTTTATGACGTACCAGATTTCCCTTGAAACAAAATAAACATTTCATCCATAATGTAACCTCATCTTGACCGTTTTAAACGTATATTTAAAAATCAGACAGATAAAATTTAGAAGATCTCTTTCTTTTCCCCATTTTCCAGCCATGCAATTTTCCTTCCCAGAGGAAATTGCTGTTAGCAATTTCTATCTTGTTTTTTAAAACTGGGAAACCATAATAATCTAGAAAGTGGAAAATAGGGTTTAAAAAATCGTCCGTAATCCTATTTCTGAGGCAGGGGGATTTGAAATTTTAGTTTTTGTTCATGTTCCTCTAAGCATAAGGTTTAAAAATGCCTTGCAGTTAGAGGATGTTTATCAGGATATTGTCTGGCATTCATGTCTGTTTGGCATATATTTTTCCAAAAATACCATTCCCTGAAGATCAAATATAGTAAATCCCAAAACTGAAAATCTCTGGGAATGAATGTTAGCAATAATTTTAAAGATATAGAGGACTGTCGTACCAGATTTTTAAAATGATAGATGTTCATGGCAACCAACATCTGACTTCAGTACCAAAGCCATTGATCATGTAATAACCAGTGTCATTGCCTGAAGTGCAAAGGGACTGAATTCGTGTGTGTTAAGCATAGATTTTGAGTTGTTTACTAAACAGCTATGTACGCGTGTGTGTGTGTTATTTTTCTAAACAGCTTTTAAAAAAATATATTTTCTTTCTATCAGTGGCATTATTAGGAGTACTTGCCTATTGTGGTAAGAGGTAAAAAGGAATATGGTTAATATCGAAACTTAGGCCTTTGGATGAATATGCCAGCCTCGGTACAGAAGACAATTGTACTTAAGCTGATTTTGACTTGTGTTTATATAGAATCAAGACACATTTAACTCGACAGCTATTTTGAAAACTCAGTTGTCTTTTCTGTGTAAGGGAAAAGGGTACCGAATTGAAGCAGAGTTTTCCTAAAATGTTCACAGAATAAAGAGAATTAATACATGTCAGTCCACTCTGTCAGTTTTTCAGAAGTCTGTTTCAGTCCCCTCAATAGACTCCCTTCAGGTTCACATGTTGCCATTGCTGCCTTCTACGGCTCTGTGCCTAATCGACATAGTCTTTGAAGTCACTAAGCGGAAGACTGTGGGACCTGTCTGCATCAAGCCAGCTTTTCCCACAAATATGACTCACGTTGAAAGCTCAGTAGGAAGAAACTGAAAGAGGAAATCAGAGTAACACATGACTTTTAGCCTAAGTGCCCATTGTTCTTTAGGCCTGCTTTCATGTTTCCATTACCTTTACTTATATTTAGGAGCACCTGAGTGGCTCAGTCAGTTGAGCGTCCAACTTGGGCTCAGGTCATGATCTCGTGGTTCGTGAGTTCGAGCCCCACGTCGGGCTGGCTGCTCTCAGCATGGAGCACACTTTAGATCCTTGGCACCCCACCCCACCCCTCCCTCGTGCACACACAAGCTCTCTCTCAAAAAGAAAGAAACCTTAAGAAAAAGAAATTTGTTGACTTAGAACTTAAAGCTTTTCTAGTAGCTCAGTGTTCAGTGTTCTCCAGTTATTTATCACAGTGCCATCTTAAAATAGACAGTGGTATGCAGATCTTTTAAACTTAGTTTTTATTTTTTTGTAGTCGTTTATGTGCCCCTAATTGAAAGGGTCAAATACATGTACAAGACTCATTATAGGTTAGAGTAATTCCCTACCTCCCTCACTACCTACCTTCCCCATTTTTCCCTCCCTTGAGGCAACTCCTTGAACTCTTAGCCGATGCTTAAGGTACTTATTTCCTTTTTCCTAAACAAGTTAATTGAATATTTCTTGATCTTTCACTTTGAGGTATTGACTAGTGGCTTCCTGTTATAGAATATGAGAATTTATCATTTATTGAACTTTCCTTGCCCACCGTTCCCCTCCCCCCAGTCTCACACACTTGCCTGCTTTGTGTTCCTCTGTGCCCCCCCTCCAACCCATGCATCATCTGAGTATTGTTATTTCATAATTGTGTTAGATCATTACCTGGAGGTCACTGAGCCTGAATCTGTAAATTTATGTGTTTAACCATGTTTGGGAAGGTTTTGACCATTCTTTTCTTTTCTTTTCTCTTCTTTCTTTCTTTTTTAAATGTTTATTTACTTTTGAGAGGGGGGAGAGAGAGAGAGTAGAGCAGGGAGGGACAGAGAGAGATAGGGAGAGATTATGACCGTGATTATGTGCATATTAGGCTTTTTGATAATGTCCTAGTGTTTGTTCATTTCCTTATTCAGTCTTTCAGATTGTGGAATTTCTAGTGATCTAGCTTCACGTACACTGACTCTATGTTTTGTCATCTACTTTTCCGCCATCAAGCCTTGCCAATAAATTTAGTTCAGATATTGTATTTTCCAATTCTAGAATTTTCATTTGGCTCTTTTTAGATTTTCTGTATCTCTGGTGAGATTCCTTATCTTTTCATTGATTACAAGCACAGTTTCCTTTACCTCATTGAGCATCGTTCTAATGGCTGGTTTAAAGTCCTGATAATTCAAGTATCTGGTTCATCTTAAGGTTGGCATCTGTTAATTTTCTTTTGAGACTAGGCCATATTTTCTTATTTTATCCTATATCAAGAAAGTTTGTGGAGTTTATCCTGGGTATTGGGAATGTTATGCTCTGGAAACTCTGGATTCTGTTTTATTCCTCTGAAGAGTATTGATATTTCGCTTTTGGCAGAAAGTTGACTTGGTTGGACTCAAATGGCAGACTGTTTCACCTGAGGTGGGTAGCAGCTCAAATCTCCATTCAGTCCTGTTAGCCTTGGCCAGATTGCACGGCTCTGCCTTATGAATGTGTGGTTCGGGACTTGGGTAGAGTGTACACGTCGAATTTGGGACTCCCCTTATCTAGCGCTCTCATTTCTGGCAGTTGTTATTGTCGTAGACTCTGTCATCTGGTTCTTTGGGCCAGAAAGATGGCATGTTTTCTGTTAAAGGTTTAGCCACCCTGCACGTGCATCCTGCCCTCAGGATAAAACCAGAAAAATGGGCAACTGACCTTACATTGTTGCTTTCCTGCAAGTTTCAACTCCCTTTGAGGTCTACTTGCTTTTGCTAATTCTGGAGTGCTTGTATTTTAACCAGGGTTTATAGTTGCTATGTACGGGAGGGTCCCTAGGGCTCACCATCACCTCCTTGCCTGTGACCCAAATTGCTGTGTCAGGTGCTGCCAGGAAAAGCTTGCACTTGCCATTTGATTTGATCACCACTCTTTTGCTGAGGCTGGAGTTTGAAGTGATAATAGGTGAATCGATACAGGAAGAAATGCAGATGAAGAAATTCTTCTATGGAGTCAATGGAGTCATTCACAGTGAAAATGGAACTTAAGATTCCCATGCAATCTACTTATATACAATCACATACTTTTGTTATTTGAAATATTTTATTTATGGTTCAAAGTCAAGTGATGCCTTACAAGATTACAAAGAAAGCATAAGCTTGATAGAAGTGATTTATAATGGTATACCTGGCTTAATTGTTTACTGCTCTTGTGATTCTTTATATTTTTTTATTTATTTTTTTATTAAAAAAAAATTTTTTTTTAATGTTTTATTTATTTTTGAGACAGAGAGAGACAGAGCATGAACGGGGGAGGGGCAGAGAGAGAGAGAGGGAGACACAGAATCGGAAGCAGGCTCCAGGCTCTGAGCCATCAGCCCAGAGCCCGACGCGGGGCTCGAACTCACGGGCCGTGAGATCGTGACCTGAGCTGAAGTCGGACGCTCAACCGACTGAGCCACCCAGGCGCCCCAATATATTTTGATTTTATTATTTGAAGAGACTAATTTATGGTACTGGCTTACACACTATGTTATGGTTCAGATTATTTGTAGTGTCTCCATAGTACCACATTTGGGGTTTTCTTATAGTTAATATGCATTTAGCTATGGTTTTATTAAAAGGAATTATGGCATGAAACCTGTATAGAGCATATTTCTTTTGTATTCCGCTTTCAAAAGCGATTACCAGAAAGTATTCTTAGTCAGAGTTAGTAAAGACCCTTTATCAAGCTACTTTAGATTTCTTTAGTGACCTAATAACTGATTGGCTTCTGATCCCTTATAACTAAACATCTATTTAATTAAAAGGTACTGTTTTATTAGCTGTATAATTTAGATAGTTTCTGTGTCTTTTTAGCTAATTCTCAAATTCTAAAAGTTATGATAGAATTATAGTACAGTTATAATATAGTTTATTCCACAATAAAAAGATTGTGGAATCTTTTCCCATCATGTAGTATATGTTTCTTAACGTAGTGTTCATCACATCTAAATAATTAATTATGCTCAATATCTTTTTTCCCTTGTGGACCCAGAGCTCTTTGAGCGTGGGGACTTACTTATGTCTCTCTTCTTCTTGGCTATAGTTACAATGCTTGGCACAGGGTAGGCACTCAGTGTTTATTAAATGAGTAAATTGTGATATCTTACCTATAAGCCTCATAGATTTCTTGAAATCTAAATGTCCATATATTCCTGTGTAAGAGATTTGTCAACAGCCTGGTTGGTTTACAGTTAACCGTTTTGATTATATTTTTGCAGATTGCCAGTCACAGTGGCTATGTGCAGATTGACTGGAAGAGAGTTGAAAAAGATGTAAACAAAGCGAAAAGACAGATTAAGAAACGAGCAAACAAGGCAGCACCTGAAATCAACAATATAATCGAAGAAGTAAGACGATGTACATTTTTGGCTCCTTTTTTTTTTTTTCTTTATGGGTTTCGCTTAGCAGAAAATGCGACTGGTGATTGCCTTTTAAAAAGTTGGTGTTTTTGGTCATGTCTGGAGTGTTCAGTAAAACTGTTGGGATCAAGCCACCATTTCAGTCAGTCATCATTAGGGCGCCTCGCTGGTTCAGTTGGAGGAGCATGTGGCTCTTGATCGTCCGGGACATGAGTTCCAGCCCCATGTTGGATGTAGAGGTGACTGGAAAAAAAAAAAAAATCAATCTGTTTTTGTTTTTGTTTTTGTTTTTGTAGTAGTTAACATAGTTTTTCCTGCCCATCTCCTACCTACTTTGATCTGCATATAAAAACTGATAACATGACTCTTCCAGAAGTTTTCCTCCGGTTTTACAAATGTGTACATGTGTAGGCAAGGTTTGGTACAACTAAAACTACCTGGTTTTTTTTTTTTTTTCACGAGGTGGGATATTTTGAAAGTGTGTGTATTTTAGTAATAGTTTTATTAATGTTTTTATGTGTATTCTGTCGTCTTCTAGTCTGTTTAGAATTGAATTGAATACTCCTTGCCTTCGTTTTTGTTCTGGTCTCTTAATACCTCCAACTTTTTATTTTGAAAACTTTCAGACCAGTTGAAGAGTTGAAGGACTTTTCAAATACCCCTTGTTGAAGGACACATACCCTTCACCTATTTACCAAATCGTTTTACGACATTTGCTTTAGCTCTGTGAGTGTGTATGTGTGATTTACACTTTTTTTTTTTTTGCATAATCATTTACTACATGATTACTTTTCACTCAAATCTTCAGCATATATCTTCTAAGAGATAGATGTTCTCTTCTACAATTACCCTATTTAACAGGATGAAGTAATATTTCCTAGTATGCAGTCCATGTTAAAATTTTTCCACAAAAATCTCTTCTATACATTTTTCCGCCAGTCAAGAATTGCATATTGCATTTGGTTGTCGTGTCTCTGAAGTCTCCTTTGGTCTTCAACGGTCCCCTTATCTGTGGGGGTTCCCCCCCCCCCCCCGTCCTTCATGACACTGACATTTTTGAAGCATCTAGGCAGAATATCCCACAGTCTGGCTTTGTCTGTTGCTCTTTCCTGGTTTTATTTGGGTTAAACATTTTATCAGGGTGATATTTTTTTGATCCTTGTACCTTTTTCCTTGCTGGCTAAGTGGACTGTTAATAAAAATCTTTGTGCCTGCTGTGGGCATTTATTAAATCTGTGCTAATAACTTGCATTCATTTATGTCTGCCCTATAGCTTCTTGTTCCCTGTGAGATTTTTGCTGCTGATATACCTATTATCTCGGTAGCCAAGAAGCTTACTGTGTCTGGCCAGGACTCTGTGCTCCTTCAGATTGTAATGGACAGTCCTGGCATCTTGTGTGGTGGTTGGCACCCGCAGCAGTAGGTGTAGAAGCGTTTTTGCCAAATATTTATTGGATTGGGGAAAACAGCCGTGAAAACGTTACTTGGCACCAAATTCAGTGGTTAAGAGTGGCTTTTTAAATTTTTAATTTGCGTCATGTTTTTTTCTTTTTCTTATTGTGGCAAAAGATACGTAATATAAAATTGACCGTTTTAATATACCTATATATATAGGCCACGAGTTCAAGTCCCGCTTTGGTTTCCACGCCCAGCACGGAGCCTACTTAAAGAAATATATATATACACGTATATGTATTCTAGTAGCATTAAGTACATTCACACTTCTGTGCAAACATTACCACAATCCACGTGTAGAACTTTTTCATCGTCCCAAACAGAAACTCTAAGCATTAAGCAATAATTCCCACAATGAACCCCTCTCCCCAGCCCTTGGTAGCCTCTGTCCTACTTCCTGTCATGATGAATTCCAGTATTCACGTTAAGCGGAATCACGCAACGTTTTGCCTTTTCCGTCTGTTGCACTTAGCGCAGCGTTTTCAAGGTTCGTCCACGTCGTAGCACAATTAAGAGTCTTTTTTTTGTTTAAACTTCTGTTTCAGGCAACAGAATTTATCAAACAGAACATTGTGATATCCAGCGGATTTGTGGGAGGCTTTTTGCTAGGCCTTGCATCCTAAGGAGATGAATGTTCTAGCACAGCGGAGTCACCTTTAAGAAGAGAACGGTGGCCACGGGTGGTCTGTCAACACGAGACGCCATCAGATTGTCCAGGGCAGCAAGAAACAACTGGGTGGACACTGCCAGACTCAAGACTTAGTGTTTGGCCATTGATGTTTGGCAGACCAGCATCGGCTGTGAAAACAACCCCTATGGCATGCGTACGGTAGTATTCCTGAGCAAAACATGGCTTTCGTTTATTTTTTGAAAATTTGCATTTGTTTTTAAATTAGCCTATAAAATACCGGCCTTGGATGCAGACCGCTCGAGAAAAAACAACGTGTCGGATAGATGCCCCAGTGCAATGCCCTCACTTCGTTTAAGTAAGATGGTACTCATTTTGCTTTGTGGTGTAGTGCCAGTAATTAAAACTCTGTATCGTAGCTTCAACATCAAGCTTGGCTTTTTTCTTTTTAAAGATACGTTTGCAGTAAACGGAAAAAACTGTAAAGCCCTTCCGTGGAAGGATGTAGAAGTGCTAGAATTATTAAAGATATTAAACAGATTTAATACCAGTTTTTAGGTGGTGGTTTTCTGCGATTCTTACTTTGCTTCTATAGTAGTTATAATAAACAGTTTCAAGGAAGGCTCTTCTAAGGAAATAGTCATGTCTGAAGCTCTTTCTCCTTTTTTTTTTTTTTTTTTTTTTTTTTATGTCTGTAGTTCTAAAAATGTCTTGTATATAAGCTTTTTCAATTAATTTATTTATCCTGGCGGCCCAGGCAGAGCTAATTGTTTTGAGGGAGCATGTAGTTGGGTCCCTGATTCATTTTATTAACCTTGAGTGAACTTCCTTTATCATTTCTAAAAATCCTAATTATTATTTTGGCCCCTTCTTCCACCAAGAGGTACAAACCACTTTAAATTACTTATTTTAAATAAGTAAATTTACTATTTGAAGAACATTGATTTTCTGCGTCACTATGAAATCGGAACTGAAAGAGAATTTTCTCTCTGATCTAATCTGAGACGTAAGTGCTAAGACTTTCAGGTTTTGGTAGCATCGTGTTGAGCACTAGATGAGTTGACTTGTTTCTCTGAGCCCGATCACACTCCGTCAGAGGCTCCTTTGCCCAGAAGAGCTTTCTGTATTAATTCTTTTGTTCATAGAACCCTATGTTGGAATTGGAAAAACAGCAGAGCAGCCTGTATTGGGGGCTTCAGATTGGAAAGTTTATGTATTTCTTCCGAGAGAGAGGATGTGCGTGCACACGCACGCACAGGTAGGGGAGAGTCAGAGAGAGGGAGGGAGAGAATCCCAAGCAGGCTCCATGCTGTCAGCACAGGGCCCGCAGCCGGGCTCGATCTCACGAACCGTGAGATCGTGACCCGAGCCGAGATCAAGAGTCCAACGTTTATTCGTGAGTTCGAGCCTCACGTCGTGGGGCTCTGTCCTGACAGCTCAGAGCCTGGAACCTGCTTCGGCTTCTGTGTCTCCCTCTCTCTCTGCCCCTCCCCCTGCTAATGTTCTCTCTCTCTCTCTCTCTCTCTCTCTCTCTCTCAAAATAAACATTAAAAAAATTTTTTTTTAAAGCCTGACGCTTAACTGCACCACCCGGGCACCCCAGCCTTTCTTAATATGAAGTGATTTCACTTATAAATACTTGTTTTGTCCTTGAGCTTTTCTCTCTTTTGCCCTTGCCAAGCCTTCCACTGCTGTGGAATTAAAGGGGAAAATCTGCTACATCAGGTAGAATATTGGCTGTACTTCTGCGTGCCATATCCGTGTGATGTTTTCACCTGATACAATGAGGCAGCCTACTGTGGGGAGCTCTGAGAGTTGGCTCAATTTGTTCATTTTGGAAAATTTGCCGTGTCTGCTCTGTGCATGCTACACTAGGAAAGTGGGGGCACAAAAATGCCTGCCTTCAAATAGAGACTAAGATATTCCCCTATAGAAGTTCTATAATAATATTGGAGAACGTGGCATATGATTAGTGGCCAATAAGGATAGGGCTATCTACTTAGGGAGAGGTAAGGATAACTACTTTCAGAGTCCAACCATGAATGAAACCTGAAAAAAGATGGCCCTTCATTCTCTCCCCTACCTTTCCAAGTATCTGTTGATGTGTTTGAAAACATTTACAGACCAAAGTGAAATCCCATCTGGGCTCTCCATACTGTCTTTTCTGTGTTAGTGCCCCTTACTCTCTGCCTCATATCTGCACCATCTCCCCATAAGGTTGTAGGCTACTTGAGGCAGGCCTCTGTGTTCATCTCTAACTTGTTGACGCGTGCTGTGTAATGCTTTGCTCAAGGGAGGTATTCATTTAATGTTGGGAATGGGCGACTGAGTGTGTGGAAAGCCCGTTACTGTGCCAGAGGGTTGGTGTTAATCCATAGGAAACTTTTTCTGGGTGGCAGTCCAGTAAATCAGAGGCTCCATCACAAATGACTTGGTGGGGCTTAGCTAGAATGAAAAGCCTATAGCCTGCCTTTGTGTAAAATGGGGATTTTTTTTTTTAAATGTTTGAGGGCATAAAGACTATTTGCAAAATCTGTTTAAACTCGAGCGTGTGGGATATAGGTATTTTGTGGCCTAGGCTTTGGAAGATATTTAAGGACATTTCGACTGGTTTTTAGTTTATTTTCTTCCAATGCTCCCCACCCCCCTCACACACAAAAAGACGACTTTGAATGTGTTTTCTTATTTCAAATACAATATAAATGAAATATGCTCATGAGAGAAAATTACATCAGCATAAAGAATATATAGAGGGGCACCTGGGTGGCTCAGTCAGTTAAGTGTCCGACTCTTGATCTCAGCTCACATTGTGAGTTCAAGCCCAGCATTGGGCTCTGCACGGGGCATGAAGGCTACTTAAAAAAAAAAAAAAATTATATATATGTATATATATATATATACATATATATATATACATATATATATATATATACATATATATATATATATACACATACACGCACACACGTGTATATGTATATATACATGCACATATATACATGTGCATATATATATATATATATAATGTTTGTAATATGATGTACTTAGACATAACTATTGTCCATATTTTGGTACATAGCCTTTGGAGTCTTTTCTACCTGTGCATGAACACATTGTGTGTATTTTGTATAAAAGTTGAGTGTAGTTTATGTACTGTTTTATAAACAGCTATTTTCCGTTCCATATCATGAATATCTTTTTAAAATAGTGGGTACATTTATGGTGACAGATATAAGTGCCCAACCTCATCCCCTTTTATGAGACAACCGTTATTAAAAGTCCTTTTGAGGGGCGCCTGGGTGGCGCAGTCGGTTAAGCGTCCGACTTCAGCCAGGTCACGATCTCGCGGTCCGTGAGTTCGAGCCCCGCGTCAGGCTCTGGGCTGATGGCTCGGAGCCTGGAGCCTGTTTCCGATTCTGTGTGTCCCTCTCTCTCTGCCCCTCCCCCGTTCAAGCTCTGTCTCTCTCTGTCCCAAAAATAAATTAAAAACGTTGAAAAAAAAAAAAAGTCCTTTTGATATACTTTTTACTATATACTTATTTTTATTGTCCAAGTTTGGCTAGTATATATTGAATGCCCACTCTGAAACTTAAGGAATTTTGTGTATATGCACTTTGGTTTTTTTGGTGGCTAATATATTTTGTCCTTCCAGTAGATGCCTTTATTACTTTAAATATCATACTTTTTCTACCCTTATTTACCAACTTGAATAATATTAGCTAACTCCTTGTCACTAAAGATGAGGAAAATGAACTTATCTCTTCCCTCCTACTGTCTGGCCTCCTGAGTTTTGTTAAATTGTCATTACTTTTAATGGTACATTCAAATGACAGAATTCTGTGCAATTACTAAGAGGAATGTAGAGCTGTATCAATTGACCTGGCAAGATCCGTATGTTAGTGATATAATCAGGTCACAAACAGTGTGATCCCAACTTCTTTGAAAAACTACCTGGGAGCATAAATATGCACATGGATGTTCATAGAGGCGATCTCTGAGAGTGGTGGTGTATATATAGGATTTTCACGTTGTATTTTCAACATTTCTACATCACCTTAAGTCCTTACGGTGAGTACGTGTTAATTTATAGTTAGCAAAAGGTTTTTTTAGAACTAGGAATAGGAATTTAATAGGTTACTTCTTTTCTTTCTCTTTTCTTTTTTTTTTTTTTTTAGGTTCTTGCTAGTTTAAGGGACTCTCTTGAACTTCTTTGCCTCACTTACTGAGTTAATTTTTTAAGTTGTTTCGTCAAAATATTGTGCATAGTTTAAGAAGTCAAACAGTGTTTATCTACAAATCAGCCTTCTAAAACAAGGAGCACGGGGCGCCTGGGTGGCTCAGTCGGTTAAGCGGCCGACTTCGGCTCAGGTCATGATCTCACAGTCTGTGAGTTCGAGCCCTGCGTCGGGCTCTGTGCTGACAGCTCAGAGCCTGGAGCCCATTTCAGATTCTGTGTCTCCCTCTCTCTCTGACCCTCCCCTGCTCATGCTCTGTCTCTCTCTGTCTCAAAAATAAATAAACATTAAAAAAAAAAAATTAAAACAAGGAGCACGTCTCTGATCTACCCTTTTCCAACTTGGTGCTTCTTTCCCCAGAGAAGGTGTCCACTCTATTGGTTGTTTGTTTTGGTTTTTACTACAACCACATTTCTTAGACTTTGTATTATGATAAATGACTTGACTTGGACTTCCTAGAAGTCCTAGATGTGGATTTAGTTCTGTAACACCTTCCTTTTTACATCCTTGTGGTAGCGACTTACCAAATTTCTATAAAGTTTTCTACGTTGTTACGACAAATAGTGTTGACTGTTGACTAAGGACACAGCCTCCTATAAGTCCCTTTGTATGGCTCCAGCTGGAATCTAGCCTTAGCCTGAACCTGCGAATAGCTCTGGAGCTCGAAGGGTGCTGTGGCTGGCAGAATAATGGCCTCCCAAAGACATTCGCGTCCTAATCCTCTGAACCTGTGAGTACGTTAGGTTATGTGGCAAAGGGGAATGAAGGTTGCAGATGTGATCAGAGTCGCTAATCCACCAGTCTCAAAGAGATTATTCTGGAGTATCCTGGGCCCAATGTAATCACAAGAGTCCTTAAGATAGGAGGAGGGAGGCAAAGAAAGAGAGAAAGAGATGTGACTGTGAACGAATGATCAGACTGGCGCTGTGCTGTGGTTTTGAAGAGGGAGGAAGGGGGCCGTGAGCCAAAGAATACTGGCGGCCTCTTGAAGCTGGACAAGGCAAGAACACACATTCTCCCCTACTGCCTCTAACAAGGAACACACGGCCCTGCTGACACCTTGATTTTAGTTCAGCGAAACCCATGTTAGATTTTTTACTTTCACACCTGTAAGGGAATAAATTTGTGTTGTTCCAGACACTATGTGTGTGATCGTTTGTTATAGCAGCAATAGAAAACTAATACGGGCACCACAGACTTGTCCTCTGTTGTGGCAAGGGAGATGGCTTTTTTTTTTTTTAACTTTTGGTTATTTTCTGTTTATCTATTTACAATGCAGGGGAAGGGCAGAGGGAGAGGGAGAGAGAGAGAATCCCAAGCAGGCCCTGTGCTGTACGTGCGGAGCCCGATGTAGGGCTCGATCTCATGCACCGTGAGATCCTGACCTGAGCCGAAATCGAGAGTCGGATGTTTAACCGACTGAGCCTCCCAGGTGCTCCAAGAGCTGGCTTTTTGTATCCCCATATAGGCCAGGTACTGGTTACAGCCTGTCCTTAGGGGTTGGGATGGTAACCTCCCAGCCTGGGATGCACTGTCTTCCTCAGAACCATCCTCCCAAGAATGGTGCAGCCATCAGCAGTTAATACGCCAGCTGGGCAATACGTATACTGCCTCAATTAAAGGGGTCTAGGTGAGGGGCGCCTGGGCGGCTCAGTCGGTTGGGCGTCCGACTTCGGCTCAGGTCACGATCTCGCGGTTCGTGGGTTCGAGCCCCGTGTCGGGCCCTGCACTGACAGCTCAGAGCCTGGAGCCTGCTTCGGATTCGGTGTCTCCCTCTCTCTCTGCCCCTCTCCCACTCTCTCTCTCTCTCATAAGTAAATAAACATCAAAAGAATTTTTTTTTGAAAAGGGGTCTAGGCGAGACACTGACAATCTTCACTACAGTGGGTAAATCTAAGGAAGCATTGCGCGTGTAAAACAACAGTCAATGTCTGCTTGGGGGTGGACGGCCAATAATGTCAAGTTCTTGTCTTGTTCCAGAACCTATTGATTGACCTCACATGTTGAGTGGGCAGGCATATTGAAATTTTGAGAGCAATCCCTAAATGCATGGCTGTGAGTCGTGAACACATCACATTTCAAGCACACCAATCAGCAATGCAGTCCGAAGGCAGGAGAGGAAGAAGAAAGAAGCACAGAAGAAACAAAGTAAACAGGAAGCATAAAACAAGATGGTAAAAGTCAACCCGAATATATCAGTAATCACACTTCAAAAGGAAAAATGAACAGAATTCACAATGCGATTTTATAGAAATATCATGCCACGTAGATTCAAGCAGAGGGATTAGAGCCACCGAAAAGGAAAGAAATGTTTCTAAAATGTCACCGTTCAGTAGAGAAGTCTCCAAGCCTCAAGATGTAATAAATCCCCTTTTCATTTCCCTTCAAATCGTCCCACCCCCACCCCAATCTGAGACTCAGCACCTGGTGTTTCTTTTTAAAAAAAATTTTTTTTTAACGTTTATTTTTGGGAGAAAGAGAGGGAGGCACAGAATCCAAAGCAGGCTCCAGGCTCTGAGCTGTCCGCACAGAGCCCGACGTGGGGCTCGAACCCATGAACTGGGGGATCATGACCTGAACCGAAGTCAGATGCTCAACCGACTGAGCCATCCAGGTGCCCCAGCACCTACTGTTTCTTATATCTCCTGCATTCTTTCTTGGATTACTAAATTTTTGGCTGAACTATTCTCTTGAGTAATTCCTACAGGTGTGGGAGGCAAACTTTCTGAGCTCTTGTACGCTTAAAATATCTTTTGTTCTCATATAATTTAAGATTGACAATACTTTTAGAATTTTGAAGACACTGCTCCATTGTATTCTATGTGATGTTGCATGATGTTAGTCGGCTTTGGAACCTTTCTGAGTCACCTTTTCTTTTTCTTTTCTTTGAAAGCTTTGTAGGTTTTTTTTTCTTTTGCCTCAGAATTTGGAAATTTCGTAAATGTGTCTCTAAATGTGAGTTTAAAAAAGCTGAATTAGCTGTAAAAATCCATGTCCGTGTCCTTTTGCTGTGTGTTATCATTACAGAGATGATACACCTGGAACGTTTAAAAACCAAGGCCAGGAGGAGGGGTTTAAACTCACTCCCTAGACTGTGAGATTGAGGGCCCCCAAATAAGTACTCAGTAAATAAGACAGGGAGGGATTCAGAATCATGAAAAGGGAACAATGTTTATCTCTCCTTACACCAGCATTCTCTAGGTCCTTTCATTCTGAAGATTCGTGTCTTTTGTTTAAGCAAATTGTACTTTTTAAATAGACTTGACTTGGGGCGCCTGGGTGGCTCAGCCGGTTAAGCGTCCGACTTCGGCTCAGGTCATGATCTCACGGTCCATGAGTTCAAGCCCCACGTCGGGCTCTGTGCTGATGGTTCAGAGCCTGGAGCCTGTTTCGGAATCTGTGTCTCCCTCTCTCTCTGACCCTCCCCTGTTCATGCTCTGAACTGTCTCTGTCTCAAAAATGAATAAACATTTTAAAAAATTTAAAAAAAAAATAAATCGACTTGACTTTTTAGAATAGTTTTAGATTCACCGAAAAATTGAGCAGCTAGTACCTTGTTCCCATGTATCTCCCCCAGACCACCACCGTTTTCCCCACGACTGTGGTACGTTTGTTACAATTAATGTACCGATGCTGACACCTTATTATTCACTGCAGTCTGTGCTTTATTCCCATTTCATTTGTACCTAATATCCCTTTTTGGTTATGTATTTTTTTTCCAGGATCTAATCCAGGATATAGCACATGACATTTAGTTTTGTCATGTCTCCTTAAGCTCCTCTTGGTGTGACAGCTTTTCAGACTCACCTTGTTTTTGATGACAGTTTTTGAAGAGTAGTGGTCAGGTATATTGCCGAGTGCTCCTGTATCGAACGTCTTCTGATGTGTGTTCACGATTGGACTGGAGTTCTGGGCTTTGAGGAAGGAGATGATAGAGGTGAAGTGCCATTTCCATCCCATCACATCAAGGTTTCATACTATCAGCATGACTTCGGGGCGCCTGGGTGGCTCCGTCGGTTAAGTGTCCCGCTCTTGATCTCGGCTCGGGTCGCGATCTCATGGTTCGTGAGATGGAGCCCCACATCGGGCTCTACGCTGACAGCGTGGAGCCTGCTTGGGTTCCTTTCCCTCTCTCTCTGCCCCTCCCCAGCTGGCACTGTCTCTCTCTCTCTCTCTCTCAAAAAATAAATAAACTTAAAAAAAGAAAAAGAAAAAACTGACATGACTTACCACTGCTGATGTCGGCCCTGATCACCTGGCTGTTGGTTGGGTGTCTCCACTGTCTTAAGTTTATTTATTTTGAGAGAGAGAGAGTGAGAGAGAGAGAGCACGAGAGGGGGAGGGCAGTGAGAGGGAGAGAGAGAACCCTAAGCAGGCCCCACCCAGGCGCCCCCATTGCAGCACTGTGCGAAAGGCAGCCCCACACTTACGGAGTGAGGAATGATGATACCCCTCTTTAGTGTGGCATAGCTACATAAATTATTTAATATTCTGCACAGGAGGTGAGGGTTTTCTCCCCCATTTATTAATGTACTCAGATCATTTTTTTTTTTTTAATTTTTTTTTAACGTTTATTTATTTTTGAGACAGAGAGAGACAGAGCATGAACAGGGGAGGGTCAGAGAGAGAGGGAGACACAGAATCCGAAACAGGCTCCAGGCTCGGAGCTGTCAGCACAGAGCCCGACGCGGGGCTCGAACTCACGGACCGTGAGATCATGACCTGAGCCGAAGTCGGCCGCTCAACCGACTGAGCCACCCAGGCGCCCCTGTACTCAGATCATTTATATCAGTAAGGACTCAAGGAGGTTTATTTTATGCTTTGGGCTGTAATCCAACACTATTTTGTTCTGACTGTTCCCGTTTTGACCATTGGGAGCTTTTTCTGTTGGCTCCTTGTGTCCCCTTTGACATACCCCCATCAGTGTGTTTAGCAAATCGTATTTTAATAATAATTTCGATTATTTCTCCCCTGACATGCTGTCCATCCTCCACTTCTGAACCCGGATTAGTTAGACACTGGAGCCTCTAGATTTTTCCTTGGTAACTTTTTAATACTTTCTGCTTGTTTTTTGCTTCGTATTCTAGGGCGGTTCCTTCATTTTACTTCCAGCCCACCAATGTGGTCTTTCAGGCTTGATTTATCATTCAGCCTGTTCATTAAAAGATTTAGGTTAGTCATTAATGTTCATTCGCTTATTTTCTAAGCCTCCTTTTTGTATCCCTGGTAGCTTCTTTTTCATTGCAATCTGTTGGTATTTCACTTTGTTTTTTTAATTTATTTTTTAAATTTACATCCAGGTTAGTTGGCATAGAGTGCCACAATGATTCCAGGAGGAGATTCCTTCATGCCCCTTCCCATTTAGCCCCTCCGCCCTCCCACAGCCCCTCCAGCAACCCTCTGTGTGTTCTCCATATTTAAGAGCCTCTTACATTTTGCCCCCCTCCCTGTTTTCATATTCTTTTTGCTTCCCTCGGTATTTCACTTTTTGTATTTTACTTTCCCATTGAGGGGGTTGGTTTTTCCTCAAGGATCTGGCAACTCTTGGCTTTCAGTTTGTATTTATGAATACAAGGATTGCTCTGATTGATATCGATAGCTGGAGGGGATTTACTTTGTAGCTCTTCAAGAGGCCAGGTCGCAGCTGCTGGAGGCCTTCCTTGTAGGTAGGTGGGGGGCAGAGAATAGTAGGCAAGTGCATTTTCTAGTCCCTGTCCTTGTCATAGTGCCAATTTTACTTTGTCAGCTTTTCCTGACCTCATTAGGGCCAGTTTCTTTATTTTATTTATTTAAAAAAAAATTTTTTTAACGTTCATTTCATTTTTGAGACAGAGAGAGACAGATGAACGGGGGAGGGTCAGAGAGAGGGAGACAGAGAATCCGAAGCAGGCTCCAGGTTCTGAGCTGTCAGCACAGAGCCCAACGCGGGGCTTGAACTCACGGACTGCGTGATCATGACCTGAGCCAAAGTCGGCCTCTTAACCGACTGAGCCACCCAGGTGCCCCTAGGGCTAGTTTCTTTAGAGAACATTCTTGGACTTCTCCTACCAGCAGTTCTTTTCAGGTGCAGGGGCCAGGGAAGGGTCAAATGGAGAGACAGCATCCTAATTGTTCCAACTCATGCCAGTAAGTTTTGAAACTATATAACTCTGGGAGGGCATACTTCCCCACCCCCTTTTCTCGAGGCTGCTTTGGCAAGAACGCTTCTGATGACTTAATCTGTGGTTTCCTGTCTTCTGACTTCTCTTCTGATCCCATCTGCTTTCAAATGTTTCACATTTCACATTTTTGGTCTGTGAATGGCACCTTTGTTTTCCTGTACTGTGAGGGTTTTTAAAAACTTTCTTATGGACATTTCTAAATACATATAAAAGTAGAGGGAATAATATAACAAAATCCCATATACCCATCACTCAGCTTCCACATTTATCAACACGTGGCCAGTCTTACTTCAGCTACACTCTCCCACTACCCTTTAATCACCCTTTCCCCCGCAATTATTTTGAAATACATCCCAGATATATCATTTCACCAGTAAATACTTCTTACACATCTCTAAAAGATAAAGACCCTTAAAACAAAACTATCATTACTGTTATCGCACCAAAAAACTTAACCACGATTCCATAATAGTATGAAATATCCTCTCAGTATTCAAATTTTCCCAATGAGCTTAAGGTTTTTTTCTTTTTATTACGGTTGGTTTCTTTCTTTCTTTCTTTCTTTCAAGTTTTTATTTGAGAGAGAGATAGAGAGCAAGCAGGGAAGGGACGGAGAGGGAGGGAGACAGAATCCCAAGCAGGCTCTGCAGTGTGAGCACAGAGCCCGATGTGGGGCTGGAACCCACGAACCGGGAGATCATGACCTGAGGCGAAGTCAAGAGTCGGACGCTCAACCGACTGAGCCACCCAGGCGCCCCACGGTTGGTTTGTTCAAATCCGTAAACGAGGTCCAAACGTTGTGCCTGGTTCCTGTCAAATGTGTTAATTCTGTCCATGTATCCACCCCAGCTCCTTTTTTTTTTTTTCTTATAGTTTATTTGTTACAGAAACCAGGGCATTTTCCTAGAACTTCCTATATTTTTATTGTTGCTGATTGCCTCCTTGTGGTTTCAGTTCACTTTGTTCTTTTGGCCCCCGTGTTACTTGTCCACCTATAGCTAAATAAAGACATAATCAGATTCGAGTTTGATTTGGCTTAGGGGGAGGGCCAAGAACACTTTATAGGTGGTGGTGTGTATTTTGTGTTCCATCACAAGAGGCAACACATAATTTCCGGTTATTTCTCTTTGGGGAGCACTAGAATTGATTGCTGGGTTCAAGTAGGGTCAGCCTAAATCAACCATTACATACCTTCCCATCAGCTTATCACTTAATAGTTTGAACAGCCATTAATAATGACTGCCTAGATCCATGATTTCATTTGGGGTTACAAAATAGTGACATGCTTGTGGCTCAGTCAGTCGAGCAGCCAACTCTTGATCGCAGCGCGGGTCTTGATCTTACGTGAGTTTGAACCCTGCGTTGGGCTCTGTGCCAGGCGTGAAGCCTACTTAAAAAAAGAGTAAAAAAAAAATAGTGACGGTCTACATTAACTGTTGATTTTTGAACAAATAATTTACAAACTGGAATTCTTTCTAAAACAGAGAACATTCAGGGGCGCCTGAGTGGCTCAGTCCGTGGAGCATCCAACTTCGACTCAGGTCACGATCTCCGGTCTCTTGAGTTCGAGCCCCGCGTCGGGCTGTGCCAACAGCTGGGGAGCCTGGAGCCTGCTTCGGATTCTGTGTCTCCCTTTCTCTGCCTCTCCCCCGCTCGCATTCTCTCTTTCAAAAATCAATAAACATTTAAAAAAAAGAATTAAAAAACCCGAACATTTCCTCATCGGCTGTTTGGTTACGCTCAGTTACAGTTAGTTACAGGAAAGGCAGTATGTGAAAATTTGCATGAAATGAATGAAGCTTTCAAAAAACACAATTTACCAAAATTTATGCAAGAAGGTATAAAGAATCTGAATAAAAGCTGAAGATTGTTGTATCTGTTAAAGAAACTGAATCTGCAGTTTAAAGCTGCCCATAATGAAAACTCCAGGCCCAGATGGCTTTGATGGTGAGTTCTTTCAAACATTTAAAGAAATGCCACCATTTAATAAATTTGAAAAGGACGGGGGGCCTGATTGGCTCAGTCGGTGGAGCTCTTGATCTTAGGGCTGTGAGTTCGAGCCTGACGTTGGGTATAGAGATTAGCTTAAAATAAATAAATAAATAAATAAATAAATAAATAAATAAATAACACTGTCTTACTCAAACTTTTCCAAAGAATAGAAGCAACAGAAACACCACCAAACTTATTTCATGAGGGCATCATAACTTAAATACCAAAAGGTGACAAGGACATTACAAGAGGAAAATTAAAAGCTGATATTCCCAGGATTATAAACTTTTTTTTTTAATGTTTATTTATTTCTGAGACAGAGACAGAGCATGAGCAGGGGAGGAGCAGAGAGAGAGGGAGACACAGAATCCGAAGCAGGCTCCTGAGCTGTCAGCACAGAGCCCGATGTGGGGCTCAAACTCACAAACCCTGAGATCATGGCCTGAGCTGGAGTCGGACGCTTAACCCACAGAGCCACCCAGGCACTCCGGATATTCCCAGAATTATAAACCCCAAACCCCTAGGAAAAAATATTGCAGATCACATCCAGCAATGTGTAAGAAAAGACAGTATATCATGACCGAGTGGGATACATTTCAGGAATGCAAAATAGGGTTAACATTTGAAAATCAACGTATTTTGCCTCCTTAACAGAACAAAGGGGCGGGGGGAACACGTTTCATCAGATGCAGAAAAAGGATTTCATGAAATTAAACAATTATTTATCATAAAAAAACGTAGACTCTCAACAAACTAAGAGGGGAACTTTCTCAATCTGATTAAGATTGAGAAACTAAGAGGGGAACTTTCTACAAAAAGTATACATCATACTTAATGGTGAAGTATGGGGATTAGGAATGAGAGCGGAAGTTGATTTTAACAGCTTCTGTTCAACTTTGTGCCAGAGGCTCTGGCCAGTCTTGTTCTGCTGGGTGAGAAATGGTATCCTTGTGAAACTTAATTTGCATCTTTTTCTTATCAAGCAGGTTGAACGTTGCTTCATGCTTAAGGACCATTTGCATTTCTTTTTCGGGAAATGTGTGTTCATTTCTCTTTCTCATTTTCCTAGGAGGCACGTGGCCTGTTATTCTTCTATTTTTAAACACATACTCAAAGCAAATTAAACCTTTATCTGCAATACGAGTTGCAAGTATTTTTTCCCGATTTGCCCTTTGTCTTTTTCCATGGTTTATGGTGTTTTGGGGGCACGGAGTTTTCTTTGTTGTTGTTTTTTGTTTTTTGTTTTGTTTTCTGGTTTTTCAAATTTTACGGGGTCAGATTTAGCGATATATTTCCCCTAGTTTCTGGATTTGGATTCCTAGATAGGAAGGTGTTTTGCACTGAGTATAGAAGAATTTACCTATGATTTCTTCTGGGCATGTATGGTTTACATTTTTCTACCTTTAAATCTCCGCTGTATTTGGAATTTATCACACTCTGTTTTATCTTTTTCTACATACCTAAGAAGCTATCCCAATACCATTTTTATTATTTTTTAATGTTTATTTAGTATTTTTGAGAGAGAGAGAGAGAGAGCAAACAGGGGAGGGGCAGAGAGAGGGAGACAGAGGATCCTAAGAGGGTTCCCTGCTGACAACAGTGAGCCCGATGCCGGGCTCAAACTTCCATGATCTGAGCTGAAGTCAGATGCTTAACCGACTGAGCCACCCAGGCGCCCCCCCACCCCACAACATTTTTAATTTTTAAAAAAATGCTTATTTATTTTTCTTTGAAAGAGAGAGAGAGAGAGACAAGGCGTGAGCAGGGAGGGGCGGAGAGAGAGGGAGACACAGAATCCAAAGCAGGCTCCAGGCTCTGAGCTGTCAGCACAGAGCCCGACGCGGGGCTCGAACTCACAAACCTTGAGATCATAACCTGAGCCAGACACTTAACTGACTGAGCCACCCAGACGCCCCCCCACCCCATACCATTTTCCCCTCATTGTACTGAGATGCCACCTTTATCATATGCTATCTTTTCATATGCAGGTGGACCTATTTCTGGATATTCTGCTCACCTGCCAATGCCCCACTTTAAGTTTCTGAAGCTTTTTAATAAGTTAAAAAAAAACAAAACTGGAGTCATTGGGGCAGTTGGCTGGCTCAGCTGGTAGAACGTGTGATTCTTGATCTCGGGGTTGTGAGTTTAAGCCCCACGTTGGGTGTAGACATTACATGAAAAATAAGATAAAGTCTTAAAAAAAAAGACAAGCATTTTTTTTTTCACATGGAAATAGAGGAGAATGCTTTGTTATTTCAATAGGCTGAATTTTTCAAAGCAGCAATGGAATGTATATACCGTAAGGGGAAAAAAATGATAAATTTGACTATATTTAAAAGTAGTGTCATTAAAAACTTTGGTGGCATAAAAGACATCACAAATGTTTAAAATCAAGGATGTGAAAACACATTTGACACATATAGAACATCCAAATATTCTACAATATACAAAGAACTACAAATTAAAATGTAAAATAGGCAACTCAGTATGTAGGAACCGGGTCGACATAAAAGGACATGAATCATGTCCACGTCACGTTCCTGCCCAGCAAATTTTCAGAAAATTAAGGAAGAGTCTGAAAATAATAAAAATCATTGAGGGTGCATGTATTCCTGGGAAAGGAGGGTGGAATTCGATTTTTCATACCGTGATAGTGGAGGTGAAAATTGGTATGAGCGTCTCAAGGTCAATTTGACATCTAGTGATACTGCGTTCTGTGACCCAGCAATGCCACTTGTAGGTATATTCTCCAGTTCACCTACGGCAAAGGCCACAAGGTTACATCTACAGAAGCGTTTCAGGCAGCCTTCTTTTTAGTAGACTATTTTCTTTTAAAAAAAAATTTTTTTTAATGTTTTTATTTATTTTTGAAGGAGAGAGCGAAAGACAGAGCATGAGCGGGGGAGGAGCAGAGAGAGAGGAAAACACAGAATTCGAAGCAGGCTCCAGGCCCTGAGCCATCAGCACAGAGCCCGATGCGGGGCTCGAACCCACAAACTGTGAGATCATGACCTGAGCCAAAGCCGGACGCTCAACCGCCTGAGCCACCCAGGCGCCCCTTTAGTAGACTATTTTCAAGGACAGCTTTAGATGTACAAAAAACAAATCTGAGAAGATTGTAGAGTTCTGACATCCCCTACACCCTTTCCCCTGTTATTAACATCCTACGTTAGCATGGCACATTTATTAAAATGAATGAACCAATGCTGATACATTATTGGTAACTAACGTGCATACTTCCTTCAGATCTTAGTTTTGCCCTAATGTCATTTTTCCTTGTTTTCCATATTGCCCTCTTTGGAAGGAAGTCACTATGTGCAGCCCACATAGGAAGAGTGGGGACTTAGGCTCTACTTCTTGGAGGTCAAGGAAGTACATAAATGAGATGAAATAATGCACAAGACACTTGTCTCTTCCCCATTCCCTTATCTCTATCAGTATGAACGCTTAGATATTTACTTTCTACGTTGGGTTATATAACATTTTAATATGTGATAGGGCAAGCCCTCATGATTGTCTATCTTTTTCAGGTGTTTCCTGGCTATTCTTGGTTGTTTGTCCTCCCTCAAGAACTTTATAATCAACCCCAGGGAACAAAAATTGGATGATCGTATTGTGATTGTATTAACTATACATACCGACCTGAAATGAATGGATGTCCTTTATGATGTTAGGTCTGCCTCTCCCAAGCTAAGGTATTTTTCCGTCGTGTCAAGTCTCTTTTTGGTCTTTGAGTTTGGTAATTTCCCTCATGTAAGTGTTGAGCCCTTCTTGTTACGTTTATGCCTAGAATTGTTATTTCTCTTTTTTTTTTTTTTTTTTTTTTTAAAAAGCATGATTTGGGGACACCTGGGTGGCTCAGCCGGTTGAACATCTGGCTCTTGATTTCAGCTCAGGTCATGATCTCAGGTCATGATCTCACAGCATGGAGCCTGCTTGAGATTCTCTCTCTCTCTCTCTCTCTCTCTCTCTCTCTGCCCCTCCCCCGCTGGCTCTCTTTCTCTCTCTCAGAATAAATAAACAAACATTAAAACAAACAAACAAACATAAAAACAATAACAACAACAAAAGTATGATTTGTGTCATACCAGTGGAATTTGGGCATTATGGGATGGAGTATTACATGTGTGTTCAGTCTTTCCCATGGGACCAGAAGTCCCGATCCATTTTTTTTCTGCCTTGCCCACTTCCTTTAAATTCATTTTGTTTCTCTCGTGGTAAAAATACACCTGACATAACATTTATCATCCTAACCATTGGTAGCTGTACAGTTCAGAGGCATTAAATACGTCCACAGTCTTGTGGACGCATCACCCCTGTCTCTGCCCCAAACCTTTTCATCATCCCCGACATAAACTCTGTACCCAGTAAGTAATAACTGCCCCTTCGCCACTTCCCCAGCCCCTGGCAACCTTTGTTCTCCTTTCCATCTCTATGAATTTGCTTATTCTAAGTACCTCAGATAAGTGGAACCACACAACATTTGTCTTTCTATTTCTGCCTTGTGTTATTAAGCAAAATTTTTTCAAGATCTAGCCCTGTTGTAACGGGTATCAGAATTTCACTCCTTTTCATGGCTGAGTAGTACTCTCTGATCCATTTTTCATGCCCTTTTATAGCTGAGTAGTATTCTCTGATCCATTTTTATCATAAAATATGTGTCTCATTCCTCTACTTGGTGAAGAGTCGTTCTAGTTTCATCCAAATCCTTACCTGAACTTTTCTCTTTTAAGAATGCCATCTAACAGGGGCGCCTGGGTGGCTCAGTCGGCCGAGCGTCCGACTTCGGCTCAGGTCATGATCTCGCGGTCCATGAGTTCGAGCCCTGCGTCAGGCTCTGTGCTGACGGCTCAGAGCCTGGAGCCTGTTTCAGATTCTGTGTCTCCCTCTCTCTCTGCCTCTCCCCTGCTCGCACTCTGTCTCTGTCTCTGTCTCACTCTCAAAGATAAATAAACATTAGAAATTAAAAAGAAAAAGGATGCCATCTAACCCTGTTGGTTTTCAGTAAATATTGAGTGGGTCAGTATTTCAGTGTAACTAAAAATCATTTCAACATAAAACAAGTGAAAAGTTAAAGATGTGGAAGCATCCAAGAAAAAGAGCCTTCTCGAACTAGGAATTTTCAAAGAGGTATAATTCAGAAATAAAACAACATTCTCTCTGTTTCTTTTGGTTGTTAAGCCCAGGAAAACTTTGCCATGTTTTCTGTAAATGAAACTCGACTGCAGGAAAATGAAGTCTATTACTGGGTCACAATCCATTAAAATCTGCATATTGGAAAACAAAAGGTAATTATGAAGTATAAAGTCATATTTAAAAACAGAACCATGGGGCGCCTGGGTGGCTCAGTTGGTAGAGCGTCTGACTTTAGCTCAGGTCATGATCTCATGGTTCATGAGTTCAAGCCCCACATCAGGCTCTGTGCTGACAGCTCAGAACCTGGAGCCTGCCTCAGATTCTGTGACTTCTTCTCTCTCTGCCCTTCCTGCTCACATTGTGTCTCTCTCTCTCTCTCTCTCAAAAAACAAACATTTAAAAATAAAAATAAAAACAGAACCAAAGGAAATGATTTTGCAATGTCAATGTCTGCTTTGGAATGACAGGCGTATATTGGTTTCGTTCATCCCCAGCGCTGCTTTTGGTTTGTTTCACTTACTTCTAGAAACAAGTGAACAGGAAAAAAAAAAAAAAAAAAAAAAACGAAGAGCCAGTGATGAGCCTAAGTGTACTGTTTTTTGGGAGGAAGAAAGGAGGGTGTTAACTAGCTTGAGGATGATTTTGTGTCATGGGCCAGCAGAAAGGATACTAAGGTTAGGGGAGATCATAAGCACCACAAAATGTCACGAGGTGACATGAGATCAAGGCAAACCATTCTGCAGTTTCCTTTGTCCTGCATTGTCGATAGTGGTCTCTCGTTGTGCTTAGTGATGGTACTTATTTTTGGATTTTGCGGGGGAAAGCTATGGCTGTAGGGATGTGCTGTTTGAGATGTAGCGAACGCCTGTAAAACCACTTTTAGATCAACTGGATCCACTGTTTTAAATTTGCTGTACACACCAGGATATGCCATAGGCTGCCGACTTTCGGCATCTCTAAGAAGTCTAGCTACAGGGGCACCTGGGTGGCTCAGTCGGTTGAGCGTCCGACTTCGGCTCGAGTCATGATCTCACGGTCCGTGAGTTCGAGCCCCGCAACGGGCTCTGTGCTGACAGCTCAGAGCCTGGAGCCTGCTTCCGATTCTGTGTCTCCCTCTCTCTCTGACCCTCCCCCGTTCATGCTCTGTCTCTCTCTGTCTCAAAAATAAATAAACATTAAAAAAAATTAAAAAAAAAAGTCTAGCTACAAACTTTTGTTTGCAAAGAGTCAGATGCTTCAAAATACGTCCTATAAAAATAAGAGCATTTCTTATTTTTCCTGATGAAAATAATATGTGTCAATCGTAAATGTAGAAATGGAGAAGAGGAGAATGAAAACAAACTCGTAATATTATTTCCCAGAGACAAGATAATCACAGTTAAATTTTCTTGACGGATGTATCAAGTTATTTATCACAACATTGTTTATAACAGCAGAAGCGTGGAAACAACCCACGTGTCCATTAATTAGTGACCAAATTTAATAAATCATGATATAGACAGTCCCCGACTTAGGATGGTGCGACATACGAGTTTTCCACTTAAAGATGTGGCGAAAGCAGTATGCGTTTAGTAGAAACTGTACTTTGAATTTTGAATTTTGATCTCCTCCTGGACTGGCGATATAAAATAGGCTTTGTGTTAGATGGTTTTGCTCAACTGGAGGCTGATGTAAGTGTTCTGAGCATGTTAAAGGCAGGCTAGGCTAAGCTATGATGTTCAGTAGGTTAGATGTATTAAATGCATTTTTCTTCTTTAAGGTTTATTTATTGAGAAAGGGGCGGGGAGGGGCAGAGAGAAAGGGAGAGAGAGACTCCCAAGCAGGCTCCGTGCTGCCAGTGCAGAGCCTGATGCGGGGCTTGATCTCAGGAACCGTGCGATCATGACCTGAGCCGAAGTTGGATGCTTAACTGTCGGAGCCACCCAGGCGCCCCTAGCTGCATTTTTGACTTGCCGTATTTTCAACTTACGATGTTTATTGGGATGTAACCCCATCGTAAGCTGAGGAAGATCTGCATGTTCACATGGTGGAATACTATTTAGCTATAAAAATGCTTTATGTACTGAAATACGAAATCAAGAGGCTTTATTATTAAATGAGAAAGGCAGGGGAGAGTAGTGAATGCTATCTTTTCGGAAAGCAAGAGGTGGGGCTACATGAAGTATATGCATGTGGGTTTGGGTGTATTTCCTTAGGAAAAGGGGAAGATAGATATGAAATAAGTCAAAATGGTTATCTACATGGGGTGGAGGAGGAAGTGGGGTTAAAGGAATCTCATTGGGAGTGTGACTTCTCAATATCCAGACTTTTATTTTGGTTTTTGAATCATGCATGTCGACTATATTCTTTTTTTTAGTTTTTTTTTAACGTTTTTTAATTTTTGAGAGACAGAGAGAGACCGAGCATGAGCAGGGAAGGGGCAGAGAGAGGGAGACACAGAATCCAAAAGCAGGCTCCAGGCTCCGAGCCATCAGCACAGGGCCCGACGCGGGGCTCGAACTCACAGACCGCGAGATCATGACCTGAGCCGAAGTCCGACGCTCAACCGACTGAGCCACCCAGGCGCCCCTACTATATTCTTACAAAATTAAACTAAAGCTGAACTAGAGCCTCCCGTTTGCTGTTTAAATTGAGGAAGCGCGATAATGCATTACAGCCAACAGTGGGAAAACTATTCATCTTTTCCAATGAATGCCTTTATTTTTAACAAAGACTGGTGACTGGGTTCGGCACATGCTGCCCTAAAATGTGACACCTTAGTGTCTTGAATATTTTGAGTTGAAGGAGTTTGAGAAAACAGCAGAAGCAGGAAGGTTACTCTGACCCCCTCCACTCCCCCAAGTAGGTCATAAGACCCCCATGTGAGAGGTACCCACTCTATACCCAGAGGAAAGGAGCAGCCTTATCTCCAAAGACAAAGGGAACTGAGAAGAATGCTAACTGGCCTTGCTAAGTTTCCAGTTTGCTACACTTACCTCATACCCTCTGACCCTATTGTGTATCTCTCCGTGACTGTCCGCCCTTTGTCGATCCCCGTATACAAATACTCAGGTCTGTTTCTTTGGGTCTTCATTGCCTTATGAAGGCTCCTTGTCACGTAAAACTTACGTTACGTAAATTTGTATGCTTTTCTCCTGTTAATCTATCTTCATCGGTTTAATTTTCAGACCTAGCCAGGCACCTTAAAAGGGTCAAGGAAAACTTGTTCCTCTCCTACACTGGAGAGTCTCTGGTTTATGGTAACCAGAGAAACAGATTATTACCTGCTCATTTTTATTATTAGTTCTTTATTCTTAATTAAAAATTCGTTTAATGTTTAGTTTTGAGAGAGAGAGAGGGGAGGGGAAGGGGAGAGAGAGAGAGGGAGACACAGAATCCGAAGCAGGCTCCAGGCTCTGAGCTGTCAGCACAGAGCCCGACGCGGGGCTTGAACTCAAGGATTGCGAGATCATGACACGAGCCGAAGTCAGATGCTTAACCAGCTGAGCCACCCAGGTGCCCACCTGTTCATTTTTAGATTGAGAGGAGTAAGGGTGCCTGGGTGGCTCAGTCATTAAGTGTCTGACTCTTGCTTTCGGCTCAGGTCATGATCTCACAGTTCGTGAGATCGAGCCCCACCTCAGGCTCTGTGCTGACAGCACAGAGCCTGCTTGGGATTCTCCCTCTCCCTCTCTCTCTCTGCCCCTCCCTACCATCATTCTCTCAAAATAAATAAACAAACATTTAGATTGAGAGGAGTAGAGGCACTTTTGTTTTCTATAAAGCAACAGTGGATTGGGAGTTTGGATGAAGCTGAGATAGATTCACTCTGATAGTAGATTCTTTTTTGAAGAGAAATTGACCAAACATGAATGAATGAGATCAGCTGGCTAGTAAAGTCAGTGCTAAGTTGCCTGAGGATAGTAATTTAATTTGTAATCTCTTATCCTGAGTCAGGGTTGCTTGAAAACATATTTTGTGTGGGAATATTAAATAAATATTCAGTAAAATATCAGGAAAATGGCACATGAATGGCAAGGTTTCTGGCAAGTCTGAAAAGATTGAGAAGAATCCAGGCATATAAGACTGTAGAAACAGAATTTTTATAGCTGGAGACACATATCAAAACAAAACAGAAAACAACCAACCAAGCAAAACCCTGTCAGTATCAGTCATTTATTGACTGAGAAGTGGAAAAAAAAGAAAAAGACGAAGAAAGTGCTCTTAATTTGAGATTAATTTGAGAATAAACTGACTAAATGGTGAGGTGGGGGGGGTGGAAACCAAGTCTTAACTGCTAAAGGTGGGAAGCTGCAGGAGTAGAAATAAAAGGCAACCGCAAATATTCAGGTAAATCTGCAAATCCGCTGTCTACGTGGGTCATGCTATAAAATAAAAATTGGTATTTGGGATAAACAACTGGAAGAACTGCAAATCAATGAAAATTCCGTGTTTTGGAACATTCTGGGTTTCACAGGGAAGAGAGCAGAACTCTGGTGCACGTTAGGGAAATTTCTGAAAAGGCTCGGGAAGTGGTCGTGGCTGACCTCAAAGCTTCCTTGCAGTTCTAAACCTAATTCCGCAGTTGTAATGCTTATAGAGTTATCTCTTAGACCATCCATGCTCGTAGTAAAACGGAGCGTTACTTCTGTTGCATCAGTGACTAAATATATCATGAGAACTGAGTAGCTAGATAGGACTGAACAACTTGTAAGTGCCAGGGTAAAGTTCTCAAAAGTGTGGCTCCTCTCAGCGTCATCGTTTTGAGGTGAATCAACGTCGTGCGTTTAGTAGTTTGCTCGAGTAGTATTCCACTGTATGAAAATACCCACCATTTATCTGTTTGCCTGTTAACAGATATGGAATATTTCAGGTTTTCGGCCGATGTGTGAAGGCTGCCATGAACATTTATGTACAGTGCTTTGGTTAGACAGAGTCTCATTTATCTTGAATACATATCTAGGAGTGAAATTTCTGTGTCATATGGTAGCTTACATGCGTGACTCTGTAAGCAACTGCCACACCGTTTTCCAAAGTAGCTGCACGACTGTCCATTCCTATCAGCGATGCATGAGCATTCCAGTCATGCTTCACCCTTGCTAGCACCTCAAATCATCAGGTGTTTGAACTTGAGACATCCTAGTGGGGGGTATGGTCGTACCGTACTGTGGTTTTAACTTGCCTTTCTCTGACGAGTTATGATTTGGAGCATTCTTCAATCTGTGTCTGCTATTTATTTTTGAAAGAGAGGGGGAGCGTGAGCAGGGGAGGGGCAGAAAGAGAGGGAGAGAGAATCCCAAGCAGGCTCCACGCCCAGCGCAGAGCCCGACAGGCGGCTAGATCCCGAGACCGTGAGATCGTGACCTGAGCCGAAATTAACGGTCTCCACCAACTGAGCCACCTAGGCGCCCCCATGTCTGCTGTTTAAAACACAGTACTAAACTCAAAACCCCTGGGCTGTGCTGTGGAGTCATCTGATTCCCAAAGCGTTAAGACGACTCACCAACAGCACAGCCGTTTCACACCATGTAAATCTCTACAATCCACAGTGCTGTGAGGGTCGGCACCATACGCACGTTTTCTGACAGATGATGGTTTCAATAAACATTGTCTGAATTAAGGTCCAATGAAATGCTTAAAGGTAACAGTTACCGTAAGTAAGGGTGGGAAGGGTGTTTCCAAAGGAGATACGTCTGATTTAACTTGAATATTTTCAGTGTCACCCCTTTTATTAGGTGGTGAAACTCCAAGGGGGAAACTAGCGTTTAAGAGTATTTTTAAATAAATGTTCGTAATAATGACAGAATCCTTGAAACTTAAAGATTCGAAAAAGACTCCCACGTCAAGCAGTTCTTGGGAAACACAGGGCTCGCTGTCCCCTGGACTTGTTTTCTTCAGTTACAAAGTGGGACCACGAGGGGCGCCTGGGTGGCTCAGTCGGTTGAGTGTCCGACTTTGGCTCAGGTCATGATCTCACGGTCCGTGGGTTTGAGCCCCGCGTCGGGCTTTGTGCTGACAGCTCGGAGCCTGGAGCCTGCTTCGGATTCTGTGTCTCCCTCTCCCTCTCTGCCCACACTCGGTATCTCTCTCTCAAAAATAAACATGAAAATAATTTTTTATATTAAAAAAATGGGACATTAGCGAGTCTGAGTCATCTTTTAGCTATAGTCAGTGCTCACTTTTTGGAACTTCCCATGACTACAAAGTAGGTTTTTCATGTGATTAAATTACTTAGCTTTAACAACAGGGTTTTGAAGGAAAAAAGAATATTCCTGTTAGTACTGACAGTGAGATATGTTCCTCTTATCTTTATTTAAGATAATAAAGCGTAACGGACCTCCTGATTTTCTAGCTGTGACAGTCAAATATGCATGAAATCTTTCCCCCCAACATGTTAGGATAATTTTTCAAAGATGCAGAAAAGTTAAAGGATGTTATGATGCGCACTTGTATACCTACCGCCTAGATTCTATAATTAACATTTTATTATGTTTATTTTATCATGTCTATCCATCTGCCGCTCGATCCCACATATTTTTAAAAATATTTCAGCATAAATGAGAGATACCAGTACACCTCCCCTGAAAACCTTATAAAATTATTTTGTTAATTTTTTTCATGTTTCTTTATTTATTGTTTCGAAACAGAGAGAGAGAGAGAGAAAGTGGGGGAGACAGAGAGAGAGAGGGAGAGAGAGAATCCCAAGCGGGCTCCACGCTGCCGGTGCAGAGTCCGATGTGGGGCTCGAACTCACAAACCGCGAGACCATGACCTGAGCTGAGAGCAAGAGGCAGAGGTTTAACCGACTGAGCCACCAGGTGCCCCCGAAAATTATCTTCTAAGGACGGAGTCTCTGGGTATACATACGCCTGTTTTCTGGAAATAAGAGATGCCAGTGTCATTTCCTGGAATAAATATCTCCACATATCAGCCTTTAGGACGGTGGCTCTCAACCAGGGGTGCCTTTGCCCCACAGGTGCTGTTTGGCAACATCTGGAGACATTTTTGGTTGTCACGACCAGGGTGTGTTACTGGTGTCTAGTGGGTAGAGCACCAGGCACGCCAGAAACAAATCCAATTTGAAGTGAGTATTTACTTATTAAGAATGTCCACAGCAGTGGAAAGAGACAGAGGGCTTAGTTGATGGTAATTATACTATTTTTTTTAATGTTTATTTTTGAGAGAGACAGAGTGCGAGCAGGGGAGGGGCAGAGAGAGAGGGAGACGCAGAACCCGAGGCAGGCTCCAGGCTCCGAGCCGTCAGCACAGAGCCCGACGCGGGGCTCGAACTCACGGACCGCGAGATAGTGACTTGAGCCGAAGTCGGACGCTTAACCGACTGAGCCACCCGGGCGCCCTAATCAAACTGAGTGCTATGGACTGCTTGTGTCCCTGCCAAATTCGTCTGTTGAAACCCTAACCCCCAGTGTGATGGTATTAGGAAGTGGGTCCTTTGAGAAGTGATTAGGTCATGATGGGATTAGTGCCCTTATAAAAAGACAGCCTCCCCCACACCCTGGGGGCACCTGGGTGGCTCAATCGGTTAAGCCCCGGACTCTTGATTTCTGCTCAGGTCATGATCCTACGGTTCATGAGTCCGGGCCCCCCATCTCGGTGCAGACGGCGTGGAGCCTGCTTGGGATTCTCTCTCTCTCTCTCTCTCTCTCTCTCTCTCTCTCTCAAAATAAATACATAAACATTTAAAAAATAAGTACATAAAATCAAAAGGCTCTGGAGAGCTCCCTCTCTCTGCTCTCTGCCATGTGAGCATACAATGAGAAGAGAGCTGTCTGCAAACAAGGAGGCCGGCTCTCACCAGACCCTGAATCGGCCTGCACCTTATCTTGGGCTTCCCAGCCTCCAGATCTGTTGGAAATAAATGTTGCCCACGCCACCCAGTCTATGGTACTTTGTTTAGCAGCCCGAACTAAGACACTGACTTGCAAGTTTCGTAGAAATGTCTGACTTCCTGAACCCATGGCAGGGACTCCTATCCGGAGCCTTGGAAGATTCTCCCGCAATGGGGGCCCTGAAGTTTCACAGTGAAACCATGCCTGCCAGGTCAGGGGAGCCTCATCGGCGACAATCCTGTCACGCTCCTCCCACAGGTGGCCTTTTGCCTTTCCATGTGGATTTTGCCAATTCTCTCTCGGAGGTCAATCGTATTTTCCAGGCTCCCCACCTGAGTGTTACAGAAGAAGCCCGATGCGTTGGCTAAATAATGGATATTTTCAATCCATACTTTAACCAGTCCAATGACCATTTAGTCTTTCCCCATCTTTTCTGTGTGTGTGTGTGTGTGTGTGTGTGTGTGTGTGTGTGTGTTGTCGTCGTCGTCGTCGTTTTTATATTTGCTCTTCCTGGTGGGAGTGTTGCAGGGAAGGAAGGATCGTGGGGATACAGGCTGTCTGAAAGACGCATAATAGATTACGGATGCCATGCTAAGACATCACCGCCTCTGTGAAAATGCCTGTGGCTTTAAGGAGCTGCCCAGGGGGACAGGCCACCTATAGCCAAGTGAACCTTAATTATCTGCGGCAGACTGTGAATCATCGTCCAGAGGTGGGTAACATTACAGGGAGTGACAAGCTGGATGTTCATTCTCTCTGCGGAAGAGAGGCCGAAAGGAAAAGGTTTTTAAGTAGCAGCAAGAAATCGGGGTTAGATAGCAGGCACAATTTTATTTTGAGAATATGGACTATTAAGGCAATTATGGATCTCTCTTTCTTGTAGTTCTTAGGTAATCCTCAGCGTCTCGTCTTTCTGAGGAAATTTAGACACAGGTTTATTTCGCGTTAGGAGACAAAGCAAAATAGCTGCTCAAGATTCTTTCCAGTGGAAATGACACTCAGCATGGGCTTACCTTGCTCAAAGCAAATCTAATCATCTAGATTCAATTTAGATTTTTAAAAAAAAGTGTTGGGGGTAGTGGATGGGGGGAGAAAGGACTTTTTAATATAACACCTCCTTACAAGTTTGATTTACCCAATAAGGTGTCCTTCTAGTATGTTTAAACCCGCAGTCAGTGAACTACAACCTACGGGCCAAATCTGGCCCACTCTGATTTTGTGTGTCTGTGTTTTAAACAACAAAAATTTATTTTCTCAGCTCTGGAGGCTAGTTTAGTTCCTTCTGACACCTCTCTCTCTGGCTTATAGAGACCTGACCTGGTCTTCTTTCTGTCCTGCTGTCTGGTTTTGTAAATAAAGTTTTATTGAACCACAGCCACACCACCCATTTGTTGACAACAACAGCAGAGCTGATGATCGTGTGGCCCACGAAACCCACAACATTTGCCGTCTGGCCCTTTACAAGTAAAGCTTGCTGGCTCTTGGTTTGTGTTATGATTGGATTTACAAAAAATGCAATTCTACACCAAATGTTTGATACGGGATCCAGTTTGGTTTCGCTAAGTTGCACGCTCCACGAAGAATTGAATCGGGGTACGTTTTATCGGTTGAAGATTAAATCTTCACGTTAGTGAAGAGCCTAAATAAATAGTCCTCTTACAACATCTGTCCGCTTGTGGTTGTGGCAGCTAAACGTGGTGCTAAACTACACAATGTATTTGAGGTTGAATCGGATTGCGTGGACTTATCACAATGCTAGGATTCTGTGACTGGCTCCAGGAAGGGCTCGGATGCCGTTCTCACCATAATGAATTCAATGGTTTGATTGCGGCATTGCTGACGTGGTCCGCTGCTTTAAACCCAACAATGATTTGAACTAGACGAAACCACCGATCGCTTCATTTTCTCTCTTGCTAATGTACCACCTTTAATTCTTGGTGACATTTCATCCGCTTTTTCATCTGCATGCTCCCTGCCATCCACCTGAATGGAATATTCAAGTTGCCTTGGAATTATTTCTTTAAAAAAATTTTTTTTGAAACCCTTATTTATTTGTGAGAGAGAAAGAGAGAGAGAGGAAGAAAGGAGACAGAGGATCCAAGGCAGGCTCCACGCTGTGAGCACAGAGCCTGATGCAAGGCTTGAAGCCACAAACCGTGAGATCATGACCTGAGCCGAAATCAAGAGCTGGCCGCTTAACCGGCTAAGCCACCCAGGCGCCCCGCCTTTGAATTATTTCTATAAAAACTGTGTAAAGATTTTTGGATCTTACGATGGTTTATAATATTTTGAATTTTGGTTTCTCCTTCCAGGTAGGGAAATATATTTTGGATCCTATGTGCAATTCCTGGCATGAGTCGATGTTCTCCAATAGTGTTATAGCTTGAATTGCACCCCCCACCCGTCACCCCAAAAAGGAAAAAAAACTATTTAGGAAGTCTGAACCCCCAGTACCTCAGAATATGACCTCATTTAGAAATAGCGTTGTTGGGGCGCCTGGGTGGCTCAGTCGGTTAAGTGTCTGACTTCAGTTCAGGTCACGATCTCGCGGTCCGTGAGTTCGAGCCCCGCGTCGGGCTCTGGGCTGATGGCTCAGAGCCTGGAGCCTGTTTCAGATTCTGTGTCTCCCTCTCTCTGACCCTCCCCCGTTCATGCTTTGTCTCTTTCTGTCTCAAAAATAAATAAACGTTAAAAAAAATTTTTTTTTTAAAAAAGAAATAGCGTTGTTGAGGATATAATTAATTCAGACGAGGTAGATGAGGTCATACTGGAGCGGGGCACACCCCCAATCCAATATGACTTGTGTTCTTATAAGAAGACTGTCATGTGAAGACGGGGAGACACAAGGAGGATGCCATGCGGTGACAGGGCAGAGAGCACCAGAGATTGCTGGAAAACCACCAGAAACCAGGAAGAGGCAAGGAAGGATTCACTATAGGTTCCACAGGGAGCATGGCCCTACCAGAACTAGGAGGCAATAAGTATCTGCTGTTTTGGTTTTTTTAAGTGTATTTGTTTCTCTTTGAGAGAGAGAGAGAGAGAGAGAGAGAGAGAGCAAGGGAGGGGCAGAGAGAGGGAGACAGAGAATCCCAAGCAAGTTCTGCACTGTCAGCACGGAGCCTGATGAGGGGCTCGAACCTATGAACCATGAGATCATGACCTGAGCTGAAGTTGGATGCTTAACTGACTGAGCCACCCAGGCACCCCAAGTATCTGCTACTTTAAGCCACCCAGTCCATGGTACTTGTTATGGCAGCCCTAGGAAACTAACACAATAAGTGAAGACCAAATTTTGTGGGATTCCCTACTGCCAGTGCAGTGGGAATATAAAAAGATAACGGTGAAAACGTTACATAATGCAAGTGCTTAACGTCATCCAGTGGTTAGAAATTCACTTTCACTGAGCCCACATGTCCATCGACTGATGGATGGATGAAGAAGAGAGATGGAATATTACTGGGCGATCAGGAAGAATGAAGTGTTGCCATTTGCAACAACGTGGATGGAACTGGAGGGTATTATGCTCAGCAAAATAAGTCAGTCAGAGAAAGACAAATACATGATTTCACTCATATGTGGAATTTGAGAAACTTAACAGAAGACCATGGGGGAAGGGAAGGGGAAAAAATAGTTTCAAACTGAGAGGGAGGCAAACCCTAAGAGACTCTGAAATACAGAGAACAAACTGAGGGTTGCTGGGGCGGGGGGTGTCGGGCAGAGGGATAGGCTAAATGGGGGATGGGCATTAAGGAGGGCCCTTATGGGGATGAGCCCTGGGTGTTATACGTAAGTGATGAGCCACTGAATTCTACCCCTGAACCATTACACTAAATATTAACTAACTTGGATTTAAATAAAATTAAATCAATAAACAAACAAATAAGAAAAAAAAAAAAAAGAAAGAAAGAAATTCACCTGCACTGGTAGCTTCACAAGTTCATTGTTATTGAGGTTTCCTGCCTTCTTCTGCCCCTTCTCCTGCCTTGTCCTCCCTGAGAGAGGACTCTTATCCAGAGATGAGGACAATGGCAAACGCCTTGACTCAGACTATCCACCCTAACTAGTGTCTGATATGTAGGGAACTATGTTTAACTCTCCAGGGTGGACAGGCACAGTCTTGGAAGCCCACCTAGAGGCCTGGCCGCCATCTTGGAAAAGTAGTAGGGAAAGAAGGGCCTTCATACTCCCGTTCTTGATAAGGAGCTCTAGCTCTCACAGGGGCTGAAGGCTGCTCTCCTCAAAATCTGATTTCATGTCCAAAGCTGCGCTTCAGAACAGAGTCAACTGCAGCCAAACCACTAACAGATGTATTTTTTTTTTCCCCTGGGTCGGGCTTTGCGCTGACAGCATGGAGCCTGCTTGGGCTTCTCTCTCTCTCTCTCTCTCTCTCTCTCTCTCTCTGTCCCTTCCCCGCTTCCACTCTCTCTCTCCCTTTCGAAATAATTAAGTAAACTCAAAAAAAAAAATCCTTGGTAACAATTAAGACATCATTTGAATGGCCCTCTTTATAATAGAAAATGGTGGTAATTACAGGGATTTATGGACCCAGTGGTTTACAGTTGACATAGCTCAGCAAAATCGAATCACAACATGAATAATATTGAATAGCGAATGATTTATTTTGTTTCCTTAAGAGGGTTTCATGTTCCCGGAAGTGGTAACCTGTGAAAAAGGTCACATCTTACATTTGTGTGGCGTGAGGTAGGGGGTCAGGGTTAAGGGTCAGGTCAGTCGCCCCGTCACCATTTACCGACGACTTTTTTTTTCCCCTGTTGAACTGCTTTTGGGCCTTTGTTGAAAATCATGGGCCCATACGTGTCCTACGGCTTACAGTTGTATAACACTTTATAGTTTTCAACGCTCTTTGACGTTTGTTTTGTTCATACAACTTTGTGGGGTAGGTAGGGCAAGTGTTACTAGCCATATTTCACATACATGGAAACAGATTCACAGAGGTTAAGTGGCTTGTTTAAACTCACACAGCTCTAAGTGGCAGACAGGATAACATAGAGCCTCCGAGGAATCATCCTGCCCTCGTCGTTGTGTATTGTGCTTCCCATCTAGTGGCCACAGTGTATGGCTTTCTCAAAAAATTTTTTTAGTGTTTATTTATTTGGGGAGAGAGAGAGTGAGTGGAGGAGGGGCAGAGGGAGAGAGGGAGAGAGAGAATCCTAAGCAGGTTCTATGCTGTCAGCACAGAGCCCAATGTGGAGTTCAATCCCACGATTCATTCTTTCTTCCTTTTTCTTTTTTTCTTTCTTTATTTTTTCTTTCTTTTCTCTCTCCCTTTCTATTTTCTTTCTTTCTTTCCTTCCTTCCTTCTGAGATATAATTCATACAGCATAAAATCCACCCTTTAAGGTGTACAACAGTGTTTTTTTATTTTTGTTTTGAGTTTTTTGTTTCAAATATAATTTATTGTCAGGTTAGATAACATACAGTGTAGACAGTGCTCTTGGCTTTGGGAGTAGATTCCCATGATTCATCGCTTATGTACAACACCCAGTGCTCATCCCAACAAGCGCCCTCCTCAATGCCCATCACCCATTTTCCCCTTCCCCCTGCCCCCCATCAACCCTCATTTTGTTCTCTGTATTTAAGAGTCTCTTAGGGTTTGCCTCCCTCTCAGTTTGAAACTATTTTTTCCCCTTCCCTTCCCCCATGGTCTTCTGTTAAGTTTCTCAAATTCCACCTATGAGTGAAAACATATGATATCTGTCTTTCTCTGACTGACTTATTTCACTTAGCGTAATACCCTCCAGTCTCATCCACATTGTTGCAAATGGCAAGATTTAATTCTTTCTCATTGCCAAGTAGTACTCCATTGTGTGTGTGTGTGTATATATATATATATACCACATCTTCTTTATCCATTCATCTGTCAATGGAAATTTGGGCTCTTTCCATAATTTGGCTATTGTTGAAAGTGCTGCTATAAACATTGGGGTACATGTGCCCCTATGAATCAGCACTCTTGTATCCTTTGGATAAATACCTAGTAGTGCTATTGCTGGGTCATAGGGTAGTTCTATTTTTAATTTTTTGAGGAACCTCCACACTGCTTTCCAGAGTGGCTGCACCAGTTTGCATTCCCACCAACAATGTAAGAGGATTCCCATTTCTCCACATCCTCACCAGCATCCGCTGTTTCCTGAGTTGTTAATTTTAGCCACTCTGACCAGTGTGAGGTGGTATCTCAATGTGATTTTGATTTATATTTCCCTGATGATGAGTGATGTTGAGCATCTTTTCATGTGTCTGTTGGCCATCTGGATGTCTTCTTTAGAAAAGTGCCTATTCATGTCTTCTGCCCACTTCTTCACTGGATAATTTGTTTTTCAGGTGTTGAGTTTGGTAAGTTCTTTATAGATTTTGGATACTAACCCTTTATCTGATATGTCGTTTGCAAATATCTTTCCCCATTCCATCGGTTGCCTTTTAATTTTGTTGATTGTTTCCTTTGCTGTGCAGAAGCTTTTTATCTTGATGAGGTCCCAATAGTTCATTTTTTCTTTTATTTCCCTTGCCTTCGGAGATGTGTCGAGTAAGAAGTTGCTGTGGCTGAGGTCAAAGAGGTTGTTGCCTGTTTTCTCCTCTAGGGTTTTGATTGTTTCCTATCTCACATTTAGGTCTTTCATCCATTTTGAGTTTATTTTTGTGTATGGTGTAAGAAAGTGGTTCAGTTTCATTCTTCTGCATGTTGCTGTCCAGTTCTCCCAGCACCATCTGCTAAAGAGACTGTCTTTTATCCATTGGATACTCTTTCCTGCTTTGTCAAAGATTAGTTTGCCATACATTTGTGGGTCCAATTCTGGGTTCTCTATTCTATTCCATTGGTCTATGTGTCTGTTTTTGTGCCAATACCATACTGTCTTGATGATTACAGCTTTGTAGTAGAGGCTAAAGTCCGGGATTGTGATGCCTCCTGCTTTGGTCTTCTTTTTCAACGTTACTTTGGCTATTCAGGGTCTTTTGTGGTTCCATACAAATTTTAGGATTGCTTGTTCTAGCTTTGACAAGAATGCCGGTGCAATTTTGATTGAGATCGTATTGAACGTGTAGATCACTTTGGGTAGTATTGGCATTTTAATAGTATTTGTTCTTCTAATCCATGAGCATGGAATGTTTTTCCATTTCTTTGTGTCTTCTTCAATTTTTTTCATAAGTTTTCTATAGTTTTCGGCATACAGATCTTTTACATCTCTGGTTAGGTTTATTCCTAGGGATTTTATGGTTCTTGGTGCAATTGTAAATGGGATTGATTTTCTTGATTTCTCTTTCTGTTGCTTCACTTTTGGTGTATAGAAATGCAACTGATTTCTGTACATTGATTGTGTATCCTGCGACTTTGCTGAATTCATGTATCATTTCTAGCAGTTTTTTGGTGGAGTCTTTTGGGTTTTCCATGTAGAGTATCATGTCATCTGTGAAAAGTGAAAGTTTAACTTCTTTGCCAATTTGGATGGCTTTTATTTCATTTTGTTGTCTGATTGCTGATGCTAGGACTTCCAACACTATGTTAAACAACAGTGGTGAGAGTGGACATCCCTGTCGTGTTCCTGATCTCAGAGGAAAAGCTCTCAGTTTTTCCCCTTTGAGATGATATTAGCTATGGGCTTTTCATATATGGCTTTTGTGATGTTAAGGTATGTTCCTCCTATCCTGACCTTCTTGAGGGTTTCATTAAGAAAGGGTGCTGTATTTTGTCAAATGCTTTTTCTGCATCTATTGACAGGATTATATGGTTCTTATCCTTTCTTCTACTAATGTGATGTATCACATTGATTGATTTGCAAATATTGGACCAGCCCTGCAGCCCAGGAAAGAATCCCACTTGATCATGGTGAGTAATTCTTTTAAGGTACTCTTGAATTCAATTTGCTAGTATCTTGTTGAAAATTTTTGCATCTATGTCCATCAGGGACACTGACCCGTAATCCTCCTTTTTTTAGTGGGATCTCTGTCTGATTTGGGAATCAAGGTAATGCTGGCTTCATAAAATGAGTCCAGAAGCTTTCCTTCCGTTTCTATTTTTTGGAATAGCTTGAGAAGGATAGGTATTAACTCTGCTTTAAATTCTGGTAGAATTCCCCCGGGAAACCATCTGGCCCAGAACTCTTATTTGTTGGGATATTTTTTATTCAATTTCTTTGCTAGTTATGGGTCTGTTGAAATTTTCTATTTCTCCCTGTTTGAGTTCTGGTAGTGTGTGGATGTCTAGGAATTTGTCCATTTCTTCCAGGTTGTCAGGTTTGTTGGCATGTAATTTTTCATAATATTCTCTAATAATTGTTTGTATTTCTGTGGTGTGGGTTGTGATCTCTCCTCTTTCAATCATGATTTTGTCTATTTGGGTTCTCTCTTTTCTTTTTGAGAAGTCGGGCTAGGAGCTTATCAATTTTGTTTATTTTTTCAAACAAAAACAGCTCTTAGATTCACTGATCTGTTCTACTGTTTTGTTTTGGGTTATTTTTAGATTCTATATTGTTTATTTCTGCTCTAATCTTTATCATTTCTCTTCTTCTGCTGGCCTTGGAGTTTCTTTGCTGTTCTGCTTCTAGTTCCATTAGGTGTGTGGTTAGGTTTTGTATTTGGGACTTCTCTTGTTTCTTGAGATAGGACTGGATTGCAATGTATTTTTCCTCTTATGACTGCCTTTGCTGCATCCCAAAGGGTTTGGACTGTCATGTTTTCATTTTCATTTGCTTCCCTATGTTTTTAAATTTCTTCTTTAATTGCCTCATTGACGCATCTGTTCTTAGTAGGATGTTCTTTAATCTCCGTGCATTTGGAGGCTTTCCAAATTTTTTCTTGTGGTTGATTTTAAGTTTCATAGCATTGTGATCTGAAAATATGCATGGTATGATCTCAACTCTTTTATATTTATTGAGGGCTGTTTTGTGACCCAGTATGTGATCTATCTTGGAGAATATTTCATGTGCACTTGAGAAGACTGTGTATTCTTCTGCTTTTGGATGAAAAGTTCTGAATATATCTGTCAAGTCCATCTGGTCCAGTGTATCATTCAAGGCCATTGTTTCTTTATTGATTTTTCTACCCAGAGATGTGTCCATTGTTGTAAGTGGAGTATTAAAGTCCCCTGCAATTACTGTTTATTTAGTAAGATTGCTTATGTTTGCGATTAACTGATTTATATATTTAGATGTTTCAAGTTGGGGCCATAAACATTTACAATTGTTAGCTCCTCTTGATGGATAGATCCCATAATTATGATATAAAGCCCTTCTGCATCTCTTGTTACAACCTTTAGTTTAAAATCTAGTTTGTCTGATATAAGTATGGCTACTCCAGCTTTCTTTTGACTTCCAGTTGCATGATAGATGGTTCTCCATCCCCTGTTTCAATCTGAAGGTGTCCTCGGGTCTAAAATGAGTCTCTTGTAGACACCGTATAGATGGATCTTGTTTTTTTTTTATCCATTCTGATACCTTATGTCTTTTGATTGGAGCATTTAGTCCATTTTTATTCAGAGTTATTGAAAGATATGGATTTACTGTCATCGTGTTATCTGTAGGTTTCATGCTTGTGGTGATGTCTCTGGTCCTTTGTAATCTTTGTAGCATTCCACTCACAGAGTCCCCATTAGGATCTCTTGCAGGGCTGATTTAGTGCTCATGAACTTCTTCAGTTTTTGTTTGTCTGGGAAAGCCTTTATCTCTCCTATTCTGAATGACAACCTTGCTGTATAATGGATTCTTGACTGCATATTTTTCCCATTCAATACATTGAATATTTCCTGCCACTCCCTTCTGGCCTGCCAAGTTTCACTGGACAGGTCTGCTACTACCCTTATGTGTCTACCCTTGCAATTTAAGGCCCGTTTGTCCCTAGCTGCTTTCAGAATCCTCTCTTTCTCTTTGTATTTTTCCAGGTTCGTTCTGATATGCCGTGGTGAAGGTCTATTCTTGTTGAATCTGAAGGGAGTTCTCTGTGCTTCCTGGATTTATATGTCTGCTTCCTTCCCTAGATTACAAAAGTTCTCTGCTTTAATTTGTTCAAGTAAACCTTCTGCCCCTTTCTCTCTCTTCTTCTTCTTCTTCTGGAACTCCTATCATATGGTTATTGTTATGTTTTGTTGAATCACTTAGTTCTCTAATTCTCCCCTGCCATGGTCTAGTATTTTCTTATCTCTCTTTTTCTCAGCTTCATCATTTTCTATAATTTTATCTTCTATTTCATTTATTCTCCCCTCTGCTTCCTCCATCCTTGCTGTCACTGCATCTCGTTTATTTTGCACCCGTTTACAGCATTTCTTAATTCGTCGTAACTATTTCTTAGGTACTTGATCTTTGCAGCAATTGTTTCTCTGCTGTCTTCTATGCTGTTTTCAAGCCCAGCTATTAATCTTATGAATATTATTCAAAATTCTTGATCATATATATTGTTTATATCTGCTTTGAGCAATTCTCTAGCTGTCATTTCTTCCTGGAATTTCTTTTGAGGAGAATTCTTCTGTTTCATCCTTTTGGCTAGTTTTCTGTCATTTATGTGTTTTAATAGCTTGCTATGTGTCCTGCACCTGTGAACACTACTATATTAAAAAAGGGTCATACACTGTCCAGGGCCTGGCCCTTCAGGAGGTATTTTTGGAGTGTGTTGCATGCTCTCTGTTGTTGTGACTCTGGTTGCTTTATCTCCCTACTCGCAGTGGCGGTTTGCACCTTCCACCAGGTGTGCTCTGATTTGTTTGTGGAAGTAACCCTGGAAAAAATTTTAAAAAGGAGGAGGTGGAAGAAGCCTTATTCTCTACAAAGAGAGAAATGACAGGGGAGGGGGGGAAAGGAAAAGAAAAAAAAAATTACCAGGCAGAGAATCAGAGAAACTATGCGGCTTAATCCAGGGAGAGAGAGAGAGAGTGAGAGGAAAATAAAGAAGAAGGGGATACATAAGAAGTGTAAAAAGAATAGATTAAAAATGTCTGCTTAAACAAACCAACAACCAGAATAACCAGAATAAAGAAGGGAGGAAATAAGAGGAAGAAAAGGAAGAAAAAATATATATATAGTGTGTATATATATATATATATATAGTATATATACTATATATAGCATACATATATATAGCATATATATGCTATATATAGCATATATATATATACGATATACTATAGTATATAGTATATACTATATATACTATATACTATATATATACTATACTATATACTATATACTATATACTATATACTATATACTATATACTATATATATATGCTATATACTATATATATGCTATATACTATATATATATGCTATATATAGCATATATACTATATACTATACATATAGTATGTACTATACATATACTATATACTATATATATACTATACTTTATATATATACTATATACTATATACTATATACACTATATACTGTATATATATACTATATACTCTATATATACTATACTATATATATACTATATATCTACTATACTATATATACTATATATATACTATATATACTATATATATATATATATACTATATATAGCTATATAAATATATGCTAAATATATGCTATATATAGTATATATATATATATATAACGTATATATATATATATATATCGAGTCGAGTTAGAAATTTATATAGCTATATAAATATATGCTAAATATATGCTATATATAGTATATATATATATATAACGTATATATATATATATATATACTATATAGCATATATATAGTATATATATATGCTATATATAGCATATATATATATAGTATATATAGTATATAGTATATATATATACTATATATATATGCTATATATATATATACTATATTATATAAATATATGCTATATATATGCTGTATATATATATAGCATATATATATGCATATATTTATATAGCATATATATAGTATATATATAGTATATATAGTGTAGTAGATATATAGTATATACTATATATAGTATAGTATATATATAGTATATACTATAGTATATATATAGTAGTATACTATAGTATAGTAGTATATATAGTAGTATATATATAGTGTATATATAGTATATATAGTATAGTATATATAGTGTACATATATAGTATATATATAGTATATATAGTGTATATATAGTGTATATAGTATATATAGAGTATATAGTATACATAGAGTATATATAGTATTATATATATAGTGTATATATAGTATAGTATATATAGTGTATATATAGTATATATATAGTATATATAGAGTATATAGTATATATAGAGTATATATATAGTTATATATATATATATATATATATACTATACTATACTATACTATACAGTATACTATATAGTATACTATACTATACTATATAGTATGGTATATACTATATTCCATAGTGTAGTATATATATAGTATATACTATACTATATAGTATATAGTATATATACTATACTATATAGTATGGTATATACTATATTCCATAGTGTAGTATATATATAGTATATATATATATATATATATATATATATAGTATATATATATACTATACTATATAGTATGGTATATACTATATTCCATAGTGTAGTATATATATAGTATATACTATACTATATAGTATATAGTATATATACTATATAATATATAGTGTAGTATACATATAGTATATACATATAGTATATACTATATATAGTATAGTATATATATATATACATATATATATATATACTATACTATATATACTATACTATATATATAGTAAGAACTGACCAAGAATCAAATCAGAGAATACAAAACTGCTGGACCAATATCTGATAGTGCCTTGGAACCGGTGCCTGCATTGGTCTGCATAAGGGACTGTCTGGTTCCATCAGTGTCAATGTCTTTCCAGTAGATCCGGAGTTACCAGGCATGGAGGGGTGTGGTTTGGTGTAGGCCCGTCCCACCTCCACTGTGGGCCACTGTCCATTTCCCAAAACCCCGCCTTGTTGGTGATGGGGAGAAAAATGGCAACACCCCAGTGTCTCCTCCCTGGACCAGGTGTCCCAGACCACTCTGTTCAGGCCATCCTCACGGTGCCATGGGTACGAGCAGGCTACTTTGTCCTGCTCCACAGTCTCCAGTGCCTCCCAGGCACTCAGCTGGGATTCAAACCCTGGTGTCTTAAAGGATGCACTCCAAGTGCCCCCGGTTCAGGGGTAGAGCCACTCTGCCCAGCTGACAAAGGGCCTCTGGCTGACAAGCACCTGCAGGGTCTTTTGACCTTGGAGCAGCTACTAGCCTTCTTCCCACAGCACTCAAGGGAGGGGAATGGTCTCTCAGACTGCACCTCTGAGTGTGCTACCGGGGGGCAGGCTCCCCTCCTCTCCAGGCATGCCCACAGGGCCGCCGGCCCCAGCCGGAGAAAGCCCCCACCACCCTGAGTCGAGTTAGAAATTGACTGTTTCTCCATTTTTTCTGTTCCCCAGTCCGTGGTTTTTCTCTTGTCCAAATTCAATCCTACCCTTCCACAGCCTCTCTTTCTCTTCCTTTTGTCTCTCCGCAGAAAGGGGATCCCTCCCCTCCGTGCCTATGCCACCCATTTTATCTCTCCCAGTTTGCAATCCCGCATCTATGGCCTGCCAAGTCGTCCCCGTGGGCCCCCGGAGATGTTTCTGTCGCTCTGTAGCCCAGATTCCCGGAAGTCTCGGTCTTCTGGCCTCAATACTGCTGTGTTTGAGGGACAAAGGAACTTCAGGTCCCCCTACTTCTCCGCCATGTTGACTCCTCCCCCACAGTGGTTTTTAGCATATTCACGAAGTTGTCCAACCATCACCACTATCTAATTCCAGAATATTTTCATCACCCCCAAAGAAATTCCATACCTGTTTGAGGGACAAAGGAACTTCGAATCCCCCACTTGTCTGCCATGTTGACTCCTCCCCCACAGTGGTTTTTAGCATACTCACAAAGTTGTCCAATCATTGCTACCTAATTCCAGAATATTTTCATCACCCCCCCCCCCCCCCAGAGAAATCCCACACCTGTTAACAGTCATTCTTCTGGGGAGCTTTGAAAAAAATAGCAGTGCCAGGGGCCACACTCCCAGAGATTTAGATTTAAATAGTCGGTGGTGTGGCTGGGGCATCAGTATTCTTAAAAAGCTCCCTGAGTGATTCTAACGTGCAGTGAGGGTGGAGAAGAACTGTGTCTGGGCCGTGTCCACTCTGGTCTATCCCCTGTGTGTCTGTCGGTACAGCTTCCTAACAAATTGCTTGTATTGAGTCGTTCCCAGCTCAGAAACTGTCACTGGTTGTGTTTGTTCAGAGCAAAATCCGTTCTGGCGTTTAAGGCCTCCTGGGACTGGCTCCCCATTTTATAGCTGTCTGTGTAATCACCGTATTTCTCCTTCCATGGCTGGTCTGCCTCAGCCAAGCTGGTTTAATTCTTGTCTTTTAAGGAAAGGGGCAGAGAGAGGGAGACAGCGAATCCCGAGCAGGCCCTGCGCTCCTAGCACAGAGCCCAATGCGGGGCTCGAACCCATGAACCGTGAGGTCACCACCTGAGCTGAAACCAAGAGTTGGACGCTTAACCGATCGAGCCACCCAGGCGCCCCCGGATCAGGGTGTTTTTATGGAGAGATAGAAGATACTGGGATGTTTCCCTGACAGCAACCCAGAACGATTATATTTACCAAACGTAAGACTACGTTGTAAGGGTGTCAGATTAAAAAAAGACACCGACACAGCCAGGAGCAAGCACGTCTCGGAGAAAAGACAGCCACGTGCCCTTAATATCTCATTTGTTTCATTGACTTCTAGCAGATAAGCAGTAACAAGCACCAAGGAGAGCAACTTATAAGGAATTGTACCTGTTAGCCTGTTCTTGCATGTGTGTGCTTGTATGAGAGACAGACAGACAGACAGTGAGAAAGAGAGGGAGAAAAAAAGAAGTGAGGAAAGACCATCCCTGTTGGAGTTGGTTAGAGGTGAGAAGCGACCCTGGACCCCCTGACCAGTTCCGTCTGCACTTGCCGGGGATGTGGAGGGCAAGTTCTGTCTCCCCAGTTGTAAGTCCTTCCCGGGCAGAGTTGTACCTTTCAGGTGTTTGTATCTTCTGTGTGTGACACTGAGTCCTTGACTGTTACCTGCTCTACATCTATAAGGATGTGGCCCGGGCATTGGGCTCACACAGACCTTGCCTCGTAAACTCCTAGACAAATTAGCTTCTGAGCCTCACTCTTCCTCATGTGAAGAATGCGGGAAACAATGCCTATTTCAGCTTCACGGGACTCACAGTGTCGGGAGACAATTCCCCACGGGTCTCTTATTTAAAAAATATATATATTTTTTTAATGTTTATTTATTTTTGAGAGAGACAGAGACAGAGCACAAGAAGGGGAGAGGCAGACGGAGAGAGAGAGAGATGCAGAATCCGAAGCAGGCTCCAGGCTCTGAGCTGTCAGCACAGAGCCCCACGCGGGGCTCGAACTCACGAACTGCGAGATCATGACCTGAGCTGAAGTCGGACCCTGAACCGACTGAGCCACCCAGGCGCCCCACCCCCACCCCACCGCATGGGTCTCTTGTATAGCTGCACATCTTATGAGCAGAAGTACTGCTCACAAAAACGGAAAGCTTTTGTTCCAGACTATGTTTCCATGGGTGTTGGGATAGCAAACCACTTCCAACGGGAGATCGTGTCTCCCTCCAAAGCGGAGGGCAGATTTGTTTGCTGTCCTGTGTCATAAAGGTAATGTCTCTTCCTGGAGCAAAGGTCAGGCAGACTTACTGCCCATTATAAGAGATTTGGGTTCCTTGAGGCTGGAGTTCCTCTCCTGGAATACAACCCCCTGTGTTGTACAGGCTTCGCCTGGTTTTCACGGCATCGCCTTTGGAGAATTGGAGTTCAAGAAACCGGGCTAAATGCTCATCCTCTGGCTACTGCTACTGTTGCGATAATGAAGTGTCCTTTGCCAGCACCCGTGGAACCGTTAATCTGACACTTCGCAGTTTTTGAGAAATACAGTAAGACCTTGGATGGCGAGCGACTTGTTCTGCGAGTGTTCCACCGAGGTGAACAAACATTTCTAATAAAATTTCAGTTGATAAACGAGCGATGTCTTGCAACGCGAGTAACACGTGATGCTGAACATCACACGATCACGATTCAGCCAACGGTTGTTGAAACTCGCTTGGATATACGAGGGCTTCAGGTCACAAGCATGTTTCTAGAACGAATTCTGCGCGCAAGGTTTTACTGTCACTGAATGCATTTCTCGACATGTACGTAGCAGGCTTTCAATAAGTGGTAACTAAGCGTACAGTGATGACGAATGATGAAATGGCAGAGAGATGCCATCAACGGGTGACTTTCTTTTTTTAAAAGCAGGCTCCACATGCAGCTTGGAGCCCAACGCGGGGCTTGAACTCACAACCCTGAGATCGGGACCTGAGCTGAGATCGAGAGTCGGATGCTGAACCGACTGAGCCACCCAGGTGCCCCTCAACTGGTAACTTTCTACTCCACCCTCCCAAAACATAAACCATAGAGAAACCTAGGGGTGGCTAGTGGAGAGAAAATAAAAAGGGACGGCCAGGTCGAGGGGCTCCGGCCAACTGGGAAGAGGAAGCAATTTTACCAAAGGCCAGAAACTCAGCTTCTCAGGCTCCAGGCCACAGCTTCTCCCTCTGACCCTGTTTGTTTTCTGATGTCCAGGACGTGGGAAGGAAAGAAGGGAATGTGTGGGACACAGGACCTTCAGTGCCAGAGGGATTTCTAGAAGTTCAATGTGGTAGGAAAGATACATGGGAAGGATGGGCCAGAGTCCCAGGCTCCAACATCAACCGTGTCTAGGCTGAGGCTATAATGGACCAGCCAGTGTGGTCCTCTCTGGGAGAGAAGTCACCCCAGCTTCCATCGAGAGAAGTGCTCAGGTATCATCTCATGGAGTAAGTCCTTCCCATAGTCCACAGATTATGGAGCCCGTTTAATGTCCAGAACTCACGGAAGAGTTTCTTGTGAACATCAGGCAAGGGACCTGCTCTCCCGGCCACCACTCTACACCACTCCAGACTCTTCTCTGTGTTTGCTAATTCCTATTAGAAAGAAAAATGTGTGTGACAATATAAAGAGCTGCCCCCTCAAGGTCACATCTTTCCTCCTGAGAAGGGCTGCCTTTATTTCCCCTTTCAGAATCTTCTTGTCTTGTAGGCTTGCTAATTATTTTATATATTTGTTTAGTATGTCTCTTCCTCATTAGAATGGAGAGTCCACAAGGGCGTGGGTTTTTCCTTCCTTCCTTCCTTCCTTTCATCCTTTCCTTCTTTTTTTCTTTCTTCCTTCCTCCTTCCTTCCTTCTCTCCCTTTCTTTCTTTCTTTCTTTCTTTCTTTCTTTCTTTCTTTTCTTTCCACAAACGGAACTTTTACTTTTCCCCCAGTTTTATTGAGACATAATTGATATATACCATCGTATTCGTTTCGGGTATACAACACAATGATCTGATATCTGTATATATTGTGAAATGATGACCACAATAAATTCGGTTTAACACCCATCACCTCACATAGTTACAATTTTTTTTTGTTATGATGAGAACTTTTAAGATTTACTCTCTCAGTAACTTTTAAATATACAATATTGTTGACTATAGTCACCATGCTGTATATTACATCCCCAGAACTTATTTATCTTATAATTGGAAGTTCGTACCTTTTGACCACTTTCACCCATTTCCCCCACCCCTGACTCCTATGCCTCTGGCAACCATCCATCTGTTCTCTTTCTGTATGAGTCTGTTTTTTTTTAAGATGTCACACATACGTGAGACCATACAGTTTTTGCCTTTCTCTAGCTAACTAATCTCACTTCGCATAACGCACTCAAGTTTCATCCATGTTGTTACAAATGGAAGGACTTCTTTCTTAATGGCTTGTTTGTTTGTTTGCTCTCGAGTATATTGTATGTATTTTTGGATAGCGACCCTCTAGGAGATACGTGATTTGCAAATATTTTCTCCCATTCTGGAGGTTGCCTTTCGTTTTGTGCAGAAACTGTTTAGTTTGATGTAGTCCCACTCGTCTATTTTGGGTGTTTTTCTGTGTTTTGTGAGCTGCTATATAAACAGTACACAGTGGCACTGGGAACACTGGGCAAGGAGTCTCTACTTATGGTCTAGTCCCACCTCTTCCTCTACCTGTGTGATAGCCCACTGTTTCTTAACTTCCTCCGACCCCCCCCTGGGTCAGCTCTCTCTCCTAACTTCATATCTCCTGCTTTTCTTTATCTCCTGCTCTGCAAAGAGATTTTTAGGCAACCCGCAGAGGTCTTGGAAAACCTTTCCCCCAGATTCTCAAACATTCTCCAGTTCTTTTTTTCTTTTTCTGCCAAGAAAGACAGATTTAAGATTTTTTTTAAATGCTTTTTATTTATTTTGGGAGATACAGAGAGTGAGAGAGTGGGGGAGGCGCGGAGAGGGAGAGAGAGTCAGATGTTTAACCGACTGAGCCACCCAGGCGCCCCCCAAAAGCCAGCTTTAAAAGCAGGTGTCCCAGTGAAAGCAGAAAGGGTTCCCCAGTTTCCCACCAGGACCTACTGACGTGACACCCTCATCCTGAACCCTCTTTGGGTGGGGGGTGTTGGAGGGAGAAGGTAGCTGGAGTGATGGGAAAGTAGAAGTCATTCCTCAGCTCAACCCCCTCCACTAGCCTGCCCCGTCATTCAGATTAACAGCCCCGCAGCTTACTGTGGCCTGTAAGGGCCTCCGCGACGATATTCCTGTCCTCTCTCTGCCCTCCTCTGCTCATCTTCCCCTCGTTCATTCTGTTCTCCCCACTCTGGCCCCTGGCTGCTCCTTGAACGCGCCGGACCTGCTTCCCACGAAGGGCCTTTTTACTGGCTGGTCTTTCTCCCAGGAATGTTCTTCTCCCAGTAATCATTTGACACTTCAACTCTTTTAGGTCTTTGCTCCAGTGTCACCCCCTTCAGGAAAGACTTCTCTGATCCTTCTATTTAAAATTTCTAATGAACTATGGCCTTTTGTAGCAACGTGGATGGAACTGGAGAGTGTTATGCTAAAGTGAGATAAGCCATACAGAGAAAGACAGATACCATATGTTTTCACTCTTATGTGGATCCTGAGAAACTTAACAGAAGACCATGGGGGAGGGGAAGGGGAAAAAAAAGTCAGGGAGGGAGCCAAACGATAAGAGACTCTTAAAAACTGAGAATAAACTGAGGGTTGATGGGGGGTAGGAGGGAGGGGAAAATGGGTGATGGGCATCGAGGAGGGGCACCTGTTGGGATGAGCACTGGGTGTTGTATGGAAACCAATTTGACAATAAATTTCATATTTAAAAAATAAAAAATAAAAATAAGTAAAATTTCTAACTTCTCCCTATCCCCCGTGACACTCCCTCTGCCCCTTCCCTGGTTTATGTTTCAACAGCGTGTTTTCCACCACCCTCTGTGTTAAGATATTTTATGTATTTGTTTATCACATCTTCTCCCCACGGGAATGCAAAGTTCACGAGGGCTTGGGTTACCCATCTCTTTTGTTCACTGCTCTATCCTCAAAGTTTAGAGCAGTGCCTGGAGCCTGGTAGGTAGTTAATAAATATCTGTTGAATCAATGAATTAGTAAAAGAGTAAATGGTGTCTTCTGTTCCAGTCCTTCAACCGTGAGATCTGTGTGAATGGTCACATGGCCGCTCAGAGCCTGGAACCTGCTTCGCATTCTGTGTCTCCTTCTCTCCCTGCCCCTCCCCTGCTCGCACGCTGCTTCTCTCTCTCTCTCTCTCTCTCCTTCAAAATAAATAAACATTAAAAAAAATTTTTTTAAATCAATCTTTACCACTAACTGTTGGGGCAAATTACTTAATGTCTCTGGGCTTCAGTTGTACCATCTGTAAAATGGACACATTAGAATAAATAATCACTGGGGCGCCTGGGTGGCTCAGTCGGTTAAGCGTCTGACTTCGGCTCAGGTCACGATCTTGCGGTCTGCGGGTTCCAGCCCCGCGTCAGGCTCTGGGCTGATGGCTCAGAGCCTGGAGCCTGCTTCCGATTCTGTGTCTCCCTCTCTCTCTGCCCCTCCCCCGTTCATGCTGTGTCTCTCTCTGTCTGAAAAATAAATAAACGTTAAAAAAAAAAAATAATAAATAATCACTGAAAAAAAGTCTGTAGCACTGTAAGGTTAAATATATATATATATATATATAATTAATGTTTATCTATTTTTGAGAAACAGAGACAGAGCATGAGCAGGGGAGGGGCAGAGGACAGGGAGACACAGAATCCCAAGTGGGCTCCAGGCTCCGAGCCGTCAGCACAGAGCCCGACGCGGGACTCGAACTCCTGAAACATGAGATCGTGACTTGAGCCAAAGGCGGACGCTCAACTGACGGAGCCACCCAGGCGCCCTTGTCCCCGGCTTTTTATTGGGACCTTATCAGAAAGTTAGTGAGACTCCACACGTGGCACCTAGCCCGGGCGAGTCCAGAACACTTTTATCCCTTTTTTTCCCCTTCAAACCCCGCTGCTTCCTCAGCCTCCCACCTGTAGCTGCAGCCTGCCTCCCTGAAGGCCCCTTACCTCCCCCTGCCTAATGTGACCCTTTCCCTACTCATTCCTCCCCCTGGAATACGGTCCCTAACTGCCATTAGGGAACAGGGACATGACCGTTCTGGCTTCTTCAAGCTGACAAGGGAGAGTGTGGGGGTACAGCAGTCAGAGTCTACCCAAGGGTCGGTCGGGGGGCCAACAGGATGGCTCACGGAAGGCTGGCAGGCACGAGGCGGCATAAACATCGGCAGACGCGAAGAGATAAAATACAAATTAAAGATTACATTGACCACCAAGATGGCGTCTCTAAGATGATGCCCCCAGTTCCCAAACCGGTCAAACAATCCCAGAGAGACCCTGACTTTGTCCAGTTGCGCCCAAATGTCATCTCTCGGTTGTGAGACTCTATGGGAATCGTCGGACAGAAGGAAACAACACACGTCAGGGAATCTCTCACAACCCAGGTGATGGAGGAACAGTAAGTAATCAGTGGTGGCTCGGTTCTCCAAGAGTCTGGCCCTAACTTGACCTAATTTTTTTTAATGTTTATTTTTATTTTTATTTTTGAGAGAGAGAAAGACAGAGCATGAGCGGGGCAGGGGCCGAGAGAGAGGGAGACACAGAATCCGAAGCGGGCGCCAGGCTCCGAGCTGTCGGCCCAGAGCCGGACGTGGGGCTCGAACCCACGAACGGCGAGATTGTGACCTGAGCCGAAGTCGGACGCGTAACCGACTGAGCCACCCGGGTGCCCCTATTTAATTTTTGATTTAAGGCATCTAATACTTGTGAGGGTTCATCGAGAGTTCTGCTGAATCAGCAGTTTGCTTTATTCCACGGTGTAAAAGTTTTTCAAGAGTCGGGAGTCAAGACAGCCGTTTACCATTATTACTTAGTAAATTTTTAGGTAAGCCGGACTTGGGCATTATTTTACAAAATAGAGCTTTTATTACCTCTTGTGCTTTTTCCATTTTTCAGGGGAAGGCCTCTACCCAACTACTAAAAGTATCAACCCATACCAACAGGTGTTGGAACCCCTTTGACCTTGGCATACGAGTGAAATCTAATTGTCAGTCTTCCCTGGATAGCCTCCAGGTCCTTGATTGTCTGGGAGAGCGAGTCTGTGGTTGAGAAGATTGTGTCTAGGGCAGCCTTCATAGGCTGATACGACTCGTTGACCTGTCCTTGACAGATTTTTCCCAGTAAACATCTTTTGGGCCCTTTGATAAGTTTTATCCCTCCCTAAATGAAAGGCCTGATGCAGTGTTTTCATGCTGTTTTAGCTCTGTGAGCTCGGCAACAGTAATCGCCCCTGCTCTGTTTGTACCCATCCGAGTGCTGGAGACAGTGTCCATCAGTCAGACCGCAGTTTATTTCCCTGGGAGGGTAGGTGGGATTGAGTCTCCTTTAGCGATTGATAGAGCAGGCGGGCTATTTTCTGAACCCTGGTATCCACAGCCTACCATAGCCAGTAATTCCCCAAAACTCACACAATGGTGGATCTCTTCTGGAGTTAGTATCACCACAGTCTCTAAATGAGTTACAATGTCCCTTCCTAGCAAGGGAGGAAGGCTCTCTCTGGCATTATCAAGAAACCATGAGAAAAAACTAGGTGTTCCCCGTATGCATCCCAGGACCCGAGAGAGAAATTTAATCATAAGTTTTCTGGAGACGCCTCTAATTGTTAATGCTTGGTTTGGATAGTTGGCCAGAAGTGGAAAGGACAGAAAAGGTGGCTTCGGTAGCCAGAAGGAAATCAACTGGCTTTTCAGTTACCTGAGTTTTCCAGAGTTACCCCGGGACTCTGGGCTTCCAACAGACAGATGGTTCCGGGAAGCCATCGCAAAGAGTCCCAGGTCCTATCAGTCCCTTTCAGGGACACTGGTTATCTGTGGAGGTCCCCAAAGGCATTCAGACTTCCAGTGACTGTCTCCACACGAGGGGCGTGGCTTGCCAGGCTTTGACCTCTGTTGTCCCTTCTGAGGGCTGTCTCGTTTCCAGTGCCCTGAATGGCCACAGAAGTGGCATTTGGTGCCAGGACCTCAGGAAGTCTGGTCTGATATAGTGCGTAAGGCCTCGGCTGAGGCCTCAGATTTTTCCTTAAGCCTCCTTTCCTGTTCTTTCCTCTTGATCTCGGTTGTAATATACAAGCTTGGAAGTGGCGGCCATATCCTTCCTCAATGGGATGGTCATAGTCCCAATTGGGATCTTGGGATGGATCTACCTGGGCCCCAGTAGGGAATGGGAAATTCCCTACAGGAACTCCAGCCCCGTGATAATTCATGAGTGACCCGTCCCCGTGTCTTTCAGCCGTTGCCAGAACCCCATGCTTCTCTGTCTCCTTAAGCGTCTGTTTCAACAAAGACATCCTATCTTTCCAGGTCAGCTCCAAAACACATGTAATATATTGAAAAGCCTCTGTATACTTGTCTGGATCGTCAGAAAATTTACCTGATCTCTTTTTGTCTGTCTTAAATCTTGTAATGAAAAAGGTACTTGTAATCTTATCATGGTGGTGCCTCCCTGTGTCCCTTGTCCCGGCGTTCCGGCTTCTTGTGGGGGAAACTCACCTGTCACATTGTGGGGGAGGGCCTGGATAAGGTGGGCAGCAGGGAGCAGAAGTTCACGTTTTTAAGTCTGGATATATAGATCAAGCACGCGAAGAGTTCCCTTCCTCTTCCTGTAGGTCTGCTTTGGGCACAGGCAAGGGGCCCTTAGTTATTTCCCCTCCCAATTGCCGGACTTTGGAAAGGGTTGCCATTAAGTCAGGATCAACCTTACGTCGCTTACACATATCTTGATTTTTTTCTAAAGGTCCCCAAACACTGAACATAGGAGACGTCTCCCCATTTCCCGTCACGTTTGCAAAACACGTCCAGTTGCAGGATCGTGTTAGAATTGATATTTCCCTCTGGCAGCCTGGTTGCCTCCTCCAATTTGTACTGGGGCCAAGGCTCAGTGCAAAAGACAAGGAGTTGCTTTTTCTTCAGGGTTTGTGGGTCAAAATCATCCCAAGTGTTCAGAATGCAACCCAAAGGAATATTGGCCTTGTTTGGGGGAATTGCCTAGGTGTAGGAAAAAAAGGAGGAAAAGCCGTCCCTTATCTCAATTTCCTATAGCTGCCCAGAAGAAGCCTTATCTCCTGGCCCCGTGTTGTGGCTGGCTATGTGACAAAGCTTTGTCAGTCTCAGGAGGTGCTGGGAGTCGTCGCTCGGACCCAGGCTTGACCCTACCTCCAACAGGTGACCTTTCTTCCCCGATCTCTCCTACCCCTCCGTTTCCCACCTGCAGGACTTTGGGGGTATTGATTATGACCAAGCAAGACTTCCTGGTCGCAGAAGGATGCACTAATTTGATTTTGGCCCAACAGTACTCCTCTTCACAAAGATATTTCAAAAGGGTGGCGGAAACCATTTTTCGTAAGGATAAAATCAGCCGTTGAAGGGGTAAGGGGGTAAGGGGCCAAAGTTGAGGTTTATTCCCCTGCCTTTTTCATGAATGCCCACATTAATATGTGCCAGCCATGTGGATATCCATCTTAGAGTATCTAGGTTGTTGCAAATCGGCATACACTGGGCTCAGTGTAGCAAAATGGCTCCCATGTATCCCGGTAAAAGCCCTTCATATATCATAGTCATCCAGCCTTCATATGGCACAGGCACCCATTCTTCTTCCCTGAAGAAACAACAGAAGCGCGAAGCATGTGGAGGCCAGCAGCAAGGACATTGCCACTGTCTCCCCAGCCTTTGGATCAAAGGAGGGGCAATCTCCGCCAAGGTATGAGCAAAACAACTCAAAAGGGCGTGCTGTCCTGCCCTTTTGGTTAAAATTACGGTTCTTGCCATCTTTTGGGGCAGACAGAAGAGGAAAAAAAAAACCTGTGTTTACCTTTTCTTTTAAATCAGAAGCAGAGCAACAATCCAAGAAAACTTTGCCTTTTTAACAGAGAGTAAAGCCGAATTTTGATCTTAGACCAGTGTACTTTTAAAATCCGTTCATTTTAACCTTAGTCCATCCTGACCACATATAAAATTCCTTTCCAAAGATTTCCCTTCACACATCCAGATGGCCACCAGACACATGAAAAAATGCTCAACGTCACTCATCAGCAGGGAGATACAAATCAAAACCACAATGGGATATTACTTCACACCTGTCCGAATGGCTAACGTGAACAACTCAGGCAACAACAGATGTCGGCGACGATGCGGAGAAAGAGGATCTCTTTGGCATTGTTGGTGGGAATGCAAAGTGGTGCAGCCACTCTGGAAAACAGGATGGAGGTTCCTCAAAAAGTTAAAAATAGAACGACCCTACGACCCAGCAACGGCACTACTAAGGATTTATCCAAGGGATACGGGGATGCTGTTTCAAAGGGGCACGTGCATGCCCATGTTTATAGCAACCCTATCGACAATAGCCAAAGTATGGAAAGAGCCCAAATGTCCATCGATGGATGAATGGATAAAGAAGATGTGGTATATCTATACAGTGGAGTATTACTCGGCAATCAAAAAGAATGAAATCTTGCCATTTGAACCAACGTGGATGGAACTAGAGGGTACTTTGCTAAGCAAAATTAGTCAGAGGAAGATGAATATCAGATGACTTCACTCATACGTAGAATTTAAGATACAAAACAGATGAACATAAGGGGAGAGAAGCAAAAATAATACAAAAACAGGGAGGAGGGGGACAAAACATAAGAGACTCTTAAATACAGAGAACCAACTGAGGGCTGCTGGTGGGGTGTCAGGTGGGGGGATGGGCTAACTGGGTGAGGGGTATTAAGGAGGACACGTGGGATGATCACTGGGTGTTATATGTAGGGAATAAATTACCGGATTCTACTCCTAAAAGTATTATTGCACTGTATGCTAGCTAACTTGGATGTAAATTAAAAAAAAAAAAATTAATCAATTAAAAAAAAAAAAGATTCCCTTCACAAACATTCTACAACTTTCCTTTGCTTTCAGACTTTGACCTAAGGCATTTTTCTCCAAACAACCAGTCTCATTTATGACCAAATTCCTTTCTGTTACCTTCAATAAAAATGTATTCCCATCCCTTGTATCTTTCTTACACAGCTCCTACTTTTCTACATGCAGAGTTGCTTTCCTTCTTTCCATCCGTCTTAATGACAGTTACCCCGAATTTTAACTCTTGGAAACCTTAGTCCCCAGGGAAAACTAAGTAGTAACCAACTGTGAACGGTCTGTTACATCCGAATTTTTTAAGATGGCAAACCGATGAATCAATTAAGCACTAAACATGTTGCCCAACACCATAAGAAGCCAAAGGCAGAAGCCTATGTTTAAGAAGCAATGCTTCAATATTTCCTCTGATTTGGAAAAGGCCTAAAGGTCCAATGAATTCAATCCGGTTTATCAGCGAAGCAAATCGTTATAGTTTCAGGTTACCAAAGACCTCGAAAGCTATCTTAACAATGACCCGTGAACACTTTGAGACAGACAAAACGAACCATCATTTGAAGCCATTTTTTTTTTTAATTTGAAATGTATTGTCAAACTGGTTTCCATACAACACCAAGTGCTCATCCCAACAGGTGCCCTCCTCCATGCCCATCACCCCCCCCCCCCCCACCGCCCATCAACCCTCGGTTTATTCTCAATTTTTAAGAGTCTCTTATGAAGCCGTTTTTTATTGACACGTTGCAGCAGAGACATTCATGAGCTTATGTGATCTTCAGTAAACCTAGGTAGAAAATGTTTCATGTATTTATTGCGATAACTCTAAGGACGTGTCAATCTCAAAATTTGTTTTCATGTTTTGTTTATTTTTGAGAGAGAGAGAGAGAGGAGAATGAGTCGGGGAGGGGCAGAGAGAGAGGGAGACACAGAACCCGAAGCAGGCTCCAGGCTCTGAGCCATCAGCACAGAGCCCGATGCGGGGCTCGAACTCATGAACCTCGAGATCATGACCTGAGCTGAAGTCGGACGCTTAACCGACTGAGCCACCCAGGTGCCCTGAAAGACATGTCTATCTTAATTACGTCCCACCTGTGTCCCCTTAAAAGTTCCCCACCATCAATTTTTACCTGGGGCACGAATGAGGAGATCTGACATCTAAGGGGGTGTTCTTCGGTCCTTGACAGAGAGGGGAATGGGGGGAACCCATGGTTCCAGAGGCATGGAAGATGGTGTAGGAGCCAGTTATGCAGGCCACACCCAGGCGGTGCAGAAATAGGTGGAGGGGGAGGGGAAGACAGAAGATGTGTGATGTCACCTAGAAGCCTGGAGGCAGATAAAAGGCCAGAGGGCAGGGAAAGAGGTCTCCTGGTCCCAGAGCCTGTCAGCTCGGACAGATGAGCAGATACAGATTGTTCTCCACCAAGTGGAAATGGACAGTCCATGTCAGGCCAGAGAAGACAGGGAACCTTCCCCCAAAAAAGGAGTTTTGGCAGCTGCTTGGGAATATTCCTTAGTGTCTCTATCTCAAGGTACACCAACCAGAGACAGTTGGCCCTAATCATCATGGTCATTGACCCAGGAAACGAATGAGGGAGAAGCCCCCGTATACAGTTAGAGTAACCAGAGTATATTGGGAGAAACAGTGAGAGAGGGTCAGAGTCCCCTTCATTAGGGATGGCCTGTGTGTTCTTCAGCAACCTGGGTCAGGTTTTGGAACACTTCTATGTATCGATCATGGTTGTCTGCAAATGTGCCCAGGTCCTTTTTATTTGCTTAGAATCTTCCAAGGGAAAACGGAAACCTCACGGGGCCAAATTCACCAGGAGGCATTTTGGTCAATGGATACATTGAATGTGCCTTCCTTCCAGGGGGAGGATTTCTCATCCCTGCCAATCCTGGATAAGGAAGACATGAAGGTCTAACAGGTGGCTTTTCCTGAGAAGAGGCCTCAGGGGGCAAGTCCACGAGTACTTGCCCTTCTGGGCTCCTTACAGGGGCAGGAGGTCGGCACCTAACTTACAGGTGTTACATAAGGAACTTCTGACCATTCGCCCTCTCTTCTACGATATAGATCTAACCGTAAGATAGTACTGTACTGAATACTTCCCTCAGGAGGCCAGGACTCTCCATCCCCCAGGCCATATTGAGGCCAAGCCTGGGAACAAAAAACACTTCATGCTCTCCCTTTTGAGCATTTGTGGGTCAAATCTTTCCCAACTTCTCAGAACACATTCCAGAGGAGTTCCCCATTGCAGAGGGTTTGTGACCCATCTGGCCATCCGGGTAGGAGTCAAGAACCTCAAGAATCTCCGTACCTATTATATTATAGAGTGACTATGAAGCATCCCAGCATATCAGCTCTCCCCTTTAGAACCAAGGCGTCCCTGACCCGCCCTCCCCAAGGTGAGAGGATGGCCTCGAACCCTGGGTCTAAGAAGGATTGATTGGGCTAGCGGGGGCAGCCATTGTGACCCGCTGCTTTAGCCCCCACCCAACCCTGCCTTCCTTCCTCTGGATCCTTCTAAATGTCTTAAGGAGTTTGGCGAGGTTAGTGATTCAAGGTTTGTTATCTGTAAAGCTTATGGGTGCGAGCAAACAGCTGGGGCGGTTACGGGGAGGCATGTGCTGCGTGCAGAGGAGGCTTCCCCGGGCTGTGATCCCCAGGGCTGGTCTCCATCCTTTTACGTGTCTTGGGTGCCCAATGGGAATCACAGGGTAGGTGCAGGGTGCTGGATCGCCAGCCCTTATGTGCGCCCCCAGATGAACCTCTCCCGTAACCGAGAAAGTTCTTGACAACCTCATCCTTCGGAGCCCTCTTGATGGGGCCCTCATTTCGCGGTCGTACCAATTTGCTTGCACCCCCAACCCACGGAATCTAGTCCACACGGTCATTATTTCCTCACCTCCCCCCCCCCAGCATCCTTCCTTCCTGTATGCCTCATGTCCTATCAGCAGATGGGTCCCGATTGAAGGGTGTAACCCACGAGACCCTAGCAGCATTATAGTTTCTACCTTTTTGTTGTTGAAACCAGAACGCTTCAACAACGTATCTTCTTAAAGTTCCCGCTGCAATTGTGTGTAAGGAAGACACTGATGGTATATCTGTGCTCCCATTCCTAATGTTCAAAACCCAGCGGATACGAAGGTATGATTCTCATATTGTCTGCTGATATTGGAGCCCTGGAGTCCTGGCCACACTTACGCCTGAGTTGTATCTGGCAGGAAAACTTAAGTCTCACCAAACAAGACCCTAATTGCTGGGGCATGTTGATCATCAGGGGTTGGAGAGGTTTTAGAAGGCATTTAAGAAGGACAGGGGAAGAAAGAATAAGCTGAGAGCAGAGAGGGGAACTGATTAGGGTTAGGCCAACGTTCCCCTTTCACAAGGGGGATTGACCAAACTTTTACCCCGAAGCCTGTCACCTGAGACTTAGGACTGGCGGCCATGCTACCTGCTTTTAACTGGCCGACAGGTGCCCGGTTTTGAGTCTGGGTGAGGAGATCCTGCGTTCAGAAAAGGAAAGGAAAGAGTCCACTGTTACCCTCTGACGGGTTCCCGGGTTTTGGCACCAAAATGTTAGCAGTGGGTGGGAGGGATGCTGGTCCTTGTCTCACGGAGTTGAAGAATGAATCTTACGGATGACAACAGAGTGAGCAGAGCCATAGAGTTTATTGAGGGAAAGAACAAAGCTCTCAGGAGTAGTGAGAGGGGTCCCGACTGGGTAGCCACCGGATTGAATTTGTTCTGTCGGGCGTGACGTAATCCCTCCTTACATCTACTTCAGAAAATCCGAGTTGCTTCTGGATGCTTTGGCCCAGTGGAATTATCTCAGGAGAACAGAAAGCGATATAAACCCTGTGTGAAGGCGACCAGAAGGGAGAGGATAGCCGCCGCCTGGGCCACATGATGGGGGAAGGAGAGCTCAGGTTAACAGGAACAAGGCTCTGGCCCAGAAAGTGTGGCTACAACGAGCAAGCCCACCCGTTCTTGTCCTGACTTCTTAGGCTGTGGTACTGCCCCCATTTACCCCTGAATATTTGTGTAAAGGGTCTGCTATAGACTGAATGTTTGTGTCCTCTCCAAATTCATATGTTGAAACCTAATCCCCAAGGTATTAGGAGGTGAGGCCTTTGGGAAGTGATCAGGTCATCAGGGTGAAACCGTCAGGAATGGAATTAGTGCCCTTATAAAGCCCAGAGAGCTTCCTGGCTTTTTCTACTATATGACACAGCAACAAGATGGCCGCCTATGAACCAGGAAGTGGGCTCTCACCAGACCCCAAATCGGCTGGCACCTTCATCTGGGACTTCCGGCTTCCAAAACTGTGAGAAATTAGATACCTGTTGTTTAGAAGCCACAAGTCTGTGGTATTTTGTCACAGCAGCCCAAACACGCTAAGATAGGGTCTTATTTATTATTTTAATCTCTCATCAGTCTATTCTAATGACACACTCTATCGCCTTGAGCTCAGTAATTGCATTAAGGGGTAGAGTCTTCTTTTTTTTTAATTTTTTTTTTAACATTTATTCATTTTTTGAGAGAGGGAGCACGAGCATGCGCGGGGGAGGAGCAGAGAGAGGGGGAGATACAATCCGAAGCAGGCTCCAGGCTCCGAGCTGTCAGCACAGAGCCGGATGCCGGGCTTCAACTCATGAAACGTGAGATCATGACCTGAGCCGAAGTCGGACGCTCAACCGACTGAGCCACCCAGGCGCCCCAGCAGTAGAATCTTCTTTAGCTTGATAAAATAGTCATCATGTTGAGTCGTTACAGTTGGAATTGAAGAACTCTAAATCCTTTGCTTAGCATTTTGGCTTAGCAATTAAGTTTTTGATTTTGCACACTTAGGTAAATGGAAAAGCACTCCGAACTCACTTTTGGATAATTAGCACAAAGAGAGAATGGCTTTGCAAGCCACAACGTGGCAATGGTTCAAACTGAGCAAATGAGAACAAAAATCAACACTCAGATTCATACAAACCTTCTGCCACAAAGAGTTTTCATTTAACTTAAAGTGATAAAGCTGGGTAATTATGTGATACGATTATTCACAAACCTGTTAATCAAACGCCCATCAAAACTGTTAATCAAACTCACATATATTTTGTAGCATCTCATACACATGACTTGGCAATGGGGATCTTTTAGGAAAACATAGTATTTGAATTTAAAACCTATCACTCCGTTGTAGCAATTTATCAGCAAAAATGGAAACCTGTCTCTCGGCTAGTTCTGTCCAGTCCATTATTGCAATGGAAGGGTGTTAGATAGTGTCTAAGACATACAATGATAAGTAATGCAATGTGTGCCTGTTTCTAATGTGTATTCCCTGATAAACATCCAATGTAAACATGGAAATATACATTGGGACTAGAGTGGATATTAAAAAAACAAACAAACAAAAAAAACCCTTTAAAAGTAAAAGTTTGTCATGGGCAGATAAGGAACCGAAAACCCTTTCTCTGTTTTCTTTGCTGTGTCAAATCCACACAAAAGTACTTTGGGAGGGTATTAATGCTTTTACTAGCCAGTATCTGATTGGCCATCTGAGATAGGAAGGTGTACATAAAACCCAGATGAAGATGGAAAGTTTGAAGGTAATTTAACAAGCTGGCTGTGTCCCAAATAGCGGAACATGATACCCAGCGCTCGTGTGTTTGGAGGAGTCCCCAGACTGATTTTTAGACACTAACCTCAGCTTAACGCTTTGCTCGTTAAACGAAATTAATTCTCACGTGGTCCAGGGGAGCACCTTTCAAAAGCATATTCCCTTTTCAGTAGCTTAGAAGCATTCATTTGCCTCACTCCCCGTATTCTCTTTCAGCTCAGCAATTTCCAGCTCGTTTTAGAAAGTCATTTCATCCTTGGGCGGAAGTGCATTTCCAGATATATTGGGCACTTTTGATCCCTGTTGGCTCAGAGGCCTTCTTTGAAGATCGCAGTCGGTAAAAACATTTTTCTGTGGATGACAACAATTGTGAGAATTACGGGGAAATTCTTAGAACCAGGGAAATAAGCAGTTCGTTTTCAATTGGTGTGGTTCTCTCACAGATTAGCAGATGGTTTGGCAGTCAAGATTAAAGCAGCATATTGAGGATTGGAAAAAAACCCCGAAAACTTAATTAACTTCCTTCTCCCGCCCGTGGACATTTTAGGTTGTTTGCAGTTTTTCAGTATTACAAATAATATTGCACTGATACTCGTAGCTGTATAAGATTTCCTCTAAGGGGCACCTGGGTGGCTCAGTCGGTTAAGCGTCTGACTTCAGCCCCGGGCGTGATCTCACGGTTCGTGGGTTCGAACCCCGCGTCGGGCTCTGGGCTGACAGCTCAGAGCCTGGAGCCTGCTTCAGATTCTGTGTCTCCCCCTCTCTCTGCCCCTCCCCTGCTCATGCTCTGTCTCTGTCTCTCAAAAAATCAATAAACATTAAAAAAAAAGATTTCCTCTAGCACATATTCCTATAAGTAGAATTGCTGTGTCAATTAATTTCACTAGATATTATCACATGGCTCTCCAAAATGCCTGTACCAATTTATACCTCCATCAGCAGGACAGGAGATTTTTGGTTATTGTGCATCTTCACTGAAATTCAGCAGTATCTGAATTTTTTATTTTTCTTGGCCCAATGGGGGTAAAATTGCATTCCCTAACTGTTTCCATTTGTATTTCTCTGATGAATAGTCATATTGGATATCTTTCCATACATCCTTTGGCCTTGAAGCTTCCTTTTCTGTGAGTTACCAATTTCTATTCTATCGGCTTATTTGGGTTTTTTTTTTTTCTCCTACTGATTTGTCTCCTTTAAAAAATACTCTTTGTAGTTTTATGTCTTGCAAGTAGCATCTTCTAGTCCATGGATTTTCTTTTCACTTTATCTTTTGGAGCATTTTATAGGTCAGAAGTATGTAATTTTAATATAGTTGAATTTATTGATCTTGCCTTTTGTATGTTTAAGAAATCCTTCCCTACATATACCATGGTCACAAATATATTTTTCTAAATTTGGCTCAAAGCTCTGTAAAGCTTTCGTTTTCACAACGGGAATTTATTTTTGCTTATCGTGTCTTTTAGTTCTCTGTGGCTGTTTAACAAGGTACTCTGGACAGCAGCTTACAATGGCACAAATTTATCAGCTCACAGTTCTGTGGGTCAAAATTCTAATAAGAAAAAAGCTGGGTTCTCTGCTAATGATCTTACAAGGCTGAAATCTAGTTGTTGACTATCTGTGTGCTCATCTTCCAGGCTCATGTGGTTGTGGCAAAATTTAGTTCTTTGCCGCTGTGGGACCGCGGGTCTCATTTCCTCCATGGCTGTTAGCCAGGGGAGCTCAAGCACCTAGAGGCCACCCACATTCCTTGCCATGGCTCCCCCCCACCTCTATCTTCCAAGCCATCTATCTGCAAGGAAACCGTCTCGTGTGAAATCCCTCTCCATGCTTCAAATCTCTCTGACTGAGAATCTCTTCTTCAGGAAGAGCCCTGTCCTTTCTAAGGGCTCACCTGATTAGGTCAGGCCCACCCAGAATAATCTCCCTGTTTCAAGTCAACTGATTTGGGATCGTAGTTGCATCTGCAACATTCCTACACCACAGCACCCAGGTTCGTGTTTGATTAAATAACTAGGAGAAGCTGTGGGTATACCACGGCTCCGCAATCTTAGGGGCCATCTTAGAATTCTGTCTACTGCACGATATAAAGTAAGGATCCACATTTTTTCCAAATGGATCACTAATTTCATTTTGGAAACCTTTAAGACATATACAAAAGCAGAGAAAATAATGTCATGAACTCCTGTGTCCCCAGTACCCTACTTCGGTGGTTTCACATGGCTAATCTTGTTTCATCTATGTCCCGACTGCCTTCTTCCCACGCCCTCCTGCAGATTATTTTTCAGCCAATGCAAGACATACTAGGTGGTCTGTAAATCTTGACATAGGTATCTTTAAAGGCAATGACTTCTTTTCTTTCTACCTGGAATGAGCCAAATTCAAGGCTAAGGACACCGTTCTCCAGGCCGCCAAGTCTGCCCAAGACTCCTGATAACAAACTGTAAGTTCAGAAATTTCCCAAAACCACTCTCGGGGTTGCCAATTTGCTAGAAAGATGCGGGGAGCTCACAGAAACCTAGTATATTCACCGTCACATTTATCAGAGGCAAAGGATGCAAATTAGAAGACACGCATAGGGCAGAAACTTGGTCTGGGAGGGTTCCAAATAGAAAGCTTTCATGCCCTCAGGGATGCGTTACCCTCCCAGCATTGACATGTGGCCATACGTGTATGGAGTATTGCCAACCCAGAAAGCTCACTCAAGCTTTGGCGTCCAGACTTTTTATCAGGGTCTCATTATGTAGGCACGATTGATTGAATCCTTGCCCATGTGGTTGAACTCAATCTCCAGGCCCCCTCTGCTCCCAGAGTGGCTCACAGCCCCAACCCTCTAATTACACGCTTGGTCTTTCTGTCTTGGCCAGCCCCTACCCTGAAAAAGCTGAAGCACCCACTGTGAATAACAAAGACTTAGGAATTTTTAAGGGTTTAGCGGTTAGCTCCCAGGAACTAGGAACAAAGACCAGCTAAATCCATCTATCCCTTCCTTCCTTCCTTTCCTTCCTTCCTTCCTTTCCTTCCTTCCTTCCTTCCTTCCTTCCCACAATACCATTATCACACCTAAAAAATTAAAACAATTCCCTATTGCCACCAAATATCCAATAAATGTTCCAATTTTCCCCGTCGTCGTCTCCTTTTATTTTTTTTTTTAAGTTGATCCCTATAAATCCATATCCTAACAAGCTTCACACACGGCACTTGGTTGATATGTGCCTTAAATTTCTTTCAGCTTATAGGTTCCTCTTCTCCCCCCTCCCCACCCTTGCAATTTATTTGTAGAAGAAAATGAGTCATTTGTTCTATAGAGTCTACGATGTTCAAGCTTTTGCATAAATTACATAACCATAAAATACTGTTTCCGTGCGACATATTTGAATTTGCTTAGCTAGAACAGGCAGTTCAAATACACAGGCACAAGCAAGCACCTTAGAGACCCTTGTGAAAAAGTCGCTAGTTCAGTGAACAGCTTGGTGACCTGGGAACTCCGGTTCCCTGGAACTATCTGGTCCAGTCTGTCCTTTCCCCATCCTCCAAGATTAACCGCGCATTGCCCTCCTGTTAATGTATACTCTGTTGCTTAGAAAGCTCCAGGAGGTCAAGGTCTATTTCTATACGACAGGTACTTCACAGAGGCCTGTTACTATGGCCCTGCCTAAGGGGATTTCTTTTTTTTTTTTTAATTTTTTTTTCAACGTTTTTTATTTATTTTTTTGGACAGAGAGAGACAGAGCATGAACGGGGGAGGGTCAGAGAGAGAGGGAGACACAGAATCAGAAGCAGGCTCCAGGCTCTGAGCCATCAGCCCAGAGCCCGACGCGGGGCTCCAACTCACGGACCGCGAGATCGTGACCTGGCTGAAGTCCGACGCTTAACCGACTGCGCCACCCAGGCGCCCCAGGGGATTTCTAAGAATAAAACAAATCGCAGTGTCTGTCTGTGTCTTGGAACGCCCCCACCCCGAGACCTCTGCCCATAAAGAGGTGAAGATTTGACCAACAAGGGCTTTGGAGCTGTGGGCTCCAGCTGTACAAACTCTGGAAGAACCAAAACGAAACTCTGGCTGAATCAGAAATCAGGTTTTCTGGGCTCCGATGACTTTTAAGTCAGAATGACACAGATTTACAGAACTCAGCTGTGAAAAGCTCAACTAAATAAAACTGGCTGTGTCTCAAAAACACGGGCATGTCTTTTTACAAAGGTCTTGGAGAAGCGTGCAGGGGGCTGAAACGGACGTGAATCGTGTCATTCCGCCCCCCCGCCCCCCCCCCCCCCCCCCCCCCCCCATAAAGGCACTGGAATTATGTCTTTCCATCACGCGACATGCCAGGAACAGCACCATGCTGTCCGGTGCACTGAATGGTGACGAAACTGAGCCCCAAAATAAGTGCCTTTAAAAAATCCCATCACAACTGTCTTGCAATTGATAGATCTATAAGTGGCTAAAAGAGCCACAACGAGTATGAATTAAGTGCTCCTAATATATTTTCAAACCCACAAAGCTACGGGCTGCCTGGGTGGCCTCCCGGAAGGGCTGCCGTGGAAGAATGGACGCTGAGGCTCAGAGGAAGGTTTGGGGCCGGGGGGAGGTTGTCGCCAAATGGAGCTAGCGGGGGGTGCAGGAGTGAAGCTTCCATGGTGTCCAACGCCGCATACGAGACCAACTTGGGTCCAGGCTCTGCGGTGCTGTGACTTAGTGCTTGTTCATCTGGAAAAGCTTTACTGACGGGCGCCTGGCGGGAGCGCTGTTTGTAGCCAGAACTCTTGGGACTTTTCTCCTCGGGCCGCCCCAGTGTCACCCTCCATTGGGCCAGAAAACTGAGGCTGATTACGGAGAGCTAGAGAATGAGGGTTCCGAGGGCTGGGCTTGGGAAAATTCCCTTCTTGACTTTTGTTTACATGAAGACCTGAGACTCTTGCGCAAAGCAATGGGGCTGCCGATTTTGACCGATAGGATGAGAACCGTTTCATGAGGCTTCGTCTGTGATTCCTTCACCTTGACTCTGAAGGAGCCATTATTTTCTCCTTGGTCAGTACGGATGTCGGCAGCCCGTGGTGTGGTCTGCTGTCCTTACACAGAGACCTGGTCTGCACCCAGCCTTGGGGCCAGAGAATTTGGACCTCAGCATCCAGAAAAGCTTTGACACAGCGCTCCTCAGAATGGCACTTGTTTTGTTTTTTGGTTTTTGTTTCTTTTCCCAAACCACTGCCTGACAGGGTGCCTCCCTGATGTCAGCATTCTATCGGAATTTCTTCCGGGCTCTGTTCCCCTTTTCTTCCTCTTCACCAGAACAAATCTGTTCTCTCTGCCCCTGGTCTTCCTCCTCTCCCAGCCTCTCTGCAATCTTTGCTTCTGTGTGTGCCTGGCACTCATCCTGGTACTTGGCCATCTGCTCTGGCATTGCCCTGCCAATAGCTTCTTTAAGTTTCCGTAGAGGCTCCTTCAGATGCGTGCGCGCGCACACACACACACACACACACACCCAGCTCCCAGAGAATCTTCTACTTCTCCTTCTCCTCTTCCTCTTTCTTCTTCTTCTTCTTCTTCTTCTTCTTCTTCTTCTTCTCCTTTTTCTTCTTCTTCCTCTTCTTCTTCTTTCTTCTTCTTCTTCTTCTTCTTCTTCTTCTTCTCTTCTCCTTTTTCTTCCTCTTCTTCCTCTTCTTCTTCTTCTCCTTTCTTCTTCTTCTTCTTCTTCTTCTTCTTCTTTTTCTTCCTCTTCTTCTCCTCCTTTCTTCTTCTTCTTCTCCTTTTTCTTCTTCTTCTTCTTCTCCTTTTTCTTCCTCTTCTTCTTCTTCTCCTCCTTTCCTCTTCTTCTTCTTCTTCTTCTCCCTTCTTCTTCTTCTTCTTCTTCTTCTCCTTTTTCTTCTTCTTCTTCTCTTTTTTCTTCCTCTTCTTCTTCTTCTCCTCCCTTCTTCTTCTTCTTCTTCTTCTTCTTCTTCTTCTTCTTCTTCCCAGGACTGAGAGCTGTGAAACCAGTTTAGGCAAACCTGGGCTTTGCTCACTCCTTGTTCACTTTCCTGTTGAAAGTGTCATCTCTTTTTCTTCTTTCTCTTCTTGCTGCCTTCCTTCAACTTCTTCGGTAAGTTTTCCTCTTTTCTCTAATGAAGTCCGTGTCCGATTCCGATGCTTGTCGTAACTGCGGGCTGTCAGGTTGATGTAAAGTGCTCCATACTTCGTAGTCAGGGAAGCAGGAAAAAGCTCTTTATATGCTTCAAGTCCAGATCAGCAAGTAGAAAAATCAGACTCATCATACGCATCCCCCATACCAATCAAGTCCCATATTTGGTCTTTTCTTTGATTCTTTCTGCCCTCGTTTGCAGATTGAAGACCTTCTGCCCTTTTTTTTTTTTTTTTTTTTTTGCACACTCTTCACTAACTCAGGGTAGAAGAACTCTGGGCACACTCATCATCTGGGTCAAAGACATGAATGTAATCTGAAGAGTTGCTGCAGCCAGCTTAGAATCCCAACGCTCATCTCCTCTCCCAACTTCCTCTTACCCAGGTTTCTTTAAAAATGTGAGATTCTGGGGTCCCCTGGGTGGCTCAGTTGGTTAAGCGATGGACTCTCGATTTCAGCCCAAGCCAGGATCCCAGGGCCGTGGGATCGAGCCCCACATCAGGCTCCATGCTGAGTATGGAACCTACTTAAGATTCTCTCTTTCCCTTTCTCTCTGCCCCTTCCCTGCTTGCACTCTCTTTCTCTGAAAAATAAACAAACAAACAAACAAATAAATAAATAAGTGAGATTCAAGGGTCTGGGAAAGAGGCAAACTGGATCCTGTGGGGGTGCTGACGCGACTACAAACAAGTGTTGGCAGCTGTTACTCTTTGGATTCTTTGTCACAAGGGCAACAGCACAGTGGGCTGCTAATGTTCCCTCTCTAGCAGGCTCGACCAGATGCACTGGCCGCAGCTCTTGTTATCAACTGGACCCAGAAGCAACTCCACCCATGGTGCCCCATGCATTTCCGTAGTGCATGTCCACAGATCACAAAGAGAGAGTCAGAAAAGAGAGGGAAAAATCCCGACTCAAGGTCTGTGAAACACGTCAAGGGACAGCGCGGTGGCTCGTAGATAAGGCCCTGGGAGAACTTGGAGATCTGGCTTTTCGGAAACCCGTCGTTAAAGAAGACCACTGGCTGAAAACTCAGTGACAAGAAAACACACAACCCAGCTGAAAAAGGAGCAAAAGACCTGAACAGGCACCGCACCGAAGAAGATATACAGACGGCAAGTAAGCATATGAAAAGATGCTCCACGTCATATGTCATTAGGGCAATGCAAATAAAAATGGGATGCCACCGCACAGTTATTAGAATGGCCAAATTCCAGAACGCTGACAACTCCGAATGTTAGCAGGGAGGTGGAGGCAACAGGAAGTCTCATTCATGGCTGGTGGGAATGCGACATGGTACAGCCACTTTGGAAGATAGTTTGGTAGTTTTTGACCAAGCTAAATATGCTCATATCATACCCTCCAGCAATCACGCTCCTTAGTAGTTATCCAAAGGAGTTGAAAACTTACATCTACACGAAAACCTGCCTGTGGATGTTTATAGCATAATTGTCCATAATTGCCAAAACTTGGAAACAACCGAAATGTCCTTCTGTAGGTGAATACGTAAAAATGGAATGTTATTCAGTGCTAAAAAGAAATGAGCTATCAAGTCAAGATAAGATATGGAAGAAGCTTAAATGCATGTTACTAAGTGAAAGAAGCCAACGTGAAAAGGCTACATGTTGTGTGATTCCAACTCTATGATCTAGAAAAGGCAGAATCATGGAGACAATAAAAAGATTGGTGGTTGCTAGAGGTTGGGGAGGCTACACATCATTATACATTTGTACCATGGACTTTAGTTAATAATAATTTATCGGGGCGCCTGCATGACTCAGTCGGTTAAGCGTTCGACTTCAGCTCAGGTCATGATCTCACGGCTTGTGGGTTTGAGCCCCGCATCGGGCTCTGTGCTGACGGCTCAGAGCCTGGAGCCTGCTTCCGATTCTGTGTCTCCCTCTCTCTCTGCCCCTCCCCTGCTCACGCTCTGTCTCTCTCTGCCTCTCAATAATAGATAAATGTTAAAAAAAATTTTTTTAAATAATAATTTAAATAATAATTGATGCAAGATGTAAATAATAAGGGAAAATGGGTTGGTGGGGGAGAGGGAGAATTGGTTGGTGGGGACCCCTCTGTACTTTCCAATTGGTTTCTCTGTAAATCTAAAACTGCTCTAAAAAAATAGTTAAAAAAAAAAAAAGCACTGGGGCGCCTGGGTGGCTCAGTCGGTTAAGCGTCCGACTTCGGCTCAGGTCACGATCTCTCGGTCCGTGAGTTCGAGCCCCGTGTCGGGCTCTGGGCTGATGGCTCAGAGCCTGGAGCCTGCTTCGGATTCTGTGTCTCCCTCTCTCTCTGCCCCTCCCCCGTTCGTGCTCTGTCTCTCTCTGTCTCAAAAATAAATAAACGTTAAAAAAAAAATTAAAAAAAAAAAAAAAGCACTCACGACCATGGGAAAAGAGAAGACCTTCTGTAAGAAGTCTCCCAGATGAGAGTGGCATCTGCGGCACAGGGGAGGGTGGTCACAGAGCTGAGAACCCGGACGAGAAAAAGGGATCAAGCTTTCCGGAGTCATGGCCAAGCAGAGCCACCAGAGGCAAAGGAACAGCCCTGATGCGACTGATGGCCTGAAGGGAGGGAGGTGGGTCTGCGGGGGTGAGGTAGCACCAAGGAGTTAGGTGCTTGTGGTCAGAAACCTGGGGTTTGGGGGGGAAGGACCCCTGCCCCCTTTCTAATGGATGTTATGCCTTCACTGATCTAGAGCATCTCAAACATAATTATTCTGAAGTCTTTGTCTGTTCCATAACATTGACTTCGCCTGTACTGAGTTCATATCGGATTATTTTGTTAGATGTTTCTTCCTTAGCCTAAGATTTCTTTGTGTGCCCTAGAATTTTAGTTTGCACATTCATGCGGAGTGTCTTTTCCTTTCTTTCGTTTTCCTTTTCCTTCGTTTTATTTTCACGTACATTCTGACTTTGTCGAAAGGTTCGGCACTTGCCTCAACTCAGCACCCCTTAGCAGCAGGAAACTGAATGCCAGGGGCGCACACACCCTGTTTCCTAGGTTTGTTACTCTGTATACTATCGACCAACCATCTCTTTGTGGAAAATGAAACCACCGCGTCCACAATGAACTTGTGGCATCTCTTGGAATGTGATTCGGCACCAGTTCAGATTTCTCTCTTACCAGGTTCGCAGCCCTCTTTCCAGCCTGAGACTCCAGCCTCTGTGCGTACAGACCGCATTAGATTTTTGTGAACTTGACCCCGATAGAGGTTTGGTGCAAAGGAATGGCCCCCTTCCTATTTCTACCTGCTTCTTCTATACGATCTAGGATCTTTGCTTCCATTTGCTTGGGAGACAGAAAACCTTTCTGCAGGGAAAGGAAAGAACAAAGCAGAAATGCAAAGAGAAGCAAAAATCTAAAGATGAAAAGAGAGGAATTCATGAGTTCTCCATTGTCTGTTATTCTTGAAGTTTGATTTTCTAACTGTGCCTTTAATTCCAGGGCACACCTTAGTATCCTTATAATACTGCCCTAGTTCTGCTTAAGCTAGTTCCAATGGGTTTTTTTTTTAAGTTCATTTATTTCTTTTGAGAGGGAGAGGAGAGGCAGAGAAAGAAAGAGAGAATCTCAAGCAGGTTCTGCCCTGTCAGCATAGAGCCCGATGCAGGGCTCGATCCCATGAACTGTGAGATCATGACCTGAGCCGAGATCAAGAGTGGGACGCTTACCCGACTGAGCCACCCAGGTGTCCCTCCAATGGGTTTCTGATACTTAAAATCAAGAGGTACACTGAAAATGTCTTTTGATTCCTGCCCCCCACACGGTGGGGGATTCCCAGTCCCAGAACTCCTGCTTTGGAGTAGCAATCTTGGTTCTCACTGTGCAGCAGGAAGGTTTGGATACCTCTCAATTTAAGCAAACGTTGACAGGAACACAGGGTTTAGTCAGGAAGACAGAGCCACTCTATGTGTTGCAGGAAACTAAGGGCTTATGGAGACGCTGGGGTGGGGTGGGGCGTGAGGTCCGACGGCTACGCGTGGGAGGCTGGAGTCACCGCCACGGATGCTTCCAACATGAAACGCCGGCTGGGGTCCAGCGGTTCTCAAAAGTTCTCCAGGGACTTATAGGTCTCAAGTGTCCAGAAATGACCCAACCAGCTTTCTTTCCAGCAGCAGAGTGGAAACTTGAGAAGTTTGGGAAATGATGGCATTTGACCATCGTGACTGCCAAGTGGAAAGTCCTGGGCAATTCCCAAGAGTCTGGGGTTCACAGAGAACTCTGAGGAAATGGAGTTTGCAGAGAAGACCTTAGGAGGAGGAGGTAACTGTGCAAAGTTGGGAACAAACAATGGAACCCGAGGACCTTTGAAGACAAGAACATCGTTGCGTACTGAGAGCCAGAGGACTCTCAAAGTGAAAATGGATGAACCAGATGATCTCTAAGGTCTTTTCCAGTTCTAAGATATGCCGAGTCTTTAACACGGTCTGGACAGTGCCCCAGCGCCCCCTGTATTCTCATCAGTAGCAAGGAAAACGTGAAAGGTTGTGAAGTCAGACCACTCTTAGCAAAGTGACAAGAGCCTTTGGCCCACTGGCCTGCGATTGGGAAGGTGATGCCCAGTGCTTCCGCACAGCTAGTTTTTCTTATAACTTCAGCTTTCCTGCCCAAACCAGCCCTTCCTCCACTCCCTAGCTTTCTCCCATTGTTTCCGCCCCCCTGAGTTTTGTGCTATGATCTGCCACTGAGGATGTGCTGTCCGGGCCCAGCTTACTTGCTCAGTGTTGGTTCACGAACGGTGTCGTTATTTCCAGCTTGGCTGGAGGGGACAGGAACACCTTTGCCTCCTCTGTCTCCTTGACCAATCTGCTCGACCAAGCACATAAGGACCTGGGACATAAACCCGTGCCTCCTTGCCACTGAAAAAAAATTATCTTTTTTTTTTTTTTTCAAACTTCTTCACTCAGCCTGTTTTTGCTCTCCTGCCTTCATGGAATACGTAAAATCTCTCTTGTACGTTAAGAGCTTGTGAAAGATTGACTTGCCTCAGCCACGTGGTTGCCAAAATGGGTTAATCATGCATTACTCACATATTCTGAGATTTTGCTGCTAATGTCATCTTACTGGACTGGGGAGAAGGTACTTGTAGTGGTTACAGAATCCTCAGACTAGCTGACGGGGGATTTCACTACCATAATATGCTTAAGTGGGTGGGCGGGCGGGTCCTCATTCTTGATTTATTGTCCTGATGAAATAAAATCCGACTGGCATTTTCTCGCTTTCGTTAGATGGTAAAGGGAGTCAGCATTTTCTTTCATCTGGATGTTCAACTTTACTTCTGTAGACAAATACCGTTGAAAGACTCAAGTAATGGTGATGATCCAACCTGGGAACTCGAAATCCCTCGACTAAAGAATAACGGGGTTTGGGTTCTTTTTGTCACAGTTAACCATGGAGTATCATTTCATCCCCTCGAATGTGAGTTTCAGAAAGGCTGCACACTTCAATACTCATAAACATGGTGAAATGGGTCAGAAATGCTACAGTTTCTTCATAGTTGCAAACGGTATGGTTTTCAAATAGACTGACGTAGAGCAGTTGGCCATTCTTTCCTTCACAGTCCAGAGCGGGTTCATGCAGAAACCAGCTTTGCCTTTGACGACATGTCAATGCATGTTTATACAGCATCCTCCGAGTGCTTAAGGAAACCCTGTATTTGAGTGTGAAATGCATATACTACCACTTTATATTTTCTGCAGCATGGATTCAACCGGGTTTTTTATTTTATTATTTTTTTGGCCAAATAGACTTTGTGGGTCCCATCTGTACAATCATAGGAATAAACGAATCGTGGCAGTTTTTAGACGTGTCCACAAATTCTTTGACGCTCTTCCCGGGTGGGTTCTGTGGCCTCTCCATTTGAATCAGAGCTGCCCTTAGCGACTCCATTGTAACCAAGAGAACCAGGAGAAGTAAGCCGCATAACTTTTGAGGCAAGTTCATAGAAGGCCAGGCAGCTTCTGCTTGGTTCTTGGGATGCTTGCTGGGGGGAAGCCAGGTGCCATGTAAGAAATCCAGCTACCCTGAGACCCTCATGCTGTCGAGGCCCTAGGGAAGCGCTCCAGCCGACAGCCCCACTGAATTCCCGACCAACAGCCAAACTGCCAGTCAGGTGAACGAGCCATTTTGGACATTCAGCTCAGTCGAACCTTCGGATCACTCCAGTCAGTGAGAGAATTCAAGCCAGAACTGCCCAACTGAGCGAGCCCTTCTCCAGTTCTGCGAACAGTTTTAGAGAGAATCTTCAATCTTCAAGTAGATTCAAAATGCACATTGTGGGGCATGGTTGTGCCTCTTTTGGTTGTCAAAAGAGTGGCAGAAACTCCTGGCTGGGTTTCAGGGCAAATCTATCTATGTATATATCCATCATCTATCTATTATGTATGTATGTATGTATGTATGTATGTATCCATCCATCCATCCATCCTTATTCATTTCATTTCAATAGGTAATATATTCATATAGTATAAAATTAGAAGATACCAAATGATATAGACTATATACCTTCCCTTCCACTCTGTTTTTCCAGCCACGGTGTTTCCAATTTCTTGTCTACCCTTCCAGGGTTAACCAGCATATATAAACAAATAGTTACATACATTCCTTCTTTTTTTGAGAGAGAGAAAGAGATCGCAAGAGCACGAACAGGGCGGGGGCAGAAGGAGAGAGAGAGAGAATCTCAAGCAGGCTCTACTCCTAGAGCATAACCCAACTCAGGGCTCGATCCCAAGACCCTGGGATCATGACTAGAGCTAAAATCAAGAGTGGGACGCTCAACCAACTGAGCTACCCGGGTGTCCCTGTATATATGTTCTTTAAAAAGACATATATAGTGGCATACTATACATATTTCCTTCTGCACCTTGCTTTTTTTGTGTAAAACTTTGAAGTCATCCTGTATCCACACATGGAAAGTTTCCTTGCTCTTATTTTTGCCCCATCCACCCAATATTCCATGTATGGACATGCCATATGTAACTAACCCGTCGCTTATTGATGGGCCTTTTCCTCTTTCTAAAGAGTGCTGAGATGAATAAACTTGGACATGCATGGCTTTGCCCAAGTGCAAACGTACTGAGGATAAATGACTAGATACAGACTCGCTGGGTCCATTGATGGCAGTTGTTGTCGGTGTCTGGCCCAGAGCTCTTTTATGGCCCGGCACACCCATCCCCTAAGCTGTCACGAGTGGTGGTTGCTAAAAGCTCACACCTGCTCTCTTTTCTGGGGAAGTGCTGTTGACTGACAGTTGCTTCCTGGCCTGCGGATATCTTCGAAGTCACACACCCTTCTAGGGGCAGCCCTTGGCCAGTGACTAAACCGATGCATGGGTATGGCCGCCTGGCCTCTGCCTCTGGGCAGAACAACCTCCGTGGTGCGATTTTCACTGAAGAGTTCCTGGTGGGATCAGGCTGAGGCTAGATGGATCTGAAGCCACATCCTGCCCTAGTTCCTTCTCCTGCTTCCCTTACTCCCCTGCAGGTTTCTCCTGAGAACATTCCCTCAATGAGTCATCGGCACAAAGATCCCCGTTTCAGCCTCTGTTTCTAGGGAACGTAGTCCAACACAAATGGTATGTGCCCATGTAATTTTTATGGATTTCACAGGTGTCCCTCAGTTGCCTTCCATAGAGGTTCTAGCAGTGTAGACCCATCCTAGTAATGTAAGAAAGTCCTAGGGAAAAAAATCTTATCATCTTCATTACTCAACACTTATTAGTGAAAGAACGAATATGTGCCATATCTTATTTTGGTGATGGTATGTTTGGTGCAGTGTGGCCATACTTGTTTGTTTGTTTGTTTGTTTCCTGAGGAACGGGGACACATGTCTGCTTGAAAAGCTATGTTTCCGGGGCGTCTGGGTGGCTCAGTCGGTTGAGCGTCCGACTTCGGCTCAGGTCATGATCTCGCAGTTCGTGAGTTCGACCCCCCCCTCCCCCGTGTGACCACCGATTCCACGGCCCTTCCTTTTGCTGTGACTGCCAGCAAGTGCTGAAAAGTGGATGGCATGGGTGCAGGGGCCCATAGGGCAAAGGGAAGGGTTAGAAATGATTCGTTTATTTGAGGTTAGAACAAGTAGAAGGGCTGGTGTCTCACTTTTTGTTTGAAATCTTGACAACGCACAGAATACCCAAATGGGAGGAAAATCTTTGGGACCCACAGGGAGATTCTGCTTCTGGATCCAAACTGGACCGATGTTTTCCCATGGTATATGGTTTGAGCTGTTGTGTGGTCTGTGTAAGCCAGAAGCAGCCAGCTGTGGGCTTCTAGGTCAGCAGACTTGGGATCCAACCCGAGCTGTTGTTGGCTCGTAACTCGGTGACCTTGTCTCTGAAAGCTTGGTTTCTTTTTTGGTGAAACAATAATACCTGTCTTGCCAAGTGATTATGAAGATTCAGTGTGTTTGGTCCCTGGTAGGGGTTCTGTAAAGAGCATTGAAAAGGGAGTAGGAGGGGCGCCTGGGTGGCTCAGTCGGTTAAGCACCCAACTGTTGGTTTTGGCTCAAGTCATGATCTCACGGTTCGGGAGTTCGAGCCCCACGTCGGGCTCTGTGCTGACAGCGGGGAACCTGCTTGGGATTCTCTCTCTCTCTCTCTCTCTCTCTCTCTCTCTCTCTCCCTCCCTCTCTCTCTGCCCCTCCCTCACTTGTGCTTTCTCTCTCTCAAAATAAATAAACTTAAAAAAAATTGAAAACGAAACAGATGAGCATATGGAAAGGGGGAAAAAAGAGAAGAGAGGCAGGGAATGGGCTAGATGGGTGATGGGTATTAAGGAGGGTACTTGTGATGAGCACTGGGTGTTATATGTAAGTGATGAGTCACTGAATTCTATTCCTGAAACCAATATTGCACTGTATGTTAACTAAAATTTAAATTGAAGAAAGGGTAATAAAATTAAAATATTAAAAACTCAAAGAAAAAAAAAAGAGCAAAGCCAAGGGTTGGGTTGGTTGGTTTGTTTGTTTTTTTAACCCTTCATTATGTTTAAAACCATTATGGGGGGAAGTTTCAAATTATCTGCTTCCATTATATTCCCCACTGATGTCCTGCTCATAAGTGTTGATGTTGTATAAAGAGCAGGGCTGTGAACAACTTTATTGGCTTATTTGCTTTGATGGAGGAAGGGAGACTTTCTTGAGGAAGGAACATGGGGACATTGATTTAACGAAAGTTTATGCCGAAAGGGTTTTCTCTGTTTTGGAAAGCTAAGAAAGCCAGACCCGTTCTGAGGCTCTCATGTTAGATAACGGTTTCAGAATATCTCTTTACCTCTTGCAGTCTAACCATTGCACAAATTATCTTGTGCTCTTTTCCAGAACGAAGTACTTCTCGGTACCCACACTTGAGAGGACTGACAGATTGGGGTTGGAGCTGTGCTCCTAGCTTTTTTTTTTTTTTTTTTTCTTTTTTTCTGCAGCAGGGAAGGCAGATTCCGTTAGGGCACATGCGCACCCTTAGCATTCATGGGCATCCAGGCTGCCACGGGTCACACCTCCAGGGGACACCATTATATCATATCCCAGGTGAATGATACCCCCGGGGAATCCATCAGCGTAAATGGTGAGCCCCAGAACGGTGCATCACTCAGGAAAGTCACATTTTGCTTCCAAATGCCACTTGGGGGGATCTTGCCTCGTCTGGTTTCCCTTAGGGAGCACTGGCTACAGGCCAAACCCCCGGGGCAACAACTTGAGGTCGGCGTTGTCAGGGCAGAAGCTGGCCACCAAATCCAATGTAAGATACTCTTCTTCCTCTGAGTTTCACTGGGGTGTGGACTAAGGCTTGGTCCCCCATGGTACTCCGGGCACAGTGGGTGACTCATCAAAAGCAGGGGATTTGGTGGGGGGGCACCTGGGTGGCTTAGTCGGCTGAGCGTCCAACTTCAGCTCGGGTCCTGATCTCACGGTTCCTGGGTTCGAGCCCTGCATCGGGCTCGCTGCTGTCAGCTTTGGATCTTCTGTTCCACTCTCTGTCTGCCCCTCCCCCGCTTGCTCGCTTGCTCTCTCTCTCTCTCTCAAAAATAAATAAACATGTAAAATAAAAAGCAGGAGATGTTGATCCTGCAGTCTATGGGTATGGTGGCCATATTATTTATTTATTTATTTATTTATTATTATTTTTTAATATAATTTATCATCAAGTTGGGGAACATACAGTGTATACAGTGTGCTTTTGCTTTTGGGGGTTGGTTGATACCCACGATTCATCGTTTCCATACAACACCCAGTGCTCATCCCAGCAAGTGCCCTCCTCAATGCCCATCACCCATTTCCCCCTCTTCCCCACCCCCCCAATCGACCCTCACTTTGTTCTCTGTTATTTAAGAGTCTCTTATGGTTTGCTTCTCTCCCTCTCTCTTTGTAACTATTTTTTCCACTTCCCTTCCCCCATGGTCTTCTGTTAAGTTTCTCAAGTTCCACATGAGTAAAAACATATGATATCTGTCTTTCTCTGACTTATTTCACTTAGCATAATACCCTCCAGTTCCATCCACATTGCTGTAAATGGCAGGATTTCATTCCTTCTTATTGCCAAGTAGTGTTCCATTGTATATATAAGCCACATCTTCTTGATCCATTCACCTGTCAATGGACATTTAGGCTCTTTCCATAATTTGGCTACTGTTGAAAGCACTGCTATAAACATTGGGGTACAAGTGCCCCTATGCATCAGCACTCCTGTATCCCTTGGGTAAGTTCCTAGCAGTGCTATTGCTGGGTCGTAGGGTAGTTCTAGTTTTAATTTTTTGAGAAACCTCCACACTGTTTTCCAGAGCGGCCGCACCAGTTTGCATTCCCACCAACGGTGTAAGAGGGTTCCCATTTCTCCACAACCTCGCCAGCATCTGTGGTTTCCTGAGTTGTTCATTTTAGCCACTCTGACCGGCATGAGGTGGTATCTCAGTGTGCCTTTGATTTGTATTTCCCTGATGAGGAGTGACGTTGAGCATCTTTTCATGTGTCTGTTGGCCATCTGGATGTCTTCTTCGGACAAGTGTCCATTCATGTCTTCTGCCCGTTTCTTCACTGGACTATTTGTCTTTTGGGTGTTGAGTTTGGTAAGTTCTTTATAGATTTTCGATACTACCCCTTTATCCGATATGGTGACCATACTTTTCAAACAAAAATCAGGACAAAGGGTCTGGCGAAGGTTTACTCGTGGTCTGTGAATATATTTGAAAGGATTCATACAAATAGTGACTTTATGCGAGTTGTATGACAAATCATTGTGTTTTCAAAGAATGGAATTATGAAATTGGTGGTGTCCTAGGAAGTCTAATGTACACTCCCTACCGATGATATGAGTAGGCATCCTTCATTGAAAGCTTATTATTGAAACATCAGATTAAGTGCTTTACAGAAATGATCTCACTTTATCCTCAGGACAACCCTAGTTGGTAGGCACTATTCATCCATTTTATAGAGGAGACAAGTGACGTTCTGAGATGAGAAGTAACTTACCAAGATCACGTAGCTAGTAAGTGGTAGAGCAAATATCCCTACCCAGGTTAGCAGATGACATTCTCTTCGATGATATGACTTTTATACTGTCTCTCCTGTCTAATGGGGGCTTTTTAGTCTATAAAAGACATTTTACTGTTTTTTTTTAATCTTTATTTATTTTTGAGAGAGAGAGAGAGACAGACAGAGCATGAGCAGGGGAGGAACAGAGAGAGAAGGAGACACAGAATCCGAAGCAGGCTCCAGGCTCCGAGCTGTCAGCACAGAGCCTGACGGGGGGCTCGAGCCCACGAACTGTGAGATCATGACCTGAGCCGAAGTCGGACGCTTAACCGACCGAGCCACCCAGGCGCCCCGGCACATTTTACTGTTTTATCTGGGTCTCGAATGCAGCAAAGGCTATAGTTCCATTGCACCTACAATTCCGTTTGAATCTCTACAACAGGAGATTTGCAACTCTCTCCTATCGGTGCAGGATAAGATATTCCTTATCTCTTCAATTCAGGACAACAAACATTTATTGTCTACTTAGTACTAGGCACAGGGTTAGCAGTAATGGAATCTAAAGATTAATGAGGATCAATACTGCACTCTTCCTACCCTCAAGATGTGTGGATTAGAGGGAAAAGGCAAGCACACAAATAATATAGGGCCCATTTTAATAAGTGCCATATTTGAGAGGCTAATTGTTATGAGAGTTCCCAGAGGTGGAAATTCAATCTGACTAGAGAGGCTTCCTACAGCGATTGGCATTTAATTAGGGCACTGGAAGATTGTCAGGCTATCATGGTTACTATGGTTGTATAATTTACCCCAAACTTAGTGGCATTAAACAGTCATCTTAATTTTCTAAAACTCTTATGCTCAGGAATTCAGGAAGATCTCAGCAGAGCAGTTCTTGCTGGGGGGCTGCTAAGTGGCTGCGATCGTATATGGCACCCTATAGTCAATGGCTGGATGTCCAAGATGGCGCCCTCACAGGGCTGGTGTTGATGTCAGCTCTCGGCCGGAATTTATTTGAGAGCTCAGCTGGGCTGCTTCTGAAGTGCACGTGGCCTCTGTCGCATGGTGGCCTCGAGCGGAAACTGTGTGGACTTTTCTGACCCGGCCTTGGAAATCACCCAACATCACATCTGCCGTATCCTATTGGTGAGGAGAGGGTCGCTGCAGCCAGCTCAGATTCGAGGTTCAAGGTCATATTGTAGAAGAGAGTGCACAGTCTGCCACAAGGGTGACGGGTGCTGGTGTGGGCAAACAGACTTCTAGTCGGATAAACCAACAGGAGCAGGAAAGAGGGGTGTTCAAAGTGTGTTGAAGGAGTGGCTAATTGTCCAGTAGCGGTGAGGTGAGGGGTATGACGAGTTGGGGAAGATAAATTTGACAAATATAAAGATAAATATAAAGATATAAAAATATAAAGATAAAGATAAATTTTGGGTCCTGTCCACAGAAGGCTTTGTTTTCTGTTTGTTTGTTTGCTTGCTTGCTTGTTTGTTTTTGAGAGAGAGAGAGCATGCATGCGTGAGCAGCAGAAAGGGATGGAGAGAGAGAGAGAGAGAGAGAGAGAGAGAAAATCTTAAGCAGGCTCTATGCACAGGGTGCAGCCTGACAAGGGGCTTGATCCCACAACCCTGGGATCACGACCTGAGCCGAAATCAAGAGTCAGACGTTCAACCCGCTGAGCCACTCAGGCGCCCCCACAGAGGGCTTTGAAAGCCAGAAGGCTGAGTCTGGATTTCTTGAGAAGCAACCAAGTGATGAGATTAAGACCATGGCTGAGGAGTCAGCTAAAACACTTTCCAGACCAACCGTTCGTTAGTTGTGTGACTTTGGATGGAACCTGACCCTTCCAGAGACTCAACGGTTCTTACCTGCAAAAGGGGGAATTATATCTGTGTTGCCATTTTACATCACAGGGTAAGAGAGTGAATGTAAATCACTTAGTATAAAATGAAGGGTGGCTGTTACCATTACTCTGATACTAATAAGGTAGCCAAGGAGAGTGTTTGAGGATAAAGCAACATGATCAGAATTATCATCCAGAAAGATACCAGATGGGCCAGAAGTCAGGAAGACCAGTTAGGAAGAAATGACATTAACTTAGTTAAGAAACCATAAGAGCCTGAATTGGTGTGGTGACTGGGGAGGGCTTAGAATAAGAAGATGTTGAGGAGATAGGGGTTTTATTTGGCAGCTCATTGGCGACAGGGGTGAGGGAGAGGGAGAACCTGACCTGGGTCAGAGGGCAGAGCGCATGTCCTCCTGGTGGGGTGCTGCAAAGAGGCAGCATTTCTGCTGTCTAGGGGTGTCCTTGCTCTCCACTCGAAGTGTCTTCTACAACGTTCCAGAAGCGGAACCTGAGACGGGGATTTCTTAGGCAAGTGATTTCTTGGGAGAGTGCTCTCCGGAGAAGGAGAGGGAGGGAAGAAGGATGGAACAGGGGGAAATGTTAAGAAACATGGTGGTCTTATTGGAGACTAGCTTCAGCTGGTTCCCCCGGGAACTCAGCAGCTAGACCGCGCCGCAGTCGGTTGCACCTTGAGGCAAGGGGGGGTGGTGCACATTTTCGTGCTTTCCAGCCAGTCAGTGGTTGGCTTCGGGCTGCCTGGGGGTGGTGGGGTGAGTTGTAATCTTCCTTGCCAGATGGTTCCGTTTGGCCAAGAGCAATTCTCTGGAGAAGGGAGAGGCTGTGAGCTCTCAGCAACTCCCATTCCTCCGCAGCTAGGGAACACGTGCACTGGCCTGGAAAAGGGGGTTTGGACGAGGCACCACCAGTGTCCATTGTAAGGGTCAGGGTTATGATCAGCCTGTTCGACACCTTTCCTGAGTCGGGGAACGACTGCAACTGCATTCTCCTCAGTATGCTTCTGATCCTCCAGAATATTCCTTTAGGTTGCAGGCTGTGATAATAACTGAAGGCCTGTTCACCTTGTCTTCCTAAAGAATCTTGGAGTATGGCCCTGTGCACAGGTAGACTGCTGAAATGGAGGCTGGCAGTGAGTCTGTGGAGCCTCTTGGCCTGCTGACAGGCAGAGAGAGAGAGAGAGAGAGAGAGAGAGAGAGAGAGAAAGCACCCCTAGACCAGACAGCACACAAAAATGTACATAACATTATATTTACCGAAGAACTTTCCCCCTCATACTTTATGTGCCTCTCAAAAGACCCAGCAAGTGCTATTTATTTCGTCTCTACCTCCGTGATCTTTTGTTCCATGCACCCTGGACTTGACTGAGATTAGACAGATCACCGTTTTCTTTGAAACGCGAAACATCCGAAGCGATCTCTGAGCATGGCGCACGATAGAGTTGACTTTTCACATAGGTACCGTTTCCTTCTTTAAAGCCAATATAAATGATGAGACAAGAATAACTGACATGATTCAAAGTAAGTGGGTACACACAGACCAAATCTGTAGATGACTGGTTAGGCTGCCTGCCACCAGAAATCTCCCACTTCCCTTTTATTACTAGAAGCAAACACAAAACCGAACCAACCCCATCAAGGCTTTGGCCACTTGGAAAGGATATTGCCTTCCGGAGAGGTCCGAAGGTGACGCTACTCATGATGACTGTATATTGTTTTCTCTCAAGTTCATGGGAAAATCATAGTCGTTACTGTCTGCCTTCATACCAGCTTTTCAAGCGCTCAGAGTCCCTTGAAGAAGGGAGAAGCACCCGTTTTGCACATTTTGTGAAGTGACCCTCTTTGGCCACTCTTCGGGAAGCCTTCCTGCTGGCTCGAGCTGGTCTATTTATCGCCGTGGTTCTACTGGATTCTGTTATAGCCATCTAAGACATCCTCAGCTTCAGGAGAGAAGGTAGGCGTGCAAACCACTCACAGACTATCACCATTCGCGTACTGGGCAGATCACCATATGCGAATGAGCTACTGGAGGTCAGAGGTTATACTTTGACCACATGACCTCAAATAAATGGCTGCCAAATATGTGTTAGATGCTGTTGCATTGAGTGAGCTAATTGAGTCCTAAAGATTAAAGGCTGGTGGGGTTTCTCACTCCTATCAATATTACTACTCAAGACGAAAATGTTCTGCGTGTATTTACAATGAAAAAAAAAAACCCCTCTTTTCTTATCTGATGTGTCGTGAAAATAGGAAGATTCAAGAAACCCCGACTTGTAGTGACAGGAGATTTTGCACAAGTCTTTGAGCCTTAGATTCTGTACCTCTAAAGTGATAAGGGGCGCCTGGGTGGCTCAGTCGGTTGAGCGTCCGACTCTTGATTTTAGCTCAGGTCATGATCACAGGGTCGTGGGATTGAGCCCCGAGTCGGGCTCGGTGCTGAACTTGGAGCCTGCTTGGGATTCTCTCTCTCCCTCTGCCCCTTACCCTCCCCCTCTCTAGTCTCTTTCTCACTCTCTTCCTCCCTGTCAAAATAAATAAACTGTAAAAATAAAATAAAATGTCTTCTTTGATTCCATTACACAGGAAGCATATACTCATAACAGAAACACAGGAAATTTTTCAAAAGGGAAAAACAGTTCTAGGATTTAAGGGGCTATTAGTTATTAGTTATTATTAGGGGTTGAATGGGAGCCCCCCCAAAAGGTACGTGTGAGTTTTAGCCGCTGGTACTTGTGGATGTAACCTTATTTGGAAATAAAGGGTCTTTGCAGATACAATGAAGCTAAAAATCTTGAGATGAGAGTCTCCTGCATTAACTGGGGGGGGGGGGGGGGGGAGGGGGGGGGGGCTAAATCCAAAAACAAGTGACCTTATTAGAAGAGGAGAAACCAGAGGACAAATGTGGACGAAGGCCACGGGAAAATGGAGGCAGAGCCTGGAGGGTTGTGTCCACAGCCCAGGAAAGCCAAGGCGTGCCCGGAAGCGGCAAAGAAAGAATCTCGCCTAGAGCCTTCCGGCAGAACATGGCCCTACGGACACCTTGATTTCAGACTCCCGGCCTCCAGAACTGTGAGAGACTACATTTCTGTTGTCGTCAGCCACCTGGTTTGTGGCAATTTGTTACAGGAGTTCTATGAAACTCACAGAGACGTTTCACCCTCAGGAAAGCCCTGTGCATCTCATCATGTCAGGGAATGAGCCGAGTTTGAAAGACAAGGGAGGAATGGGTTTGGCAATCGTCAATGCATGGCTCCTCTAATGAAAAAAAGTTGATTTCCTGTCCTTTCTAAAGGAGAACAGTCACTTCAAACAGACCAGAAGAAAACAGCATTAAAAGCTGTAATAAAGGCAAGTTCGGGGGGAAGGCTGGGAAGGAAAGTAATCACAGCAAATAATAAGATTGAGTCAGTTGACTGGCCTTATCTTGTATTAAGGAAAGACTTCTGGCATGGAATTAAGTAGGTGAGCACTTCCTCCTAAAGTAGAACGTAGGGATAAAAGATGAAAGGGATTAGGAATGAAAACAATTAAGGGGTAGAGGGAAAATGGAGAGAATTTAGACCTCCTTTGGCTCAGACTTTATCTGTTCTTTATTTACACACTTAGCTGTGTTTAAACATTTTGATAAAGAGATTGATTCTTATCAACTATAGTTGGAAAAATTCCGTTGTTTAATTGGGGCGAGTCTGGGCAAAGGAAGTCTTTGGCTATTTGAGCAACCTTAATGGGGTACCTAGCACCTACAGCTCAACCACTTGGGGCCCACAGTTATAATACAGGGCGCCTGTGGGGACTTCGGCACAGGTCATGAGCTCGCGGTTTGTGAGTTCGAGCCCCGCCTCGGGCTGTCTTCTGCTTCAGATCCTCTGTCTCCCTCTCTCCCTGCCCCTCCCCTGCTGGTTCTCTCTCTGTCTCTCAAAATAAATAAATAAACTTAAAAAAAATAATATGGATTTTCCATGTCCGGGGACTGACCTCTTCCCCAGAAGGATATTTAAAAGAAGTCCTGCCCAAGGCAGAAGTCACCTTAGTTTGAAATCTGCCTAGTTCTGATTTGCTCACTCCCCAGCCTCCTTAATTTTCTTCTTTTCTACTCACTTGGTACATTTCTACGGTTGCTTTGTCATTAAATAGAATGATAAGCACCAATTACCTCTGGGCATTTATGGTTTCACAGGTTTGATTCTCATGATGATCTTGGGACGTACCTATTACCACCCCTGATTTATACATGAGGAAACTGAGGTGCTGTGACATTAAAGGTACCGTGGTGAGTGGAAGTCAAACAGATCTGGATTAGATTTCTGGCTCCATATTCAGAAATTAACTGCGTGACTTTGGACAGATAAGGCTCCCTAAGCCTCAGTGTTCTCATATGTCAAATGGGATACGACTCCATTTTCTTGTGTTCTAAGGAGCCCTTTATTTTCACTTCTTATTCTAATGTTTGAAGTTGAGATGTGTCTTATAACTGCTACATCTTGTAACATGTTTTTCACCCTATAAATTTGCTATTAAATGGATATAAAGCTTTAAGATTATATATGTAAGTGCCTGATACAGTGTCAAAGCTCAAGAAATGTTGATTTTTTTTTAATGTTTATTTATTTATTGAGAGAGAGAGACAACCAGCATGAGCAGGGCAGGGGCAGAAAGAGAGGTAAGAGAGAATCCCCAGCAAGTTCCAAGCTGTCAATGCAGAGCCCAATGTGGGGCTCGATCTCATGAACCATGAGATCATGACCTGAACCAGCATCAAGAGTTGCATGTTCAACCAGCTGAGCCACCCAGGCGCCCCAAGAAATGTTAGTTTTGATTACATTTCAGTCATTTGGTGATGGGCTTTATTACTAGGAAGTAGCAAAGCGTAGATCAGAACTGAGTTTGTAACCATAGTTACGGAGTGCCCTCTCTTGTAGCCCTAAATTCTAGCCCCAGATAGTGAGGTAACTAGCTCATTACCTTTGCTGTGAGTCAGTCCTCCAGTCCCCCATTACAGACTCCTCGAGTCTTGTAATTCTGCCTGCCCTCCCTAATTCCTACTCTCTTTGCCAGGCATAAATCATGCTGAACCCATCATTTGAAATTTGAAATTGTAATCCTTAAGTCGACGCACACAGCACTTTTAAAATTATTATTTGTTACATTAAGTTGTCATGTTATCTTTTGGAGACTGAACTTCTTGGATAATGGGAACTAGGTGAAGCATAAAATAGCCTAAATAGCAAATCGAAAGGTAAATCTTAAAATTGTCGATGGGGCTCCTGGGTGGCTCAGTCGGTTAAGCATCCGGCTGTGGCTCAGGTCACGACCTCACGGCTTGTGAGTTCGAGCCCCGCCTCGGGCTCTGTGCTGACAGCTCAGAGCCTGGAGCCTGCTTCAGATTCTGGATTCTGTGTGTCCCTCTCTCTGCCCCTCCCCTGCTCGCACTCTTGTGTCTCCAAAATGAATAAGTGTTAAAAAAAAATTTTATTTGTTGAAACGAAGTTAAGTCTTTAGCCCACTCCAATGCTCTCTGCTTTGTGCTTCTTCTTTTTCTCCCAGAGAGAATCAACAATTCATCATTATATTCGTGACTGGTGTCAATGCTCCCCGAGTCACTGAAAGTGACTCTCAGCTGGGGAGGGGAGTGTGGCCAAGAATCTCAACCACGGAGGTGGTGCAGTGGATGATGATGATGATGATAAGTTGGCTGCCCAGCATCCAATCTTTCCTCTTTCCCATTGGAGAAACCCTACGCTTCCTCCATTGTTTGTTAGGGGATAGGATTCCCTGGGGGCGACTGAGAAATCCAGGCCTGGACAATCAGCATATTTTATCCCTTTGGCCACAGTATTTGGTTCAAGGATGAGTAAATGAGCTTTTTTTTTTTCTGAATGCCGTTCGAGTTTTAGCTTTTTTAACACTTTCAATTGAAAACGTCCATCTTTACTAATATGATTGGAAAAATCAAGACCAAGTGGCGACTGAGGGCACCCCTAATAGCCACAGGCTCACACGGGAACTAAACTCTTCATGAGGGGTCGATGAGAATCGTTTTTCAGGGTCCCCGGGTCCCATCAAGGAAGAGCCTTGCACTGATGGACCAACCCAGGTGTAGAATCAACCAGGCAGGTATTTTCATTGGCACTGAAGTTATCGTTGTATCGCAAATCAATAACCTTTACTGAAATCCTATACTTTCCTCTTCTGGAATCTAGTGTTTCTCAACTAGTCATTTGGACTTAATTTAGCCTTTCTTCTCTGGGAAGGGAGTAATATAGCAGGTGAAACCCATACTCTGGGAGGTATTTGGAAGGGTCGGGTAAATAAATAAACTCACGGGTCTGGTTTGTAAGTGAACCTCCCGTGAATTTGATTATCATGACTCAGTCCAATTACTGAGCTCAACCTCAGATAATTTAACACAATGAATTTCCGAGCATGCAAATTCGAAAATCATATTCCCAACAGAAGTGATTAGCGGCGAGTAACGAACCACCTTAAAGACGACCTAAAAACACCAAATTTTGAAATCACGGATTTATGGTTTTCTCTTGAGGGAGGGATGGAATTTGAAATGTATTTCACTCATCTAAGATCCCGGACGCACCCTGTCAGCAACCAGTGAGAGGGTCTGAGGGCTGATAGACTTGCCTGCGTTTTCCCAAGACCTCAGCCACCAAACTTCCCAATCCTTTGTGTGGTTGCTTCGATGTTAGCTCCGAGAGGTGGCCATGACAGTCCTGGCAAGATGTTCTAAAATGTCGGGCGCCTGAGTGGCTCAGTCGGTTAAGCGTCCAATTTCGGCTCAGGTCATGATCTCACAGTTCGTGGGTTCGAGCCCCACATCGGGCTCTGTGCTGACGGTTCAGAGCCTGGACCCTGCTTTGGATTCTGTCTCCCTCTCTCTCTCTCTGTTCCTCCCCCACTCACACTCTGTCTCTCTCTTGCTCAAAAATAAATAAACATTAATTTAAAAATAAAATAAAATAAAATAAAGTAAAATAAAATAAAATGTTACTCGACAAAATGATTCAGTCTTTCAGACAGTTAGGACCCATGACTACCCCGGTAAGGTGTGAGGTCCTAGAGAAAGGGGTAGAAAAGCTGAATGTCCAATTTATTTTACTATGTGTTTCCTTGCAGCGTCTTTACATAAAGAATGACATTTAGAGAAGATTTCTCTTCATTAAGAAGACTTGATCTTCCTCTGTGAATTGCAAATATTGAACTATTAATAGACACCCTAGGATTTTTGTTTATTAAGTACAACAAATGCGGAATATCTACTAGGTACACGACACGGGTTAAGTAAATGTTCTTTTTTGGGGGGCAACCTAAGAGCTAGATACGGTCAAACTAATTTCATAATCATTTCAGAAGCCAGATAAAGGCACTTACCATAAAGGTTGTAATGTTTTTTAAATGTCAGAGCAGTAACTGAACAATTATAAGACTTAGGGCACATTTCGTTATTAATTTGTCACTCTCACTGTGACATTAACTTCCTTCCTCCAAATTGCTCATTTGACATTTTTCCAATCCGTACTGTGCGAGGGGCTTCACGATGGACATGTGCTTATTTTTTTCCTTCCCTTTTACAATGCTTTTTTTTTTTTTAACAGAAATGAAGCACAAATACTTTATTGTCATGAAAAAATTCCAAATCACGTAACAGCAAATGTCCCCTTTCATTCGTACCGGATCTTCCTCCCCTTTCCAGAAGTTGACTGTTTAGCGCACCTACTTCCAGCGCCTTCTGTATGCATTTATGAAAAAATATATGCATGTAGCCGTATGTGGTTTATTTTTGGTGTGTGTGTTTAGAAATTGGATCATAGTGTATGGATTGCCTTGCCACTTGCCTTGTTCACTTAATGGGGATGTGTTACGGATCTCTCCATGTCTGTACGTGTAGATTTAGCCATACAATCATTTGACAAATATGTATCGAAGGCTACCGTGCATTTTATTGTCGTTCAGCAAATATTCCCTCCTTTTTCCCCAGCTCCTCAGGGGAGGAGTATATTTCCCTCTTCCGTAGGTGTGGAGCTTGCTCATATGACTTGCATAGACCGGTGGAACGAGGTTGGTGGAGGGGACAGTGGGCCAGATCCTAGCAGAAGTTTGCAGAGGCATTTCAAGTTCCGTTAGCCTTCTTGGGCTCCTGTCCTCCACTGAAAGAATAGAATGTCCCCCGTGTTCTTCCACCTGGTCGCTGGTACAGGAAGACACATGGAGCAGATCTGGACCCAACCACAGCTTGGAACAGAGTTGTTACAGTTGACTGTAGAACAATGAGCAGTAGGGGGGCCTGGGTGGCTCGGCTGGCCAAGCATCTGACTCTCGATTTCAGCTTACGTCATGATCTCATGGTTTATGAGTTCAAGCCCTGCGTCGGGCTCTGTGCTGGTGGTGCTGAGCCTACGTGGGATTCTGTCTCCCTCTCTCGTGCTTGCTCTCTATCTCTCACGAGAGATTTTTAAAAAAAGAAGAAGAGGAACAGTGAGCAATAAATAAACATCTGTTGCAGTAAGCTCCTGAGATTTCAGAACTCTTGTAACTCAGCAGGATCACAGCAAAAGCTGACCGAGACAAATACTTGCTATTTGCCAGGCATCGTTCTAGATGCTGGGAAAGCAACAAAAACCCCCGCCTACATGGACGCTATGTCGAAAATCTGGATAGTACGCCACGGAAGAGCTGCACCATAGTAAGGTATTTTCTCTCTTTCAGACTCACGGGCCTTTTGTAGAAACCGCTTAATGTGCGACGTCTGTGTGTCTTCAAATCTTCTGACACCTCCACCCCCTCCACTTCTCCCCTCTTCACCCTCTCCCTTGACTGTGGAAAAAACCCATCGGTTCTCCTCTTGGTTCTGCCCACCCTCCCACGTCCCATGCGTTATGATAGCTGCAACCTCTAGCCATGACCTGGCCTCGTGCAAAATGCAGTGACCCGTTTTCCTTCTTTACAAAACGCAAAGTGTGGCCTTTAATGTCCACCCCCTTTTGGCTGTCCAACTTCATCCTTTCCTTCGTCCTGCACTCTCCTATTTTGCCAGGTCAGCCTGCTTACCGCCCGGGGCACACATCCCGTAGTGAACTTCACCCAGAATTTTCCCTTCAGGACTAAGGGATTCACTCCCTTGGGTGCTGGGAGTGTGGATGGATGGCAGCTTCCGCATGAATCCTTCTCTGAGGATTGCTCACCTCACCCAAGACTCACACTCCCTTCCCAGGAGCAGCCTACATCCGATGCCTGGTACAAAAGGGGTCCGGAAGGATCTATTCCCCTTGCCTCAAGGTAAGACAACTCTGAAAAGTCATTCTAGCTTCAGAACAATTTATGAACTTGGCTAAGGCATTTTCTGTGGCTGTACTGTGGCCCAACACCCTCCCTTGCCTAATCCCACTTCCCTTACTCCCCCCACCCCAAGGGTTGATCTCATTGACTCCCTAATGCATTTTCTGAATGCCTAACTCTATCTCAGTCTGCTTCCTGGAGAAACTGACATAAAACACACCCTGTAGGTCCTTGGGCCTTTTCCATACCTTAGGACCCTGGATCATGCTGTTCCCTCCACCCAGACCGTCCTCCCTATAATCTTCTGCTTGTTAAAACTCTACCTATACTTCATGACCTTCCCCCAAACGTCACCCATTCCATAAATTTTCCCCTAATTCTTCAACCCAGAAGTCCTTGCTCTCCCTTTGGACCCCCCATCAGCAATGTTCTTTTCGTGCTTCTGTTATGGCGCTATGGGGGATGGCGGGTTGTAAGGGAAGAGCTTGGACTTTGGAGTCCAGCAGACTGGGCCTCCCCCACTTAGTAGTTGTGGGACCTTGGACTCCTCAGTTTTTCTCATCCGTAAAATAAGAAAAAAAAAAGGCTGCTTCATAGGATTAATATGAGCATTAGGTGACCTAACACAGATACCTAGCACAGATGATGCGTAAGAGGTGTCCAGTTTCAAGATCCCGCCAATGCTCTTCTTGCTTCTTCCTTTTATTATATTTTGTATCTTCATTGATTACACCAGTCATCGCGGGCTTGTCTCACCTGCCTAGTGGCTCGGTAAGGCCCGGAATATGTCTTCTTATTTTTGCATTCACACGGTGCTTAGCGGAAAGAGCTTAATAAACGTTGTTGAACTGAATGCCACTTCGGGGCAAAATCTTCTAGTTTGTTTTTGGAAGCAAGCATTTCTGTGTTGCATCCCGCAATTCATAAATGTATCACACAAGGGAGTCCAGAATGTCTACTTAGGGGTTCTCAATAAGCACTGTGTACACAGAGACTTCTGATAGCTCTCTGGTGGGCCTCATCTTTCACTGCAAGCATCATACGGGAAGCCCAACCACAAACAAAGGTGCCTTGAGAGAGTTCGAACTCCTATAACAGCTAAGGCAAACCATACCCACTGGTGTTCCCAGGACTAAAGAGTCTCTTAGTCGAATATTTTATGACCATAGTTGAGTATTCCACACTTGATCTTAGCCAAAAGGTGAGAAGCCATGGAGAATTCTAAAATAACCTTAAAGGTTAGCACCGGGGCAAGAGGTGACCAAGTTAGCACAGTGCTTAGCATATGTTTGGGACATGTTTCTTGCATGCATGAATGAATGAATGAATGAATAGATGGATGGGTGTGGCTGAGCCACGGGTGAAGTTCTATAGAAGGGATACCTCTATCTTCTCAGATACACTCAGGTCACCTCCACGGAAAACTGAAGAGTAGAGTCAGACGTCTCTCCTACACAACCACTCTTTGGTATGGTTACTGGGGTAAGGGAAAGGCGCCCCTTGTGTCTGAAAGCATCTTTTTTGAAAGGAAACTCAAATGGTGATAATGCTGTGGTGTTGAAGCGAAATTTATTTAAAACCCCAGTAGAGTTTTAAGTGTACGGTTTTAAGTGTGGATTTATTTATTTTTGAGAGAGAGAGAGAGCAGGTGCACGAACAGGGGAGGGGCAGAGAGAGATGGGGAGAAAGAATCCCAAGCAGACTCTGCACTGTCAGCTCGGAGCCCGACATGGGGCTCGAACCCGTGAACTGTGACGTCATGGCCTAAGCCGTAACCAAGAGTCGAACACTTAACTGACTGAGCCACCCAGGTGCCCCAAGTCTAAGTTTTTTAACAGACACTCATGGCTCATGTCACAAGTTGGGTTCCCCTCAGGCGCGGACTGAGGCCGAGTTTTAGTGTGTAGGGTATTTATTAGGGAGAGCCCTTGGGATCAATGCCTGTGGCAAGGAGAAGAAGGAAGCAGGGGTGGGAAGAAGGAGAAGGTGAGCTCCAATGCAGGCCCAAAGACCACCTTGGTCTACCTTACAGGGGGCTCTGGAGCTAGATGGCTCTTCAAAGTTGGCCCAGGTTGGGCCAAGATGATCAGGTCTTTGTACCCCTGCCTCAATCAGTCATTACATGCGAGTCGTTCCCAGAATGGTGTGATTTGGGGTGAGATGGTTCTTTGTGGTTGAGGCGGCCCCCCCAAGGGGGCTGAGGGCTGTCTGTTCATGCACTCCCATGGCTGGGGCACCCAGTCCTTCCTTGTAGACGGTCTGGGAGGTGTATCGCCACGTTCACACCCTGTTACACCCTGTCTCTGTCCTTCCCTCTCCTTCAGTCATCCCTGCCTTCCCTTTATACCCTAGAAGCACTAAAGTGCCTGTAGTCTGCATGCTTTTGCTCATGCTGCGTCTCTTCTTAGAATATCGTTCCCCTCCTTTTGTTGGGCTAACTCCCACTCATCCTTTAAAATTAATTTCACGGGCGCCTGGGTGGCTCAGTCAGCTGAGCGTCCGACTTCGGCTCTGGTCATGATCTCGCAGTTCGAGCCCCGCGCCTGCCTCCATGCTGTCTGCATGGACCCCTGCTTCAGGTCCTCTGTTTTCCTCTCTCTCTGCTCCTCTCCTGCTGCCACTCTCTCTCAAAAATAAATAAACATTAACAAATTTTTTAAAAAGGGGCGCCTGGGTGGCTCAGTCGGTTAAGCGTCTGACTTCGGCTCAGATCACGATCTCACGGTCCATGAGTTCGAGCCCTGCGTTGGGCTCTGTGCTGACGGCTTGGAGCCTGGAGCCTGCTTCCGATTCTGTGCCTCCCTCTCTCTCTGCCCCTCCCCCGCTTGTGCTCTGTCTCTCTCTGTCGTTCAAAAATGAATAAATGTAAAAAAAATTCTTTTTTAATTTTTTAAGAAATAAAACTAATTTCAGAAGCTTATCTCCTCTGAGAAGTTTTTCTGGACTCCTCAAAGCAAGAGAAGTTGCTGTTTCTCCAATAGTGCTTACAAAATATCCTGGGCCTTGTACTTCTTTACCAGTCTATTTCTCTGCGTCTGCTTGTGTGTCTGTCCCTCGTTCCAGACTGGGAGGAGCCCTCGAGGGCCCAGCAGCCGGCAATGTCTGATTCAGACACAGAATTCAGTTCATGTTTGTTACATGAATGACGGGGTTGAAAGAATGATGGGGCTCGTTAACAGTCCTGCTATGTGATTGTGCGGTCCTATTGGCTAAGAAGTTATAACAAAAGTCTGTTATAACATCATGTGTGTTTACTCAGACTTTTTTTTTTTTTTTAAGTTTATGTATTTTGAGAGAGACAGAGACAGCGTGAGGGGGGGAGGACAGAGAGAGATAGAGAGAGAATCCCAAGCAGGCTCCACGCTGTCAGCGCAGAGCCCGGTGCGAGGCTGGATCCCACGAACCCTGAGATCGTGCACGACCTGAGCCGAAAGCAAGTGTCAAAGGCTAACCGACTGGGCCCCCCGGGCGCCCCTCAGACTTTTTAACTTGGAGTGAATAGGTCTCTAAAATCCTCTGGCTCCTTTTTCATCTGACTGGCTGGCTGTTTTGCAAAGTCAGTGGCATATGATGCGCGTCTGGCCTGCTACTTCCTAACCAGATTGGGACACTTCGACGGGTCGTAAAGATGTTCTCAATGCGTCACGATGTCCTTGAGTTCCTCATTCTCTGTTATCGATTTCTGACTGGCAGGGTGGGATTAGGGGCATCGTGGTAGAAAGAGGAGGCGGGACAACACAGGCAAGTATGTGACGGACTAGGGGTCGGGTGTCTGGGGTTGGGGTGCCTACAGGGCCGGATCAGCCAAGGGCCCGATGGAATGGAGCAAGAGGCGGGAGGCAGCCTTGTCTTTCTATCCTGCTTCGCACAAGGTTGGTGAACACAGAGGTTTCAAATGACTGCAAATGAAACTTTGCCCTGCATGTGTCTGTGCAAAGAACGCTCACCTATTAGAACTCTCGTGGTTGCAGATGACGGGAGCTCGCCCGGAACACCTCAGGCAGAGCGAGGGATATATTGGCTCATGTAGAAAACTCTGGTAAAAGGCAGAGCTGCAGCCGGCTTCTGGGAGGAGCGGAGACAGAGGCGATGTCCCCACTAGGGCAGACCGTGCTGGTTTCTCTGTGTCAGATGTCCTCTTTCAGACAGGCTTTCCCACAAGACAGGTTCAAAGAACATGAGGTCGGCGTGGGTTGGCATGTGTGAAGACCATTACCAAGGTCACTGAGACTGAGCTGGAGTGAGCAAGGGGAAGGGTAGTAGGCCTGGGAGGTAAGGCAGATTACATAGGGCTTTGCGGGTCAGATTAAAGACTTTGACTTTGGCTTAGAGTATGAGATGGACAACCACTAGAGCGCTTTGCAAGGAGGAATGACATTACCTGATTTGCATTTGACTCTGTCTCGTATTGAGAATCACCTGTAGGGAGGCAAGGGCGGAAGCAGGGAGACCAGTTCCCAATCTCAATGATCCAGGTCAGAGATGATGGGGGTTTGGATCAGGTGTGCTCTCTGACAGGGACGGCTGCTGTTTCCCAAGCTCCAATTAAAAGGGGAATGAGGGCTATGAGGTCATGGGGTCCCATGGTCACAAGTATGGCTGGTCGCCCCAATGGGAGCACTTGGGTGGAATGAGAGAAGGAGCAGTGTGTCTTAAATGTGGAGAGCTGTTTCTAGAAGAAGGGAAAAGTGGGAGGCAGACCACATTACCTGTCTCCTTCACACATTGTTTACTCAAGATGGCTTTAAAATTTTAGAAGCATTCTCCTGCCTTTGCCTATGTGTTTGAATAGATCCGCGGAAAGTTCTCTGCCTATAACGCACACGATATACTCCGCTACATCCACGGATCGGTCTGCCCAAAACAGAGCTAAGGGTTTTGTGAAGAATCAAGCCGTGAGATTCGATTCCATCCTAACCCAATGTCTTTCAAAGTCCTTGTCTTCCTGCTCAGAGAAGTTTTCTTTGTTGAGATATAGCTTACTCGATTTCTTATTTACTGTCACAACAAATGACCTAAATGGTTCCGGATGTGTGTGTCGGGTTTTCTGAAAAACTACTGTTTTAGAACACCATCCCCGTCCTCTGAAAAGAGAGATGTTACAAACATTGCATTATTTATGTCATCTTTGCTTCTGAGTGACTCTTGAAAACGCCGGGCAGAAATTTAGGAATCCAACGAGGAATGAAATCCGCTTTTCCTATACTGCTGTTACAATTACAATGAAAGATTCTAAATACAGAAGTGGTCTCCCTCGCACTGGTGTTGAGGGGTCTCTTGCATTTAACCGTGATACAAACACAGTGAGCGGTCCTTGAAAAGTGGGCTCGTCCCTCCATTTTTATTTTCACGGAAGTATGATATGACGACATCTGCAGCCATTTCAGAGGACATTCTGTACTAGAACGTATCTCTTTCACAATTTTAATGCTTGCTCTCCCATCTCAACTTTTATTATATTTAGTACTCTTGGTGTGGGATTCGATGTTCTCTTGTATCCTGGAAGGAGAAGCCGGATATTTCTTTCTTCTTTGTTTACAAGTTGACCTGTGACCTTTATCGACTTGTTTTCTTTCTTTTTTTTTTTTTTAATTTTTTTTTTTTAACGTTTATTTATTTTTGAGACAGAGAGAGACAGAGCATGAACGGGGGAGGGGCAGAGAGAGAGGGAGACACAGAATCAGAAGCAGGCTCCAGGCTCTGAGCCATCAGCCCAGAGCCCGACGCGGGGCTCGAACTCGCGGACCGCGAGATCGTGACCTGAGCTGAAGTCGGACGCTTAACCGACTGAGCCACCCAGGCGCCCCCGACTTGTTTTCTTTCTTAATTGAGTATGGATTCGTGGGTACATGCAAAAGAATGTAAGACAGGTAACAAACACCCACATATCTACCATGTAGCTGAAACAATAGACTACCACCAAGACCACTCAAGTTCCTATATTCCTCTTTGATCTTAAAAACCACATCCTCCTTCCTCCAGTTCTTTTCTAGGTTTTGTGTTTGCCATATCCCTGTTTGTCTTTACAGGCTTACTACCGTTTTACGTAGCACTGAATGATGCATTCTTCAGCTTGGCATTTTAAACTTCATGCGAATGGTGCGTTATCGTGTATGTTTATCTGTGACTTACTTTTTGTGATCAGCATTATATGGGTGCGAGTCTAGGGCTATGGCGACCAATTATCCTGGCTGTGTACGGCACAACTGTGAGAGGATGCTGTTTGCTTTGAGGTCCGGGCAAGTGATAACTCCTGGAGTTGTATAGTGTACAATTTGCTTGACTGTACATGATGGCTATGGTAGATGATGTTTCCAAAGATGGCCGCCAAAATCTCTCCCGTCCCACAGGCTCTTTTGCAATGTGATCTCATCATGCCCTCATCAACAAGAGGAACCTGTTTCCCCCTCCTTGGATCTGGGCTGGCCCTCTGAGTTATTTTGAGTCATAGAATGTGGCAAAACCAATGCTCGGTGACTAACAAGGTCACTGGCTTCTGCCTTCACTATCTGGAACGCTCCTTCTTAGAAGCCAGCCGCCACGTAAGAAAGCTGATTACTGCAAGAGCCCCATGTTGTGAGGATGTCCTAGCTAACCAAATGGTAAGACAGAGTCCACTCAGAGGAGCATTTGGGTGCCAGGCTCGTTAATGAAGGAAGCCTTCTTGTACCTTCTAGTTCAGCCTGGTTAATGACCCCAGCAGATGCTCTGTGGAACAGAAATGGCCAGGTAAGCCCAAACCAAATTCCTGTCTCACAGTATCATGAGCAAATACAATGAAACTAGATTGGCTTTTCAGAACATTCATGGTTGTCCCAAGTTGGGCCGGCCAGTCATTGGATGTGGCCGTCCCAGGAAGGAAGGTGACCTTGCACCAGGCAGTTCTCTGAAGCTGAGAGGGTCCCTGGGGGGTTTGACGCCTGAAGGCTGACTGTCCACAGCACCCCCAGTGGCTCGGGCCCAAGTCCTTGCTTGAAGGGAATCTTGGAAGTGCATCACGGTGTCCACAAATATCATATTGTATGTGACTATGTATTTAACTCTATTCCTGTTGATGGATATCTGGATTCCTCAGACCATTAGATACTCCCTTGTGTTTTCTTCCTTTTTTAAAAAAAAATTAATGTTTACTTATTTTTGAGAGAAAGAGAGAGACAGACAGAGAACAAGGGGGGGAGGGCCAGAGAGAGAGGGAGACACAGAATTCGAAGCGGGCTCCAGGCTCCGAGATGTCAGCACAGAGCCCGACGCGGGGCTCGAACTCACGAACCACGAGATCATGACCTGAGCCAAAGTCGGAAGCCCAACCGACTGAGCCACCCAGGTCACCCTAGATATTCTCTTGTGTTTTCTAAGTATATTAAAGTTTTGCTGCTCATATTTAAAGTCTGCATGAACCTGGACATGATTTGTTTTTCATGGTATGAGGTACAGATCCATTTTTTTTTCATATAAATGACTTCATTTGCTGTGACGCCTCCTCTGTCAGGTGTCTCTGTGTATTTTGGTGTGTTGCTGGCTGTCGGTTGCATTATTGTGCTCTGTTGGCTCATTTAATATCATGGTGCCTTGGGCGCCTGGGTGGCTCAGCCGGTTAAGCGTCTGACTTCAGCTCAGGTCGTGATCTCGCGGTCCGTGAGTTCGAGCCCCACGTCGGGCTCTGTGCTGACCGCTCAGACCCTGGAGCCCATTTCAGATTCTGTGTCTCCCTCTTTCTCTGCCCCTCCCCTGTTCATGCTCTGTCTCTCTCTCTGTCTCAAAAATAAATAAACGTTAAAAAAATTTTTTTAAATAATATCATGGTGCCTTAATTACTATAAATTTCTAAGACTTGGAGCAGGGTTCATTCAACATCGACATTCTTTATCAGGGATGCCTGAGCTATTCTTGACTCTACCATACAAATTTTAAATCAATTTGTCAAATTCCAAACACACCTAGTCTATTATAAATTATTTGTTTGGGGGCCCCAGGGGTGACTCAGTTGGTTGAGCATACGACTCGATTTCGGCTCAGTTTGTGGGTTTGAGCCCCACATCTGTTGACAGCAACCTGCTTGGGGTTCTCTCTCTCTCCCTCGCTCTCTGCCCCTCCCATGCTCGCCTGCACGTGCTCTCTTTCTGTCTCAGAATAAATGCATAAACTTAAAAAAAATTGTTTTGTTTTGTTTTCTATGGAAATGTCTTTATGTTAGAAATGGTCTGTATCTGGAGCCTCTGGGTGGCTCGGTCAGTTAAGTGCTGGACTCTTGGTTTCTGCTTAGGTCATGATCTCACGGCTCGTGAGTTTGAACCCTGCATAGGGCTCCATGCTGTTAGTGTGGAGCCTGCTTGGGATTCTCTCTCCCACTCTCTCTGCCCCTCCCCTCCCCAAATACATTTTTTAAAAAGTGGTCTGTATCTTACAGACCTTTGAGAAGCTGAAATGAAAGATTTGCTGTAACTTACTTGTGGTGGGTTAATGTCACCCCCAACCCCCACCCAAATGCCCCTCTGAGAGGACTCAGTGATAATTTTCTCACCTCTGCTTTCAATATTCTTTCTTTCCACAACTTATATTTTCCAGATGTCATACCTCTTGGTCTGGTCCTTTCATTTTTTTGCATGTTTATTTATTTTTTGAGAGAGAGAGAGAGCGAGCACGAGCACGAGCTGGGGAGGAGGAGAGAGAGAGGGAGACACAGAATCCGAAGCAGGCTCCAGGCTCTGAGCCATCAGCACAGACCCTGATGCGGGGCTCGAACCCATGAACCGTGAGGTCATGACCTGAGCCAAAGTTGGGCGCCCAACTGGCTGAGCCACCCAGGTGCCCCTGGTCCTTTCATTTTCTTACGTTTCCTTCCTGACCATTATTCCTTTTTTGTCTTTCAATTGACTATTGAATTTTTTATTTCTGCTACCATCTGACCATGTTTTTACTTTCCAAGAACTCTTTTTTGTTTTCTATTTTACTTTTTTTTTTTAAATTTTACTTATTTATTTTTGAGAGAGCGCGCGCGTGCACACACACACACACACACACACACACACACACGGGGGAGGAACAGAGAGAGAGAGAGAGAGGAGTGAGAGAGAATCCCAAGCAGGTTCTTTTCTGGAGCCTGATGTGAAGCTCGAACCCACGAATCATGAGATCATGACCTGAGCCGAAGTCTGATGCTTAACTGATTTTAATAACAGATTTACGTTCTTGTTTCGTAGATGCGGTCTCTTTTTTGATCTCTTTTAATATATTAATGATAATTATTTTTAAAATTTTCTTTTCCTTGCATAGATTATATTTCCTTCATGTTGGTTTCATCCCTTTGTCTACTGGTTTGCTTGCTTTGGACTCTATCTTTCAGATTAGAGGTCTTCCTGTGATGTTTGTTAGACTTTGCTCATGATTAAGAGTCTAGGATTAAGGGGCCCCTGGGTGGCTTGATCACTTAGGTGACCAACTCTTGATCTCAGCTTGGGTCATGATCTCACAGTCTCGGGACTGAGCCCTGTGTCAGGCTCCGGGCTGAGCGGGGAACCTGCTTGGGATTCGTTCTCTCTCTCTCTCTTTCTGCCCCCACCCCCCAACTCGTGCACGCTCGCTCTCTCTCTAAGGAGAAAAAAAAAAGAGCGTAGGATTAAAAGTTTATTGAAAGCTCAGACGGTATGAATGCAATTTGTTGACTTGGAACTTGACTGTTGAGTGATCTGAGAACGTCATTCAGGGGAGAATCCCTAAGGTCGGCATCTTTGAGTCTTCCTTCATGGCTCGGCTGAGTTCCCCAGAGGAGGATCATCTAACGGGAGGGCAAAGGCTTGGCTGTCAGAGTTTTGTGATCCAACTGGAGGGAAAGACTTGGGAGAGCAGTGGGGTGGGATCGCAGCATTTAGCATTTAGGAATGTGGTAGCTTACTTCCGTGGTAAGGAGCTTCTGCTGCCCAATGTACCCATTGTCTCCATATTTCTGTCAGTTTGGGGAGGAACAGTTGCTTTAGATTTCAGTAGAGCTTCGTAACTTTCCCTATAAGTGTCATGTATATCTTTGTTAGATTTCTTCCTATGTAACTTCCCCCCACCTCCATCATTAGTGCTGTATCTTGAAACATGTTTCCTGTCTGTTGCTGTGGTATGGAAATGAAATGAACTTTGGATCTCCCCATTTTAATCAACCATGCTCAATTATTCTAGTAACTCGGATTATTTGTCAACCGATCCCCACGGGTTTTCTGTGTTAGCAATCAAGTACTTTCCAAATAATGATAACTTTTCACCCTTTGCAAACGTTATAACCTATAAAGGCTATACATTTCCTTTCGCCTTTTACTTAACAGATAGGCTCTCTAGTTTGGTGTTGAAATGAGGCAGTAATAGTCTTTGACTTGTTCCTGATCTGATTTTATTTACTTATTTATTTTTATTTTATTTTATTTTTTAGAAAATTTTCTACTTTTTTTTTTCTTAACCTTGATTCATTTTTGAGAGACAGAGAGAGACAGAGCACGAGCGGGGGAGGGACAGAGAGAGAGGGAGACACAGAATCTGAAGCAGGCTCCAGGCTCTGAGCTGTCAGCTGCAGTCAGACGCTTAAGTGACTGAGCTACCCAGGCTCCCCTACTTATTTTTGTTTTTTTAATGTTTATTTCTTTTGACAGAGAGAGAGCAGGGGAGGAGCAGAGAGAGAAGGAGAGAAAGAATCCCCATGCGGGGCTCAAACTCCCAAACCGTGAGATCATGAGCTGAGCTGAATCCTGATCTGATTTTAAAGGTGGGGGCGCCTGGGTGGCTCAGTCGGTCAAGCATCCGACTTCGGCTCAGGTCATAATCTCACAGCTGGTGAGTTCGAGCCCCGCGTCGGGCTCTGTGTTGACAGCTGGGAAGCCCGGAGCCTGCTTCGGATTCTGCGTCTCCCTCTCTCTCTGCCCCTCCCCCACACTCCCTGTAAGTCTCTCTCTCAAACATAAGTAAACATTAAAAAAAAAAAAAAAAGAAAGTAAAGGTGAATTCTCATGCTTCAGATTTAGGTATTAGGTTGGTTTGGGTTAAATAATTTTACGAAGTGATCTGTGACGCAATTTTATTCCAAATAGGTGTTGAATTACACTGGATGCTTTCACTGCATTTATTAAGATCATTGTTTTTTCTCTCTTAATCGGTGAATAAAAAGAATGGATTTTCTCATATTAAACCAACTATGCCTTCCTATGTTAAGCATAGCTTAGTTGTAATGTCTATCTGTACTGTTGCATTGGTTCTGTAGTTTGCATACATTTTGTTTGGGGGTTTGGTAATCTGTGTTGGTGAGTGAAATTGTGTTGTCTGTACTTGTATCTGTGTTTGCTGTCGAGGTTGTACTAGCCTCATAATATTGGAGAGCTGAATAGTTTCTTTCCTATTTCTGTTCCCTGGAAGAATTTTCATAATATTGGAAAGAGATATCTTTTCGGATGCTCCGTAGAACTTGACTATGAAACCGGCTGGGCCTGGTATTTTTACATAAAGTTTTTACAATTTTATCGTTAAATGTTTATAGGACTTACCCAAGATTTCAGTTTTTCCCTGAGTCGGTTTAGGTTGGTTACATTTTCTAGGAGTTTTGCCATTTCGTGTCAGTTATCAATTTATTGATATTAAGTCGTTCGTGGTATTATCTTTCCAATTAAATCCCCTTTTGGTGGTGTTGATCCACTCTGTTCGTCTTCTGTTCTATCACTTAGCTCTATTATTTCCTTTTTTCTATTTTCCTTGAGTGTATCCTGTTTTTCTTGTACTAACTTCTTGTGGTCAATGCTTAGTTTCATTACGTTTCATTTCACGCAATTCCACGATTTTAAAAAACTTCTTTTGAAATAATTATAGAGTCCCACAAAGTTGCAAAAATAATACAGAGAAGTCCTCTGTACCCTTTCCCCAATTTCTCCCAACAATTACATCTTAGATAACCGCAGGATAACATCAAAATCGGGAAACTTCCACTGGTACGGTGTATGTGCATACTTTTACACCATTTTATCACATGTATTGATCTGTGTAACCACCATCAGTAAAGATAAAGAACTATTGTGTCGCCACCCAGATCTCCAACCTCCTAGTCTTTGTTTTTTTTCTTCATTTTGTTTTGATTTTTATTGATCTATAATTGACACACAACAGTATCTTAGTTTCAGGGGTAAAACATAATTACTGGACATTTGTATATATTTCAAAATGAGGCGCCTGGGTAGCTCAGTTGGTTAAGCGTCTGACTCTTGATCTCAGCTCAGGTCTTGGTCTGAGGGTCGTGAATTCAAGCCCCATGTTAGCCTCTACACTGGTATGGAGGCTACTTTAAAAAAAAATGATCACCGGGGCGCCTGGGTGGCTCAGTTGGTTAAGCGTCCGACTTCGGCTCAAGTCATGATCTCACAGTCCGTGAGTTCGAGCCCCGCATCAGGTTCTGTGATGACAGCTCGGAGCCTGGAGCCCGCTTCGGATTCTGTGTCTCCCTCTCTCTCTGCCCCTCCCTTGCTCATGCTCTGTCTCTCTCTGTCTCAAAATAAATTTAAAAAAAAAAACATTAAAAAAAATGATCACCATCGTGAGTCTAGTTAACATCTGTCACCATATATAGTTATAGATTGTTTTTCATGTGGTGAAAACTTTTAAGATTTACTCTCTTAGCAACTTGTAAATATGCAATACAGTATTATTTACTGTATTTTGCCATGCTGTACATGACATCCCCATGACATTTATTTTATAACTGGAAGTCTGTATCTTTTGATCGCCTTCACCCATTTCCTCTGCTTCTGGCGACCACCAATCTGTTGTATGTATCTAGGAGCTTGGATTTTTTTGCTTTTGATTTGAGATTCCATTTATAAGTGAGATCGTATGGTATTTGTCTTTCTTGGCGTGACTTATTTCACTTAGCATAACGCCTTTAAGGTCCACCCATGTGGTTGCAAATGGCAAGATTTTATTCTTTTTTATGGCTAGGTGATATTCCATTGTGTATATGAATACCACAATTTCTTTATCCATTCACCAATCATTGGACACTTAGGTTGTTTCCATGTCTTGCCTATTGTAAGTAATTCTGCAATGAATGGGTGGGTGTGTGTAACTTTTTGAAATAGCGTTCTTATTTTCTTTGGATAAATACCCAGAAACGGAATTGCCAGATCCTATGGTAGTTCTATTTTTAATTTTTGGAGGAACCTCCATACTGTTTTCCACAATGGCTGCACCAATTTACATCCCCATCAACAGCATGCCAAAAGGTTGCCTCCTCTCCGCATCCTCACCAACACTTGTTACTTCTTGTCTTTTTGGTAACAGCCATTCTGACAGGTGTGAGGTGATGTCTCTTTGTGATTTTGGTTTGCATTTCCTTGACGATGAGTGATGCTGAGCATCTTTCATCTATTTGTTGGCCATCTGTGTGTCTTCTTTAGAAACACGTCTATCCAGATCTTCTGCCCATTTGTTAAATCAAATTGGTATTTTGCTATTGAGCTGTATGAGCTCTTCGTATGTCTTGGATATTAACCCCTTATCAGTCACGTGATTTGCAAACACTTTCTTCCATTCAGTAGGTTGCCTTTTAATTTTGTTGATAGTTTCCATTGCTGCACAGAAGCTTTTTAGCTTGATGTAGTGCTGTTTATTTTTCTTTGTTGTCTTTGCTTTGGGGCTCAAATAAAAAAATCATTGCCACGACCAGCGTTTTCTTCTAGGTTTTCTATGTTTTCTTCTAGGTTTATGGCTTCAGATCTTACATTCAAATCCTTAATGCATTTTAATTTTTGTGTGTGGTGTATGATAGAGATCCCGTTTCATTCTTTTGCACGTGGATGTCCAGTTTTCTCAATACCACTTATTGGAGAGACAAGCCTTTTTGCCATTGTGCAATTCTTGCCTCCTTTGTTGTATATTAATTGACCATTTGGGTCAATTAATGCATGCAAACCATGCGTTAATTCATGCATTGGGTCAAACCATGCATGGGTTTGTTTCTGGACATTTATTCTGTTTTGGCGATTCTTGTATCTGTTTTTATGCTAATACCATACTGTTTTGATTACTATAGCTTTGTAATGTAGTTTGAAATCAGGGAGTGTGATGCCTCCAGGCTTGTTCTTCTTTCCCAAGATTTCTTGGACTCTTCAAGGTTTTCTGTGGTTCCAGATAAATTTTAGGATTTAGGATTTCGGATTTCCATATAAAATTATAGGATTGCCATTGGGAGTTTGGTAGAGATTTTATTGGATCTGCAGATTGCTTTGGGTAGCATAGAATTTTAATGATGTGAATTCTTCCAATCCCTGGACAGGGAATTTTCTTTCATTTACGTGTGTCTTCTATTTCTTCCATCAATGTCTTATAGTTTTCAGTAGATCTTGCTTGCTAGTCTTTTATGGTCATACTCACTTCCACCAACCCTCCACTCCTAACTCCTGGTCCTACAGATCTGTTCATCATCTCTATAACTCGATCACTTTGAGACTGTTATATAAACGGACTCATATGGTGTGTTACCTTTGAGACTGACCTTTTTCCTTGGCATAATGCCCTTGAGATCCATTCATATTGTCGTGTGTATCGATAGTTCTTTTTTATTGCTGAGGAGTATTCCATGGTATTGATGTACCACAGTTTGCTCAACTATTTATCTATTAAGGGACATTTTAGTTGGTTCCAGTTTTAACTGTTACAAATAAAGCTGCTATGAACATTTGTGTACGCATTTTTGTGGAGACATTAAGTTCTCATTTCTCTGAGATAAATGCCCAGGAGTGCTTTCGATGGATGACATGGCAAGTATAGGTTTAGTTTTTTAAATGAATTGCCAAACTATTTTCCGGAATGGCCACAACATTTTACATTCTCAGCAGCAATATTTAGAGATCCGGGTTTTCCACATCCTCGCCAGCATTTGATATTGTCTTTGTTAGTTCATTTAAAAAAAATTTTTTTTTTAATTTTTTTCATGTCTATTTATTTTTGAGAAAGAGAGAGAGAGGGCGTGAGCGGGAGAGGAGCAGAGAGGGAGACACAGAATCTGAAGCAGGCTCGAGGCTCTGAGCTATCAGCACAGAGCCTGACACAGAGCTGGAACCCACAGATCCCACAGAGCGTGAGATCATGGCCTGAGTTGAAGTCGGACGCTTAACCGACTGAGCCACCCAGGCGCCCCTGTTTAATTTTTTATTTTAGCTTTTCTAATAGCAGTGCTTCTCTTATGGCTAGTGATGTTGAACGTCTTTTTAAGTACTTATTTGTCATCTGTACATCCTCTTTAGTGAAATGTTACGTCGTTTCTTTTACCTATTTTCTAAGTGAATTGTTTGCTTTGTACCATTAAATTATGATGCGTGTGTGTATAATTGTAGATACGAGTCCATTGTTAGACATGTTTTACAAATATTTTCTCTAGGTATATAGCTTATTGTTCCATTCTTTTAACAGAGTCTGTCAGAGAGAAAGTTTTAAATTTCGATGAAGTCCAATTATTGAATTTATTCTTTTACAAACTGTGCTTTTGGTTTAATGTTTGCCTAGCCTTAGACCCAAAGATTTCCCCCCATGTTTTCTTCTAAAGTTCTATAGTCTTGTCTTTTGCATTTAACTATACCTTCGATTTTCAGTTAGTTTCTTTTTTATTTCAGTTTATTTATTTATTTTGAGAGAGAGAGAGACAGACAGAGCATGTGAACGGGGGAGGGGCAGAGAGCGAGGGAAAGAGAGAATCCCAAGCAGGCTCCGCACTGCCAGCACAGAGCCCGAAGCAGGGCTCGATCTCACAACTGTGAGATGGTGACCTGAGCAGAAGTCAAGAGCCAGACGCTTAACTTACTGAGCCCCCCAGGCACCCCCTTGAGTTAATTTCTATATAAAGGATAAGGTCGAGGTTGAGGTTCATTTTATGGATTGATTGATATTCCATGGATATCCAGTTGCTTTAACACCATTTGTTACAAAGATTATCTTTCCTCCGTTGAATTACTTTTGCATCTTTGTAAAAAATCAGCCGGTCTTGCTTGTCTGTTCTATTTCTGGGTTCTTTTTTCTATTTCATTGATTTATGTGTCTATTCCTCGGCCCATATTACACTGTCATGATCACTATAGCTGTATAATTATCTACAAAAAGTCTGTTTATATCTACAAAAAGTCTTACTGAGATATCGATAAGAATTGCATAAAACCTGTGTATCAATCTGGGGAGAAATAAGACTCGTATTATGTTGACTTTTCCAAGCCATGGGTATGCTATGGCTCTCCATGTATTTAAATATTTTATTTCTGCCCTTTATTTAAATATTTAGATACTTATTTAATTAGAGACTATTTAGAGAATAATTAGAGAATCTTTAAATATTCTCCATTTATTTAAATACGTCATTTCTGCCATCGGTGTTTCGCAGTTTTCAACATAAAACCGTAGCACGTACTTTGTTATATTTATACGTAAGTGTTGCTCTTTTTTTGGGTGGTGGTGAATGGCGGTCTGTTTTTCCTTTTGGTGTCATAGAGATACCAGTGAGTTTTGTATGGCGACCTTGTATCCCATGACCTTGCTGAATTCACTCATTAGTTCTAGGAGTTTTTAATGTCAATCTCTTGGCATTTTCTTTTTTTTTTTTTTTAATTTTTTTTTAACGTTTATTTATTTTTGAGACAGAGGGAGACAGAGCATGAACGGGGGAGGGTCAGAGAGAGGGAGATACAGAATCCGAAACAAGCTCCAGGCTGTCAGCACAGAGCCCGACGTGGGGCTCGAACTCACGGACCGCAAGATCGTGACCTGAGCCGAAGTCGGCCGCTCAACCGACTGAGCCACCCGGGTGCCCCTCTTGGCATTTTCTATGTAGACCATCATGTCATCTGGAAATAGGGATGCTTTGATTTCTTCCTTCTTGTTCTGTATGGTTTTTATTGCCTGATTGGTCTGGTGTTATGCTGACTAGGAACAGAAGGAGCAGACATCTTCGCCTTGTTCTGGATCTTAAGAGGAAATCACTGTCCTTCACCGTTGTGTTTGAGGTCAGCTATCGGATTTTCGAAGGCATCTTTTATCAAATGGAGGAAGCTACTCTCTACTCCTAAGTTTCTGAGCATTTGTTATCGTGAACGGGTGTGAACTTTTTCTTGCACTGTTTTTATTGACATAAAATTCACGTAACAAAGAACTCATTACTTAAGCCATTTTATGTATCCATTTATGTTTAGAAATGGGTTTTTTTTAATTTTTTTTAATGTTTTTATTTATTTTTGAGACAGAGAGAGACAGAGCATGAGCAGGGGAGGGGCAGAGAGAGAGGGAGACACAGAATCTGAAACAGGCTCCAGGCTCCGAGCTGTCAGCACAGAGCCTGACGCGGGGCTCGAACTCACGGACTGTAAGATCATGACCTGAGCCGAAGTCGGACGCCCAACTGACTGAGCCACCCAGGCGCCCCAAGAAATGGGGTTTTTTTAAGTTTCTTCATTTGGGAGAGACAGAGACAGTGCAAATGGGGGAGGGGCAGGGAGAGTTACTACATGACCCAGCAGTTCCATTCCTAGGTATATACCTGAAAGAAGCGAAAACTTGTACGTGAATGTTCATAGCAGTACTGTTCGTAACAGCCAAAGAGCGGAAGCCGCTCAAGTGTCCATCAACTGGTGAATGGATAAACAAACGTTGGTGTATCCAATACGATGGAATACTATTCAGTCATGAAAAAGAAGGAAGTGTCGACACACGAACAAAATTGAAAACATTATGCCAAGTGAAAGAAGCCAGACACAAAGGTCACATATTGTATGGATCCATTTCTCTTTTGATTTTTTTGAATGTGTATTTATTTTTGAGAGAGAGACAGAGACAGAGCGTGAGCGGGGGTGGGGCAGAGAGAGAGAGAAGGAGACACAACACCTGAAGCAGGTTCCAGGCTCTGAGCTGTCAGCCCAGAGCCGGATGTGAGGCTCGAACCCACAAACCGCGAGATCATGACCTGAGCCAAAGTCGGACGCTTAACCGACTCAGCCACCCAGGCGCTCCTGTTTGTTTTATTTTGGTTAGCACTCTTCTCGTCACTATAAGCTTTTAGTTCCTTTCCAGAGTTCAGAAAACGTTGATTTTGCCAGGTTTGTAATTGCTTTTATGGAAGGACAGATTTTTGAAATTCCTCTCTTCACCGTTTTGGCTGACATCCTCCTCGAGTGATGCCTTACACAGAGTGATTTTCAAATATGGAACCAGCTTTGCATCTCTGGAATGAATCTTCCTTGTTCACGATGTGTCTTTCTTTTTATACGTTGCTCAATTCTATGTGATAATACCCTGTTCAGTACGTACTTTATGCTGATATTCATGAGGGCTATTTGTCTACAGCTTTCTTTTTTTGGACTCTCCGACTGATTTTGGTACCAGGACGTTGCTGCCCTCGTAAAATAAGCTCAGGACTGTTCTCTCTTGTATTTTTTTTTTTTTTGAAAAGATGTTACAAACTTGGTGTGCTTTTTAAAACATTTGATAGAGGGGCGCCTGGGTGGCTCAGTTGCTGAAGCAGCTGACTCCTGATCTCAGCTCAGGTCGTGATCCTGGTTGAGCTTCTCTCACTCGCTCTCTCTCTCTCTCTCTGCCCTTTCCCTGCTCAAGCACACTTGCTCTCTCCTTCTCTCTCTCAAAGTAAACTTTAAAAAAAAACATTTGATAGAACGCACCTAGAATTTATGTGTGGTAGAATTTATGGGAAGCTGAGGATTACTTTCTTGGGAGTGTTAAAGTTACAAATCCAACTTCTATGATAGGTCTAGGGCTACTCAAATTATCTATTTCATATTGGGTGAATTTTGGTTCTTTGTGCCTTTTGAAATATTGTTCCATTTCATCTAATTCATCAGATTTATGTGTACTTGTTCACACTGTTCCCTTATTATCCTCTTGATGTTTGCAGTGTCTGTCGTGATAGCCTCTGTTTCATTTCTGATATTAGTAATTTGTGCCTTCTCTTTTCTCGTCAGTCTTGCTAGAGACTTGTCACTGTTTTTAAATTACACGATTTTTTTAAGGTTTATTTATTTTTGAGAGAGAGAGAGACAAGGAGACACAGGATCCGAAGCAGGCTCCAGGCTCCGAGCTGTCAGCACGGAGCCCCACGCAGGGCTCAAACTCGTGAACGGCGAGATCACGACCTGAGCCAAAGTCGGACGCTTAACCGACTGAGCCACCCAGGCATCCTGAGACTTATCGCTTTTATTGCTTTTTTCCAAGAATCAGCTCCTCATTCCATTGATTTTCTATACTGATTTTCTGTTTTCTGCTTCCTTTGGGCTTAATTTTGCTCTCCTTTATGAGGGTTCTTAAGATTAGGTGACCGATTTGAGATTTTTCCTTTTTTTAATGTAAGTGTTTAATGGTGAACAAAATCTCGTCTCAGCACTGGTTTGGTTTTCACATGCTATATTTTTATTTTCATCCACTTCAATGTATTTTTTTTTATTTCCTTTGAGACTTCCTCTTTGACCCATGGATTAGTTGTTTTCAAATGCTTGGATAGTTTCTGTTATCTTTCTGGTATTGATTTCTAGTTTGATTCTTTTGTAATCGGAGAACATGTTCTGACTTCCATTCTTTTCATTTTGTTGAGGTTTGTTTCATGGCCCAGAATATGAACCATCTTGTACTATGTCCCATAGATACTGCGTTATTTTGTGTGTGTGTGTGTGTGTGTGTGTGTGTGTGGTAAGATGTTTATATTTAGAATTAGCCAGCTGGGCTAAGTTTGGATGATCCCGCTTTTGTTGGCAACATCTAAAGCATCATAGTCAGGAGCCAGTTAAACATATGCCTCCTTCTCTTTATCGGGCCTGATCAGGATGCTGACCTTGGCCACCTCAAGTTGTAGAATTTCTTCACAGCCTGTTTGATCTGGTGTTTATTGCTTTTGACATCCACAATGAACACAGTGTGCTGTCACCTATCTTCCTGGCTGACTCAATGGTCAGGGGGAAGTTGACGATGGCATAATAGTCAAACCTGTTTCTCCTGGGGACGCTCTACTAAAGATATATTGGCTGCTTTGAGAGCCATAGTGGCTTGGGCCACTAGGAGTTGGGTGATGTCTGAATATTCCTCTTCTTTTTGTGGCTGTGAATTCCTTTCAGCACTGCTTCCTTGGCCTTCAAAGCCTCTGCTTTGGCTTTGGCTTTGGCTTTGGCTTTGGCTTTGGCTTTGGCTTTGGGAGGAGCAGGGGTTTCCTTATCCACTTTCAGTGCCATTTTTGTGCCATCGACACTTTAAAAGAATGTGTATTCTAGGGTGCCTGAGTGGCTCAGTCCGTTAGTCATCCAACTCTTGGTTTAGGCTCAGGTCATGATCTCATGGCTCGTGAGATCAAGCCTTGTGTCAGGCTCTACACTGACCGTACAGAGCCTGCTTGGGATTTTCTTTCTCCCTTTCTCTCTGCCCCTTCCCCACTTGTGTGCTTTCTCTCTCTCAAAATAAATAAATAAACATTTAAAAGAATGTGTATTCTGCTGTTATTGGATGGAATGTTTTATAAATGTTGATTACATCCTGTTGGTTGACGGTGTCTTAAGTTCTTATATATCCTTGATGATTGCCTAGAACTTTTATCAGTTGTTTAGAAAGTCGTTTTTTTTTTTAAGTTTATTTATTTTGGGGTGAGAGAGAGAGAGAGAGACACACAGCATGAGCAGGAGAGGGGCAGAAAGAGAGGGAGACACAGAGTCCGAAGCAAGCTCCAGGCTCCGAGCTGTCAGCACAGAGCCCGACACGGGGCTCAAACTAATAAACCGTGAGATCATGACCTGAGCCAAAGTCAGATGCTTTACCAACGGAACCATCCAGGCGCTCCTCAGTTGTTCACAGAGGGGTGTTGAAGTATCCAACTGCAACTGTATTAATTTTTGCTTCACATGTTTTGCAGTTCTGTTGGTTTATGCATACAAATTTAGGATTTCTTTGTCTTCTTGGTAGACTGGCTCTTTTATCATTATCTAAAATTCCTCTCGCTTCAAGGAATTTTTTTTTTAATTTTAAATATTTGTTTTTGAGAGAAGGACAGAGACAGAGTGTGAGCGGGGAAAGGGCAGAGAGAGAGGGAGACACAGCATCCAAAGGAGGCTCCAGGCTCTGAGCCATCAGCACGGAGCCCAATACGGGGCTTGAACTCACGAACCGTGAGATCATGACCTGAGCCGCAGTCGGACGCTCAACCGACTGAGCCACCCAGGTGCCCCATTAGTTGTTCATTTTAAAACTAAAGAAAGACTCAAGAAAATAATGAAGACTCAAGAAAATATTTTCTCATACAGAGATGAGTAAACTACAAAATGAGCTACTCTGGCTGTCAGGTTCAGTAGGTAGGTGTCTTAGTCTGGGCTCTCCGGAGAAACAAAATAGGATGTATGTATATTTTATTATCAGGAACTGGATTACCTGATTATGGAGGCTAAGAAGTGGTATCATTCCGGTCTAAGTCCCAGGGCCTGAGAACCAGGAGAGCTGATGGTATAGTTCCAATCTGAGCCTAAGTTTAAAGACAGGAGAAGAGTGATATCCCAGCTTGAAGACAGGCAGAGAGAGAATTCTCCCTTAGCATTTGCTCTATTCAGACCTTCAGTGAATTGAAGGTGGCCCGCCCACATGAGGGAGCACAATCTGCTTTACTCCGTCTACCAATCTCATCCAGACACAGCCACAGACACGCGGAAAAGGTTTAACCAAGTGTTTGGGCGCCCGGTGGCTCAGTCAAATTAATACATACAATTAACCATCAAAAGGGTAGGTTACTGGGGGGGTCTGGGTGGGGGGGGCGGTCCATCGGTTAAGCATCCGCCTTTTGGTCGGCTCAGATCATGATCTCACGGTTTGTGGGTTCAAGCCTCGCATCGGTCTCCCCCCGCCGCTGAGCACGGAGCGTGCTTAGGATTCTCTCTCTGTCTCCCTCTCTCTTTGCCCCTCCCCTGCTCTCTCTCTCTCTCTCAAAATAAATAAACATTGTTTAAGAGAAGTGTAGGTTACTGGTTTGACCAGAGAACATTTCTTTACGCACTCCTCCTCTCCACCCCACACACATTCCTTTAAAAGTAGTTCACATCATTGGTTATGTCCAAGGTAGCACGGAAAAGCTCTTGTAATTGCCTCCTGAAGCAAAAACACCCACAGACTCTGGGAACATTACTCTTGGTGAACTCCTCCTTAGCCACTGCGATTGTGAAAACACTCATTCATCCGTAAAGAGGAGACTCAATCAGAGCCAAGGAATGCGCTTCGATGCCCTACAGAAAATCCTTGTGCCAAAGCTAAGAGGTCGAGAAATAAATTAGTCCATTTGTAAATTCTGTGACCTGAAGGACAAATACCATTTCCTGAATCAGAAGTGTGGCTTAAGACATTCTAATTATGTGACCTTGGCTATTTCATAGGATAAATCTTTGGCCTAAAATCAGAGTATATCAAATGGTTCTAACGTGTGTAGTTTATAGGATGAGTGTCATTCTTACCCCGGATCTAGATGAATATGGAGACGGTCCTGCTGTATGCTTGACTGAATAAGTATATTCCCTCTGGAGCACACAGAGTAAAGCTCATATGCTTTCTTGGGAACTTTCCTTTCCATTTATGAACTGTTTCTTGGCTCTCAATGAACAAGACAGCCTTCATTTTGTTTGTCTATGTATCTGAACTTACTGGTCTCTTTTTCTTTCTTTCTTTCTTTTTCCACTTAGTTTTGTGGTTCCATCAATTGTTGTCGTCGTATATGTTTATGACGAGTGGCATTTATTACAATTACAGTCTCTAACTGATAGATCGTTACATAGATCTTTCTCTCTCGAAATTGTCGAAATCGTAAAAAGCATCAGAATGCAGGTACTCGTATCGCACCATAAATCTTTATATTTCACTCCTAGGCAGATAGAATTCTAAACGATGTTAGATGACAGGTTGGTATCTGAAATGATTAATCTACCCGTTCTTTCACACATGGCTATTTACAGGAAACATAGTCTTTAAATAGACAAGTTACCAATAGGTGCAATCCCTAAATGCATGGAGAAGTCATTGCAACGTGACTCCCTTTTTTGGATCTGTGATCTTATGACCTTTCAGACACCATTCTCCTCATCCAGAAAAAAATGGTTCGCTTGCAAGAGGCCCTTGGGCATAACATGACATTTACAATACATAGAGTGTGCATTTTATGTTTATTTCTCATGTACTTCCTTTGGTTAAAGACGAGTATGCAATCTACAACATCCAAATAAATGATTTGACATATTTTATACAGCACATGTTCAAGTAATTAATTTTCTCATGGAAATGTCATACCATTTAACTCATAGTTATGAGCCAAATATTTGTGCAGTGGTTTGTAATGAATATATGCATAATCGCAGATTGCCCTATTTTCTTTGTACTCAAATGTAATTTAAAGGGACAGAATCAGGGTGTAGCCGTCTTCTTATTGTTTAATGCTTGATGCATATGAGGCTCTCAGCAACTCCTTGTTGGATGAATAAATAAATGACTGACCGTTCTGGCAGACTTTATCAGATCCCAGGAGTTTAGGTTTTTGGTTAGTCTTATTGGAGTTTTATGACCAATTACTAACACAATTAACTGCACGTGACATGTTTTGAAAATACTTGGTTGTCAAAGAGTGCAGCAAAAATAATTATTGAGCTATATGAGCAAACCATGACTTAGAAACCAATTTACATGCATCAACTAGGGAACATCTGTCTCAGATTATTTCCAGTAGCAGATAACAGAAATAAGGCTCAAACCGGTTTAAAAATAGGGACATCTAGGGGCACCTGGGTGGCTCAGTCAGTTAAGTGATTAAGTGTCCGACTCTTGATTTCGGCTCGGGTCGTGGTCTCGTGGTTCGTGAGTTCAAGCCCCACATCGGGCTCTGCGCTGACAGTGCGGAGCCTGCTTGGAATTTCTCTCCCTCACACTCTCTCTGTCTCTCTACCTGCCCTCCTGCTTGCATTCTCTCTCAAAATAAATAAGTAAACATTAAAAAAATAATAGGGACATCTATCGACATGCCCAAAGGTAATGCAAGCTCGAGGCACCATTGAGCAGGACTTGAGAGGCTTTCTTTCTCTCAGTTCTCTGGGCTCTGACTTCTTTCATGTGTTTTTTTTTTTTGTCCTCGGTCTGACTTCCTTCCTGGTTACAAAGTGGCTGCCAGCGCCAGCATGCACATATTCAACAGGAGAGAATAAGAAAGCATCTCCCCCAGGGGCGCCTGGGTGGCTCAGTCGTTAAAGCTCAGGTCATGACCTCGTGGTTTGAGGTTCGGAGGTTCAAGTCCTGCATCGCATTGGGCTCTGTGTTGACAGCTCAGAACCTGGAGCCTGCTTCGGATTCCGTGTGTATCTCTCTCTCTCTCTCTGCCCCTCCCCTGCTCGCACTCTGTCTCTGTCTCTCTCGAAAATAAATAAGATGTTTAAAAAATTTTTTTAAAAACAAAAGGAAAGAAAGAAAGCATCTCCCCCAACCATGGACTTTTAAGTCCTTGCCTAGAGTGTGATTGGGTGGGCTAAGGTCATGTGGGCACAGCTGCTTGGGGAATGCCATACACCGATTGCCCATAAATCTGGGTTCTTGAAGGAATCGTTTGCAAAAACAGTACGATGACCTTGAATAGCTGGGAGTAATCAGGACCTATTCCTGGAGCTGAGGAAGGGGTCAGAGTTTCCTGAGTCCATTGGGTTCTGTGAAAATGAGGAGGGTGCTTGAACAGAATCAGGCTCGGTTCAGAAGAGGGAAATGGCACAAGCGGGGGAGGGACAGAGACAGAGAGAGAGGAGTGAGAGAATCCCAAGCAAGCTCCGCGCTGTCAGCTCAAGGCAGCGCTCGATCCCGCCAAGCGCGAGATCATGACCCGAGCCGAAACCAAGAGTCGGACGCTTAACCGACTGGGCCACCCAGGCACCCCCCAATACCCCACTTCTCTTAGAAATTACAAGTATTAGGGGCGCCTGGGTGGCTTGGTCGGTTAAGCGTCCGACTTCAGCTCAGGTCATGATCTCACAGTCCGTGAGTTCAAGCCCCGCTCGGGCTCTGTGCTGACCGCTCAGAGCCTGGAGCCTGTTTCAGATTCTGTGTCTCCCTCTCTCTCTGCCCCATCCCCACTCACGCTCTGTCTCTCTCTGTCTCAAAAATAAATAAACGTTAAAAAAAATTAAAAAAAAAAGAAATTACAAGTATTATATTCTTTTAGAGCTTTTTTAAAAGTTTTTTTTTTTAATGTTTATTTATTTTTGAGACAGAGAGAGACAGAGCATGAATGGTGGAGGGTCAGAGAGAGAGGGAGACACAGAATCCAAAGCAGGCTCCGGGCTCTGAGCTGTCAGCACAGAGCCCGACGCGGGGCTCGAACTCACGAAGAGTGAGATCATGACCTGAGCTAAAGTCGGACGCTCAACCGACTGAGCCACCCAAGTGCCCCCTTTAGAGCTTTTTTAATTCAAGCCTTTATTTTTCTACAGCTGCTTGAGGTTCACAGCAAAATTGAGAGGAAGGTGCAGAGATTTCCCATACATCAACTGCCCTCTCACGTGCATAGTCACCTCCATTATCAACATTCCCCACCAGAGCGGCACATTTCTTACAGTAGATGAACCTACACTGACATCATTATAACCCAAGGCTCATAGTTTACATTAGAGTTCATTCCTGGTGTTGCACATCCCATGGGTTTGGACAAACATAGAATGACTTGTATCCATCATGATAGTATCATACAGAAAATTTTCACTGTCCCCCAAGTCCCCTGCACTCCACCCACCCACCCCTCCCTCCATCTCAACCCCTGGAACACCACCCTTTCTCAAAGAGGAATCAGACTAGACAATCAAGGATAAACGTTTATTTATTTTTTTTCATGTTTATTTATTTTTGAGGGAGAGACCCAGAGAGACAGAGCAAGCAGGGGAGGGGCAGAGGGAGAAGGAGAGAGAATCCCACACAGGCTCCTTGCTGTCAGCACAGAGCCCGATATGGGGCTTGAACCCACGAACCATGAAATCATGACCCGAGCCAAAACCAAGAGTCGGACACTTAACCCACAGGGCCACCCAGGCGCCCGGTGCTGCCTGTGGTTTTCTGGAAGAACGATTGCCTTTTCTTTAAGGTCCTGCTTTATGTAACTGTCAGAACCAACTATCAGGGAAGGCAGAATCCCTTATATGGAAAGAAGAGGAGTGTTACTCCTTTTAAATTGTCTTTAACTCCATCTTCTTCCAAGCATATGCTGGATAAAACACATCCTGTGAAAAATGGGGCCATTCTTATGCAAAATTGTGACTCCTGCCCTTTTCACATAGAAGCATTTCCCCGGTGTTATTGGTCTTCTGAAAAATGATTTGAAATAGTCACATTGTTAGCCAGGCAATAGAAGTCCCCCAGTTGGTCGTTGTCTCCTTTTTTAAGTTCTTTCAAACATTTCTTTTAAAAATGGAGAGATAGGGACACCTGGGTGACTCCGTCGGTTAAGCATCTGACTTCAGCTCAGGTCGTGATCTCACGGTCCGTGAGACTGAGCCCCGAGTCAAGCTCTATGCAGCTACTGAGAAGCCTGCCTGAGATTGTCCCTCTCCCTCTCCCTCTGCGCCTCCCCCACTTGCACATGTGCGCACGCTCTCTGTCTCTCAAAGTAAATAAATAAACGTAAGAAAAAAGCAAGTGGAGGTATCACTTACAGACTGTGAAATGCATAGATCTAAAGCATACAGTTTGATGAGTTTTGACAAATGTAAAACACACCTTTATCAAGATAAAGGATATTTGCATCACTTCCAAAAGTACTCTCGTGCCCGCTTTCTGTTCAACACGCTGTCTCCCCACAATGGCTGTTCGGATGACTATCACCACAGATTCATTTCGCCTGTTCCTGAACTTCGTAGAAGTGGAATTATACAGTGTATACTCTGTTATGTCTGGCTTTTTGGCTCAATTGTTTCGAAATTCACCCACGATGTTGTGTTTATCAGTAGTTGGTTCTTCATTATTGCTAGTGATATTCCATTGTATGGATAGGTCACAATTCGGTGATCTATTCACGGTTGATGGATATTTGGGTTGTGCCCAATCTGGGTCTATTATAAATTCTACCACTCTAAACACTTTCTTTTTGTTTCCAAATGAATTTTAGAGGGGGGTGAGAAATGGTAAGGAATGATAAATGGGTCCGTGATCAGTGATTCCTTCTTTTTCTTCAAAGATAAAGTGGGGCACCTGGGTGGCTCAGTCGGTTGAGTGTCGGACTTCGGCTCAGGTCACGATGTCGTGGTTTGTGAGTTCGAGCCCTGCCTCCGGCTCTCTGCTGTCAGCACAGAGCCCGCTTCAGATCCTCTGTCCCCCTCTCTCTGACCCTCCCCCGCTTTCTCTCTGTCTCAAAAATAAGTAAAAACAGTTAAAAAAGAGAAGCAGGGGATGCGATTGAAAGACGGGAATAGGGGGATAATAAAAAATGAAACTAAAGGGGCTTTTGAGAGAGATAGTCCAAGGGGGGAAATGAATTTGTTATTTTTATTATTATTTTATTATTTTTTATTTTTATTATTATTATTTTTTTATTTTTCTAATTTTCAAGTGATCTTTATTTAAAAAAATTTTTTTTAATATAATTTATTGTCAAATTGACTAACATACATTATGTACAGTGTGTTCTTGGTTTAGGGGGTAGTTTCCTGTGATTCATCGCTTACATACAACACCCAGTGCTCATCCCAAGTGCCCTCCTCGATGCCCATCACCCATTTCCCCCTCTCCCCCAACCCCCCATCGACCCTCTCACTTTGTTCTGTGTATGTAAGAGTCTCTTATGGTTTTGCCTCCCTCCCTCTCTGTTTGTATTTTATTTTTAGGGGGAAATTAAAAAGAAAACAAGAGAAGAATTGAAATGGGCAAGGATAAGAAGAAACAATAAATAAACAAAGGAATGGATGGTGAACGAGTTAAAAAACAAATGAGAAAACCCTGTAAAACTCAGAATAACTAGAATGAATTAGAACCATGGAACTTCTGGTTTTAATCACGTTCTTCAAGAACTCCTGAAATGGAGGCAAACTTCTGAGCTTCCTCCGCACGGACTTCGGTTCCCTCACACGTTCCTAGATGCTCTAACGTTTTACACGAACGTTTTCTACAAGCACCCTTCCTTCCCTTGCCTGCCAGACAAAAGAGTGTTCAAAGCAGCTTTGATCAGGGCGGCACACTCAGGGCAGTCTGTAAGGGAGGAAGCCAGGAGGCTTTTTAATTTGAAAATAAGTGCTGCTCTGTCTCCCATGTTTCCTTAATTGAGGCAGAAGCTGAATCTAGGACACAGCCTGGTGGGAGATTGGCTATGGTGCGGTCACGTGGAGACCAGATCCTGAGCGCGAATGGGGGGAATGACACACACATGCCTGAGTGAGTGTGCATGTGTGTGCGTATGCGTGTGTGCAGCTACAGGGATGTCTCCTCAACTGTCAGGTCCGTCAGATTAAGATGTCTGAGGGAAATAACCGAATCCACATTAGCTGTATTATTTGATTGCGTGGACATGTCGCAGCAGGCTTGAAACGCCTTCAACCAGGGATGGAGGCAAGGTAGGAGGTCTGAGATGGCTGGAATTGTTTTTGTCTTAGACTCTGCAGGTCTGAGCATCGAAGATTTCCTTCTTTCTTTCTTTCTTCCTTTTTCTTTTTCTTTTCTTTTCTTTTCTTTTCTTTTTTTTTTTTTTTTTTTTTTTTTACCGTGATGTGGCTGACATTTTGACCTAGAATGTTTGTTTTCTCTTGAAGCTAGGGACGAGGCACAAAAATGATTATAAGAAGTGGGAGGAAAGAAGGATGAGGAAATGTGTAAAGTCTGTGTGAAGACAGTGCCGATGGAGTCTTGCGGGGCTTTATGGAGCGCTTACCCAGCCCCCTAACCCTGACTTTCCAATAGGTTTGAAGTGAATCCAACAGATCAAAGCACGAAAGGAGGGAAGGGAACAGGCCATGGCTGTAGTCTACAGATACTGAAAGGGGTTAACACGGAGGCGGGATTTATTTGGTCTGTAAATCCCAGCGGGACAGAACCGGCAGGAACGTGGTGCAATTTACGAAAGTTCTGTTTGAGAAAGAGGACCGATTTCTCTAAGCGAGAACTTTTGGAATGCAAAACAAAATAAGATACCATGTACTGCTGCATCCGGAGGAGCACAAGTGTGGTGCAAATTCGAAGCAGCCCTGTGATTGAGCCTTCAGGGGAGATGGTGGTATCTCCACCCGGAAGCTCACCAAAACAGTAATATACATAATTGATTTCACAATGGCGGCAGATCCCACAATAGAAGCCCCAGGTTAAGGGAGGGGGGAGGGGTGCAGATGACATCACAGTGTATGCTGGGATCCCTTGGGGATGGGAAATATTCTTGCCCTTTCCCCACATTCCCAAAAGGTTACCACTTCTGTTTGATGGCCTTGCAGTTCCCCCGATTTAAAATGACTGTTTCTGGGGGCGCCTGGGTGGCTCAGTCGGCTGAACGTCCGATTCTTGGTTTCAGCTCAGGTCATGATCTTACCGTTCATGAGTTCAAGCCCCACATCAGGCTCTGCACTGCCAGTGAGGAGCCTGCTGGGGATTCTCTCTCTGCCCCTCCCCTACTCATGCACGGTCTCTCTCTCTCTGTCTCTCTCTCTCTCAAAATAAATAAATAAAACTTAAACAAAACCCAAATGAGTAAACTGAGACTCTGAGATAGTCTATAAATTGGGCAGAGTTACAAAATTCAGATATAGACACCCCGGGATTAGAATTCAGCCCTCTCTGACTCCAAAGCCTGTGCCCGCCTCCCCTCCCACCTTTATGATACAAGGGAATATTGGTTGCTTTCTTCCCTGCACTTGATTTCATTGTGTGTGTGTTCATTTGGGATCTCCCAGAAGCAATTCTGAGATAAATATTTGGAAGCAGGTGGCTCATTCAGGACGTGATCCCAAGAAACACTGGTAGGGAAGTGGGAAAGGAAGACAGAGAACAGAAAGCAGCCAACACATTGTCTATTACTGAGTAGGTTGTCACCGTGGTTGACTGTCTCAGTCCTGCGGGGGAACTTTGGAAAATGAGTTATCCTGCCTGGGGTGGGGGTGGGGGGGCAAGAAAGCTGGGGCATTTTTTTTTAACTGAGATATAACTGATATATAACATTATATTCGTTTTAGGCGCGTAACATAATGATTCGATATTTGTCTCCCTTGCAAAATGATCACCACGGTAAGTCTAGTTAACATCTGTCACCTTCATAGTTACAAAAAAGAAATTATTTCCCTCAAGATGAGAACTTTCAAGGTCTACTCTCTTAAAGCTGGTCCATCTATATATCATCAATTCCTGTCCCTCATCTGTTGAAGGTCGCTGGGGGGGGTGGACAGGATAAAGTGTTAATTCCTGGGCATTCCAAGGCAAAGCTGCCCCTGGTGGTCAAAGCATGCCCTCAGCCTAAGAAATGAAGGTGCCGGAGGTAGAGGTCAGGCTGTTGTGCACTTCCGTGAGGGTGAGGGCATGTGAAGTGTAGACGCTTCCAGACCGCGGGCCTCTCCTGTGCCCAGGGTGCTGGCTAACTTGGTGTTCAGCACCAAGCCTCAAATGATGCCGATCTGGCTCTACAGGGAATCCAGACACCATCTCGCCAAAGCGTAAGGCTAGTGACCGCTTACAGTGACATACAAAAGCAAAATCTATGAAAGTTACTGGGGGGGGGGGGGCGGTATGAGAGAGGACACTTTGATTCCCTTAGATGCTGGGTTCCAGCCATTTATTCTGAACGCCGTAGAACACTCTTACAGGGCTCTCGCAGGTCTCTTAGCAATTAACACGTGTCATTAAAATCTTATCTACGATTATAGTCTCTAATCTAAATTCGAGCTTCGAGCTTCGAGCTTTGCCTGATCTTTTCTTCCCTGAACACAGGAGTAGTTCAGAGGCCTGTGAAATAGACAAACCCCGTAGGGGATTTGATATCCCAAATCACACTGAATATTTTACTGAGAGCTGAAACTTTCAAATGAATTCTTGCAAGGTAGTGCTCCTTTATACTGAAGCTCAACCTCAGAGGTTGATCTGCTGTTACTGTTAAATAGTCAGGCCAACACTTCTATTTTAGTAACAAAAAAATTTGCCTTGAAAGGAGCCAAAGAAGTAATAGGGCTCAATGACAGGACGAAAGGTCTGCCTGAAGCCATCGGAGCCACTTTGGAGACATAACACAGAAGGACATTTTCAAAGAAAACAAACTGACCCTACATTTCTAGGACTATTTAAAAAAACTCAGAGGGCTTTAGTATTTGAATATATAAATCTAAATGTAGCATTCTTTATGCATAACATTGTATGACTGGTCAAAAATGAGAAGTTAGGGGCGCCTGGGTGAACTCAGTTAAGCGACTCTGGGTTTCTGTTCAGGTCACGATCTCACGGTTTTGTGAGTTCGAGCCTCACGTTGGACTCTGCGCTGACATCACGGAGCCTGCTTGGGATTCTCTCTCTCCTTTCGTCTCTGTCCCTTCTTTCTCACACTGTCTCTGTCTCAAAAGCAAATAAATAAACTTGAAAATTTTTATTTTTTTTTAATGTTTATTTTTGACAGAGAGAGAGACAGAGCATGAGCGGGGGCGGGGTGGGGGGCAGAGAGAGAGGGAGACACAGAATCCAAAGCAGGCTCCGGGCTCTGAGCCGTCAGCACAGAGCCCGACGCGGGGCTCGAACTCACAGACCCCGCGATCATGACCTGAGCCGAAGTCGGACGCCCCACCGACTGAGCCACCCGGGCGCCCAGAAAATCTTTATTTTAAATGAGAAGTGAAAGTGTGCCATTTAAAAAGCGGATTTTCTTCCTAAGAAAAATGCCCATTCTTAATCATATAGGACACAACCATCGAGTTAAACACTCTCTGAGACTGAATTATACAGTTGTAAACAAGGCATCTTAGTGATTTTAAAAATTCTTCCGGGACATTTAGGGAAAGTATTAAGTCATCTCCTCAGGGAACAGAGTCAAGTTTTGGTCTGCAAACGACACCAGGTTTACATAAACAAGTAGTTGAGGCCGTAGGGGAATCTCTGATCTGTGACAACGATCTGCTTCTTTTTATACTGTGTTCACTCCTGTGTGTGCAATTTTATACAACAGGGATCCCATTTTACGTGTTGCCCTATGAGTTGTTATGTTTGCTGAGCAATACGTGATGGTATTTAGAAGTGGGATCATTGGGAGATGATCAGGTCATAAAGGTGGAACCCTCATGACTGAGGTTAGTGCCCCGATAAAGACATCCCAGGGAGCTCCCGGGTCCCTTCGTTACAGGACCGGGCTGGATCCCTGGCTGAGAAACCAAGCAGCACTCAGAGATCTTGGTGGATCGGAGATCTATTTACATCGAGGGGCCCAGAGGAGACGGTCTCTCCAAAGGTCTGAGCCCTGAGCGCAAGCGGGAGGGGTAATGTATGGTTTTGTTTTTTCTGCATTCGTGGCAAGCAGAGCGGGAAGAACCCAGAAGAGCAGGTCTCTGGGCAGGGACGGGAGTTTCCTTGTTAGCCCCGCTGGCCATCTTACGGTGTAACTTTATGTGTGTTCCCGACACCTTTGATGAGGTTTTTGGGGGTAAGAGTGGGGTTCGTGGGGTCCGGAGCCAACGGCCAAGAAAGAATTCTTGAAGACATCTTTGGTGCAGAAATGGTGATTTTGTTAAAGCACAGGGACGGGACCCGGGGGCAGGAAGAGCTGCCCTGGGACCATGAGGTGAGACTGGCTATATACTTGGGAGGGAGGTAAAGTCAAGGGGAAATTCCCAGTGAGGTTTTCATATGCTAAAGACCACTCACAGGGTACTGGGGGCCTACGTTATCAAGCTAAGGTTGTGTTTCCCTCTAGCAAAGCAGTAACATTAAGACAGTCGGAGTTCCTGGAGAAATGTTTTAGTCCGCCTGCCTCAAGTATCTGTCAGTGGGCCGCAGGTGATAAAGAAATTTAGTGCCATCTGCCATTTCCTTCTGCCTTTGTTTCCCACATCACTATGGAGGGGTGATGGAGACTTGTGTCCTGCGTGATATGACCTTTACCAGTTAACCATTGGTTTTTCCCCTTTCCTTTGTTTTTGGGCAGCCAGGAGTGCCCGAGGAATGTCACGCAGAGATCCCACCTGGTGGGCGGGGGGGGGGAGTTGCGGCCTGTCAGCTTGCCTTACGCTCCCTCATCACCTTCTGCTATGTTAGGACGCGTGAGGACAAAGGAAGAAAGTAGCTGCCAATGAACCAGAAAGCAGGCTCTCCCAGGACACCAACTCTGGTGCCTCGATCTTGGACTTCCCAGCCTCCAGAACTGTGCGAAATAAAGTTGTGGTTTATAAGCCACCTAGTCTGTGGTATTCTGTTATAGTTGACTAAGACAGATTTATTTAGCCCACAGACTCACGAAGAGATGCTCGACCTCACTCATGAGGGAAATGCCGATCAAAACCACAATGAGCTATCACCTTACAGCAGTAAGGAACCCTTACTGCTTACTTTTTTGATTCTAGTAAGGAACCCTCAGGCAGACATAGGAAGATGTCTGAAAACTGAGTAGAAGCTACCCGTCTGAAAAGGACACTTCTCTAAGGGAAATCTTCATTTGCAAGGGTGTCTCCCTCTCTGTCACAGGAAGAGGGAAATGACTGAACCTTTAGAAACTCTTAACAATGAAGAAGGCAATGACCTAAGTCTGCATAACAACCTTTGTTTACTGTGTTTTTCCTAGTAGCTTCCCATAACTTGCTAAAGATAGTGGGCAACACTATCCCCCAAGAAGAGGGACCACTGCAGGGCCCCTCGGTTGAACATCCAACTCTTGATTTTAGCTCAGGTCATGATCCCAGGGTTGTGGGATCGAGACCTGGCATTGGGCTCGGTGCTGAGTGTAGAGCCTGCTTAAGATTCTCTCTCTCTCTCTCTCTCTCTCTCTCTCTCTCTCTCTCTCCCCTCTCATCCACTCACCCTCTCTCTCACTTTTTCTAAAATAAAATGAAATTTAATAAGAGGGACCACTGCAGTGGGGGGTGGGGCAGTGGGGCTGGTTGTAATAGAAGAAAGACATTAGGCTCAACTTTGAATTAGTGGATGGAAAATTACCAGAGGAGGTAACATCAGGGGTAGGGAATATTCTGGCTAAACTAACTGGATAGGATTCCTGCCTTCAGGCAGGCCAGAGGTAGAAGACATTGAGGGTGGGGGATAAGGAATTTGACCTGATATTGAGAGTGGGGATTTTTGCTAAACTGACCCAGGAGGATTCTTATGAAAACTAATCTCACCGGACCAAGGAAAGAGCCCAAGGTCAGGGCCTAGTTGAGAAGAGAGCTCAGAGGAGTCTGACTCAAGTTTGGTCAAGGAGAGAGACTTTGTCAGAAGTAGGGGAGGCTGATACATTGGAGTTTGTTGGGGAGGAAGAAGTTCCTGAACCCTTCCAGGTCCTTGTAGCTGGACCTAGAATTAAATTAACAGGAGCCAGGGGCGCCTGGGTGGCTCGGTCGGTTGGGCGGCCGACTACGGCTCAGGCCATGATCTCTAGCTCTGTGAGTTTGAGCCCCGCATCGCGCTCTGTGCTGACAGCTCAGAGCCTAGAGCCTGGAGCCTGCTTCTGATTCTGTGCCTCCCTCTCTCTCTGCCCCTTCCCTGCTTGGTCTCTGTCTCTCTCTCTCTCTCTCAAAAATAATAAACATTAAAAAAATTAAATTAACAGGAGAAAATCAAATTTAATAGCCATTTGTATGGAGAATCCACACAGACATGGAAATTCCAAAGACAGTGAGGCAACATGAAGCTTATATAAGCTAAAGAGAAGGATAGGGGTCTGAGGATACAAAGGGGAGGAAGGCCATTAGCAAGGTGAAAGGAGATGCCTGGAAAAACAAGGTTGCCCTATTACGCAGGTGAGTTCCTCAGGTAAAGGGGAGTCTCTCTTAATAACTCTCTTCCTGGTACAGGCAGGCAGTTGGGGCAGGGGGGCGGGGTGCGGCGGTAAAGAGCTTTTCCTGAATCTGCTGAGTTTGGCTTGCTTTTAACTCAAAATAATCTTTAGGCTAAGCGGCCCATCTTGGGGCGGCCTGCCTTTGGCCCTTGCAACCTGGTACAGTTTTCATATAGATTCGCATTCCGAAAGGAAAAGATAATCTATTATTTCTCATTCAAGTGCATCTAAGCGCTTGAACGATGGTGAAGGTTTGTGTTAAGAAACGCGGTAAATCTGCCTTCGTGTGTAATTCAAATCTACGTCTAAGGGACTCATCCTCCACACTGTGGACCGTCGTGTTTCCTGTGCTTGCGAGCTATTTCTTGAAAACATCCCCACCTTCCATTTTTCTCTCTTCTTCGATAATTAAGCGCGTTCTTGATCTCTCCCAGCCGCTAGCTCAGGAAACGGGTGCTGCCACAGCCACCTGCTTTGTCCTGGAGTCCCTAAAGGGGCCGCACAAGTGGAAAGCATAGCTCCTAGCTGGGTTTTGCCAACACTGTTGCTGAACAAAGTCGGATAAACTCATCCCAAGAGAAGCCAATAATAACTCAAGAGATGAAGGTTTGGAAAAGACAATGGGAGACATTCATTTGGGGTGCAGGCAGCCGGGGGAGGGGGCAGACTCAAATCTTAACAACTGCCTCTCCGCCGGCAAGATGGACGCCCGGAATTTTATAGACAGAGGCCGGGGGGCGGGGGGTGTACACCCGAGAGAGCGGTCAGGGAACCCATGATGATGGGTGAGGGGTGCTATGTGTTCAGCCCATGATCCTGGGCAGGAATGGGGACATTGAGGTGTGGTCTAGTAGGCATTCAAATGCTATCAGGCCTTTTCTGGTCCGGTGGTTGGAAAGTTCCAGTCTTTGCAAAACATCTTTGCCCATGCCTCAGGAAAGTGCCATAAGAAATTAACACAATGGGTTTCAGTTAGAGCGTGAGTTAAGTGGTCTTGTCTACATGTGGTTTTAACTGTTGGGGTCTAGAGTTGAGCAAGAGGGCTCACTGACAATCACAATTCTTAAAGTTCAGTCCTTTCTTTTAAATCTTGGGCCTTTGAATTCTACTAAAGTGTGTTGCCCCTGTAAGTTAAATTTTCTTTTTTTTTTTTTAAATTTTTTTTAACGTTTATTTATTTTTGAGACAGAGAAAGAGAGGGTGAGAGAAGGAGAGGGGCGGAGAGAGAGGGAGACACAGAATGCGAAGCAGGCTCCAGGCTCTGAGCTGTCAGCACAGGGCCTGACGCGGGGCTCGAACTCACGAACCACAACTTCACGAACTGAGCCGAAGTCGGACGCGACCCAGGTTAAAGTTTCTTTTTTTTTTAATTTTTTTTTTAATGTTTATTTATTTTTGAGAGAGAGAGTGAGACAGAGCGTGAGCGGAGGAGGGCCAGAGAGAGGGAGACACAGAATCAGAAGCAGGCTCCAGGCTCTGAGCCGTCAGCACAGAGCCCGATGCGGGGCTTGAACCACGAACTGTGAGAACATGACCTGAGCCGAAGTTGAAAGCTAAACCGACTGAGCCACCCAGGCGCCCCTAAAGTTTCTTTTTAAGAGGAGTTACATAAAGATGAAATTGTCGGGGCACCTGGGTGGCTCAGTCGGTTGAGTGGCCGACTTCGGCTCAGGTCATGATCTCGCCGTCCATGGGTTCGAGCCCCGCGTCAGGCTCTGTGCTTTTGGCTCAGAGCCCGGAGCCTGTTTCGGATTCTGTGTCTCCCTCTCTCTGACCCTCCCCCATTCATGCTCTGTCTCTCTCTGTCTCAAAAATAAATAAACGTTAAAAAAAAATTAAAAAAAAAAAGATGAAATTGTCTGTCTGAAAGTTATTGAGGGATTTAACAGTCTTTTTGCCGTTTATGTCCGATTCCAGGTTCTTACCTCGTTGAGAGCAATCATACTGTTTTTTCTACTTCTTTTTTTTATTGTTTCTCTAAAAGAATTAACATTCTTACTGATGAGGGTACCAGAAAGTTGCCAGGAGTATGTGGTAGAGACTAAGGTGAGGCCAGTGAGGCATTGGGCCACCATGAGTGGTTAAATATACTTTTGACTGGAGGCCTGCTCTTTGGACCATCACTGACCCATTCTTTTGAACAGCGAGGTGGTCGCAATAAATGATGTTGACTCTAGGGGAAAAAGAGTTACTTCTTGAAGAATACGGGGCCTGCAAATATTAAAGGAACACTTGCTCTCACAGGGATTGTGGCCAACAACTCTCTCCAGTGGGAAGTGAATGAAGTCACAGCATCAATCTCCTAATTAGAACAGCCATAGCAATGGTCCCCAAGAGAGGAAGGCACGGCACAAAACCACCCAGGGAACTATACACATCATTTCTCCCGCTTTCCCTACTCGCCAGTCTGATGGGGGTAAGCATGGCCCAGGGGGAGTGGGAACAGGTAGTTTTGACAAGTTTCCCAGGCAACAGTGAGAGGCAGCTCTCCGTCACCCAATTGGGAATCACTAGGCAGAAGGAAGACCCAATATTATTGATGAAAGTTTGAAGTACATGCTGTCGGCTCTACCTCTAGGAATCTATTATGCAGAAATGTTTGCACGCTCATTCAAAGATAAATGCACAAAGATAGGAATTATAGCACTCTGTAATAGCAACGATAATAATAAAATAATAATAACAATAACAATCTTAAAGTCCATCAGTAGGACACTGGTTAAATGTACAGCTTAGCGCTACTGTGGAATTCTATCTCTTGGTTAAAGAAAACAAGCTAACACTTGGGGAGCCTGGGTGGCTCAGTCAGTTGGGCGTCCGACTTCGGCTCAGGTCGTGATCTCGCGGTTCGTGGGTTTGAGCCCCACGTCGGGCTCCGTGCTGACAGCTCAGAGCCTGGAGCCTGCTTCGGATTCTGTGTCTCCCTCTCTCTCGGCCCCTCCCCCTTGCTTGTGCTCTGTCTCTCTCTCTCTCTCTCTCTCTCTCTCTCAAAAATCAATGAACATTAAAAGGAATTTAAAAAAAGAAACCAAGCTAACTCTTCATGTACTAACATGGATTGATCTCCAAGGAATATATTTGCAGTCTCATATTCTACCACTGAGCTGTACCCCCTACAAGGAATATATTTGGGTGGAAAAAGCATGTTGCACAATAATATGTATAACGTGATATTTTTGTAAAACAGAATAACCAACCAAATTATGCGTATATGGGTTTTGGCGTATAAAAGGATTCTGGAGAGGCGCCTGATGGTCTAAGCATCAGTTAAGCATCAGTCTCTTGATTTCGGCTCGGGTCACCATCTCGCGGGGCGTGAGTTTGAGTCCCACGTCAGGCTCTGCGCTGACAGCTCAGAGCCTGGAGCCTGCTTGGGATTCTGTGTCTCCCTCTCTCTCTGCCCCTCTCCCACTGGCGCTCACGTGTCCTCTCTTTCTGTCTCAAAAGAAATAAATAAATTTTAAAAAAGATTTGAAGAAAGAATTCTGGAAAGAGGTACATAAATTCTTTTTTTTTAAGTTTATTTATTTTGAGAGAGAGAGAGAGAGCACACATGCACCAAGAGTGGGGAGCGGTCAGAGACAGAGGGAGAGAATCTCAAGCAGGCTCCACATGGTCAGCACAGAGCCCAACGTGGGGCTCAAACTCCCAAACTGTGAGATCATGACCTGAGCCAAAACCAAGAGTCGGACACTCAACCGACTGAGCCCCCCAGGAGTCCTGAGATACATAAATTCTTAACACTGGTTATTCATGAAGACGGGAGCAGAATAGGGTGGAATTTTCAACTTTTTAAATGGACCTTGGCATTTGTCCTTTTTTTTTTTTTCCACAACTCTTATTTTTTTTTTTTTCTGCCCAGTGGAAAAAATGAGTTGAAACAACAATGCCCGAATAAGTGTTGTTTTTTTTGTTTTTCTTTTTGTTTTTCTTTTTGTTTCTGTTGGCCTCACATGGACCTCAGTCTAGCTCCTCTCATTCATACCCACACTCATCATGTGACTCATGAATAAGGAGAAAGAGGCAAGAGTTCAAGGTGTTCCACAGGGGAAAGTGAAAGGGAAGGGTCACGAGGCATCTGTAGTGTGACAGGCCACTCTCTGCTAGACAATGTATACATGTCACTCAAGACAACCCTGAGAGATGGCATCTTACAGATATTTTCCAAACCCATCGCCATCTCTGTGTTTTGAATACGGCTTAAGACGTGAACTTGACTTAGGAGTCATTTCATCCTTTGGCCAGGCCTTCCTAATCTCCCATTGGGATTGGCCAACATCCTTCTAACTGGACTCAATATCTTCTGCTTCAACTCCCTTCAGTCTGCCCCCAGAGATTTTTTTTTTTTTTTTAACATATACCTCATCATATCTCTCTTGCTTGAAATTCTTCAAGGATTAAATATTACCCACAGGACAACATCACCATTCACAAGCCTAGTTCCCAAGCCCCTTCACGGTCTCACCCCTGACAATCTTTTCGGTTCCATCGCCCGCCATGAGTCCCACCCTTTGGCAAAGTGTTTTACCAGGCTACTGGCAATTCCTTGAGCGTGCCATTCGGTTTCATTCTTTGGGTCATCGTATATGCAGAATATTGGGGGTTCTCTGATGAATTCCTATTTATCTTTCAAGATGAAATTCATGTATCTGAAACTTTTTCTGACTCAACTGCACCCTCTGCTTATTCCACGCCCCGTGAAATGGTTCAGAATGAGCCTCCTCAGAATGTGCCACTTTGACATGTGGATTATTTTCAGCTAAAGACAATCAAGACCCAGAAGACTCGGGAAGAGCTTTTTACTTCCCCTTCGACTGCCTCTAGGCAGGCATTGTCACCAGGGATAACCACAAAGAGTCTGGACTACGTGTGGTAAGCTGTGGGGAGCTCGCCAGGGCCGATTTGGTCAAAGTCGTCTCCATGTTCCACTGTCTCTGCATGGCATGACTGACATTTTTTTTTACCTGACATTTCCTCATCCCATCTTCCTATGAATTTTCTTCCTCCTCTTTCAAGCCCCAGACTCCTACTCCCTTCTCCCTAGCTCAGGATGGCATAGAAGTCTCAACTGCCCGACTGTCTTTGAGCCCCTCATGTCTTTGTGGGGCTCCCATAAGTACAAAATTAAACTTGCTTGGGGCGCCTGGACGGCTCTGTCGGTTAAGTGTCCAATTTGGGCTCAGGTCATGATCTCACGCTTCGAGAGTTCGAGCCCCGCATCGGGCTCTCTGCTGTCAGCATGGAGCCCTCTTCAGATCCTCTGTCCCTCCCCCACTCGGGCTCTCTCTCTTTCTCAAAAATAAGCATTTATGGGCACCTGAGTGGCTCAGTGGGTTGAGCATCCGACTCTTGGTTTCTGCTCAGGTCATGATCTTGCGGTCCGTGAGTTCAAGCCCCGTGTCGGGCTCTGTGCTGGCAGTGTGGAGCCTGCTTGGGATTCTCTCTCTCCCTCTTTCTCTGCCCCTCCCCCGCTTGCACGACCTCTGTCTCTCTCCAAATAAATAAACTTAAAATAGTAATCTAACTTTAAAAAAAAGTAGGGGCGCCTGGGTGGCTCAGTCAGTTAAGCGGCCGACTTCGGCTCAGGTCATGATCTCGCGGTCTGTGAGTTCGAGCCCCGCGTCGGGCTCTGTGCTGACCACTCAGAGCCTGAAGCCTGTTTCGGATTCTGTGTGTCCCTCTCTCTGACCCTCCCCTGTACATGCTCTGTCTCTCCCTGTCTCAAAAATAAAAATAAAACGTTAAAAAAAATTTTTTTTAAAGTAAAAAAAATTAAACTTGCTTTTCTCCTATTCATCTCTCTTATGTCAATTTAATTAACAGACCAGCCAAAAGCACCTAAAAGGGTGGAATAAAAAGTTGTCCTCTTCTACGCCCGTGTACCTGATGTTTTCTAGGTATTTGTATTTTTTTAAATCTGTTTGACTTTCCTACTAGACTCGTAATTCCTTGAGGATAAGTGACCTTGTTTGTTTTCTTTATTATTTGTGTGCCTGACACCTAGAAGGCATACGACGTACATTAAATAAATGTTTATTCCGTGAATAAGTAAAGAATAAGTACATAATCAATCAGAATAAGTTTTATGAGGGTGAAGATTTGAAGTCATTGAAATTGAAGGCAATTGATCTATACGATTTGGGCATCAGATAATATGGGAGAATTCTCAGGAAGTGGGGCTTTTATTTGGATAAGATGCGATTATCACCGATTTCAAATACTTTCCTGCCTGGGAAACCCAGAAAGAGAAGTAAAAAATCAGAACCATAAGCAAACTAAAAATGTAGTTACCGTTCCACACAACAGATGAGGTGTTCACTTGAAAGAAACAAATGTGACTGGATTGAAAAAGAAATGTTCAGGGCTGTGTTTTACTGTTCTCTCCCTGAGTTCCTACATGTGGCAAACCAATATTAAGACCTGGCGTAGTGAATTTTAACGGCTGAGGGATGATTCTAGAATAGAACGTTGATGGTAGGCCTTAATACTTTCTTGTAATTACTCATCTGGTTAGGGATTTCTAAATGCATTAGCCATAAAGGAAAGCCTCCAGACAAACATTTGCAACTAAAATGTTTAGGCTGTCTTAGGTACTTACGACTGTTTTAAATATACGTGCACACACACGCCCGTGAACACACCCTCAAAGCTGAAATATATGTTGATTCGATTATGTGAATAGACCTTTGCCTCACATCTTTCTTTTTTTAAGCTTTTTTGTTTGTTTGTTTTGTTTTTTTTAATTTTAAAGAGAGAGAGAGAGGAGGGCGTCTGATTTCAGAGTAAGCATCTGACTTCAGCTCAGGTCACGATCTCGCGGTTCACGAGTTCCAGCCCCACGTCTGACAGCTCAGAGTCAGGAGCCTGCTTTGGATTCTGTGACTCCCTCTCTCTCTGCCCCTTCCCCACTCGCACTCTGTTTCTCTATCCCTCTCAAAAATAAATAAGCATTAAAAAAAATAAAGAGAGAGAGAGAGAGCACGTGCGAGTGGGGGAGAGGGACAGAGGGAGAGAATCATAAGCAGGTTCCATGCTTAGTGCAGAGCCCGACATGGGGCTCGATCCCACAACCCTGGGATCATGACCTGAGCCGAAATCAAGAGTTGGATGCTCAACTGACTGAGCCACCCAGGCACCCCTGCCTCAGATCTTAAAAGACTGGAGTAATGATATAAACTATGCAGAAAACGAAAAATACTCATGGGAAAATCTTACCCTCAGTACAGAAAAGAGTTAACACAGAATGTCTAACTGCTTATCCTCAGAGAGGGCTGCTTTCAAGGCTGGCCCATGGCTGGAGTCTGGGAACTCGACTTTCAGGAGGGTTCCCACCATTTCCAGAAGTGATCAGCGGTTCGATGTGCCCAGTTTGTGCAAACATTAAGGTTTATGCTGAACACCTGCTTTGTTTTCCGAGAGGCTGGAATTTGGGTACGTGCCAGGCAAGGGGTGCCTACGTGACCACCGCCGAATAGAGACCCTGGGCACTGAGTCTCTAACGAGCTTTCCTGGCTGGGAGCATCTCACGCACGTTGTCATGACTCGTTTGTGACTCCATTGGGAGAGTACTCTTGGAAAATTGCCTCTGGTCTCCTTTGGACTTGGCCCCATGACTGTTTTCCCTTTGCTGACTGTGTCTTGTGTCCTTTCCCTGTGATAAACCCCAGCCATGAGTACAACGCTGAGTCCTACGAGTCCTCTCAGTGAATCATCAAACCCGGTGGTAGTCTTGGGAGACCCCTGACATGCCCTCAGACACCCGATGCGGACGTTTTCGTGACCTCATTGGAAAATTATTCTTACTGGATATTCTCAGACCCTCTCGCAGTGCATCTTTTTCTTTTGGCGCACTGCAAATACCCTGTTAAAACAGAGCCTGCTTATTTCTTTTTTCAATATTTCCTGGTCACACACATAGTTCTACAAAACCAAATATGGTTAAAAGTCGAAATTGCCTTCCAAAGAAGCCAGCTCGCTCTGCATAGACTTGAAGTACCTGAATATTGTAATTGACTTAATGAGAAAGTCTGTAGGTTTGCACAGCCCTTTGGGGATATTCTGTTTTGATGTCAAGGCACCTGACTTGACTTTCTTAAAAGCGAGGTTTCCTTTTCTCTCCTTTCCACCTGGCAAATCCCTGCTGGGCCTTCAAGATTCGGTTCAAATGTCACCTCTTCGGTCCAGCTTTCTAAACTCCCCCAAGCTAACTGAGTCCTTTATTTATCAGTTTCCACATTGTATTTTATGCCTTCCTCTTCCGCAGACTCATCATGTCACTTTATGATTGGTTATCTCTCGGGGCACCTGGGTGGCTCAGTCGGTTGGGCGTCCGACTCTGGACTTCGGCTCAGGTCATGATCTCACAGTTTGTGAGTTCCAGCCCTGCGTCGGGCTGTGCACTGACAGGGAGGAGCCTGCTTGGGGTTCTGTCTCCCTCTCTCTCTGCCCCTCCCCACTTGCTTTCTATCTCTCCCTCAAAATAAATAAAAAGAAACTTAAAAAAAAAAAAGATTGGCTATGTCTCTCTCTTCTGAACTTTAAGGTTCAAGACCAGGTGTTTCCATCCACCGATTCCCAGATTATACCTTAGCATGTGACAAAAAGCAGGTACCCAGAAACAGTTTATCACATAATATTTGAATGAGTCGCCAGTCATCTATTGGCTTCATCGCTGAATTTAAACATATTTATGTTTGTGGGATCTTACATTGGTTGTGGCACTCGGAGGTATAATTGAATGGGATCGTAGTTTTGAAAATTTCCTGAAAAGTATAAAGTACTACATTGTTCTTGGTTATTATTATTCGTCACCATCATGGTTGAGAGTTTGTATTATTATCATAAAAACTACAAGTCTTGGTATTTTGAAAAAAAAATTTTTTTAACGTTTATTTATTTTTGAGACAGAAAGAGACAGAGCATGAACGGGGGAGAGTCAGAGAGAGAGGGAGACACAGAATCTGAAACAGGCTCCAGGCTCCGAGCGGTCAGCACAGAGCCCGACGGGGGGCTCGAACTCACGGACCGTGAGATCATGACCTGAGCCGAAGTTGGACACTTAACCGACTGAGCCACCCAGGCACCCCAAGTCTTGGTATTTTGAAAACATGAACTTGAGAATCACTGTTCTAGCTCTTGGAAAGTGACCAAATATGATCACAGAGGGAACAAGTAAGAGAGCAGAACGTGCCACACCAAAATGTGCCTCTCTGGCGTAAGGATTGTTTTAGGCTGCTTATTTTTCAGAAACCGCGGACCCGGAAGAAGCTCTGAAATCCAAGCCAAAGCGACCCGCTTATAAGAGGCGTTGACGTGTATAAGGGAACTCTCCACTTGGAAGGGTGTCTGCCTCTCTGTACCAGGAAGGCAGTGAATTAAATCTGCATAATCGGGGCGCCTGGGTGACTCAGTCCGATGAACGTCGCAACTTCTGCTCAGATCATCATCTCACGGTCCAGGAGTTCGAGCCCCGCGTTGAGGATAGCGCAGAGCCTGCTTTGATTCTCTGTCTCCCTCTGTCTCTGCCCCTCCTCTGCTAGCACTCTCTCTCTCTCTCTCTCTCTCTCTTAAAAATAAACGTTAAAAATAATTTTTTTAGATCTGCATAATGACCTTACCCTTGTTTACTGTGTTTTTCCTGGTAACCTCACATAACTGGGTCCCCCTGCACCCCAAAATGTGTCTTGTTTTAGCCGAAGGTGATATTTTAAGGTGGTGGCTTCCACCATTTGGGGGAGTTACTCCATTTGCCTGGGTCTCGGCTGTGTGTACGGAAGGCACACACGTTATTAACTGTTTGTTTGTCTTTCTCCTGTTTCTTGAGATTTTCTCTTTCGTGTCTTTTTAGGACCCCATCCTGTTACCCACCTTCCAGTTTCACTGCTCTTTCTCTACCTTCTTCTCTGGCTTGCCTTTTCCCTCCCACCCCTTAAGCGTGCTAATTACTCCTGGCTTGAGATCGTTGAGCTATGTGGCTATATCGTCTAAAGTGACCTCTTGAGGCGCATGAGTGTCTCAGTCGGCTAAGCATCCGACTCTTGGTTTCTGCTCAGGTCATGATCTCATGGTTCGTGGGTTCAAGTCCCGCATTGGGCTCTGACAGTGTGGATCCTGTCAGGGATTCTCCATCTCTCTCTCTCTCTCTGCCCCTCCTCCACTCGTTCTCTCTCTCTCTCTCTCCCAAAATAAACAAATAAACTTAAAAAAATTAACTAAAGTCACCTCTTAAGTCTCCATTTACTCTTGGTATGACATAAACATCACAACCACTGTGTATCTCACAGTGACGGGCACATCATCACCTTTCGTGAAAAATACTTGACAGAATGAATGAGCACATCTGTACCAGAATGTAAGTTCCTGCAAAGCAGAGACAGTGGCTCTCCTACACTGTGTTCTGTAATGTTCCCCTGAAGTAATCCTTCAATTAGGTGCATCTGTTAAATTCTATTGATTGCAATCAAACTTTTTGCATGGGAGCATCTGAATGCAGCAGAAAGCTTATTTCAGGATTTAAGAAATATTTGCATCACTTTTAAGGAGCTTATTAAATTCTAAAAAGAGCCAATTTAAAAGCCTTTTTACTGAACCAAGAGCGAAAGTAATGAAAACCAATTTTGCAAAGTTAAAAACACAGCGCGGCTCTTAATAATAATTGTTTTTGAACTCCCCATTGCTTAACTCAATACATTTTGTTTCTGAGTAAAAACTTTCCTTTCCTCCTGGGAACGCTTTAACCAATCCCAAAGTTACACAGTAATTGAAGTTGTTAACCACTCTGCCAAATGCAGATCATTTGCCTGGGAGTTTGAATCGCTTTTAAAAGCTAATATTGTTCATGGTGCAGAAAAATTCACGGATGGCCCAGAATATTCCTGCAGGTTCGCTTCGGTTTTGTTTTTTTTTTTCTCAAGTTGAAGTAAAGTGTTATTTAAGTTTCTATATTTTATTAGATACAGCACATCTAATCCAACTGTATTCTTATGAGATCATTTCAGGGTATTGCTATTGTTACATTCTCTGTCTCTGTCATGGGATCTGCAGATTCCAGCTCTTTCCAAGCGATGGGACTCTGGGGGATTTGTAGCTTCCTTCTTTGTACTTTGATGTATTCCTGGGGGGGGGGAGGGGGGAAACCTTTTCTAATAAAGAGCATTTCTCATTTTTATAAAATCAATAGGTCATTACTTGATTTAAAGAAATTTTCTTTCTGCGGTTCAGTTCCAGTTCAGACGGTAAACGTGTGTCGAGTTTCTACTATAGGCTAAGATACACCATTGAGTAAGGTGGGGTCTCTTCCCTTAAGGAGCCTTCAGCTCAGTTGGAGAGAAAAATACACACGTGGACAAGACTATGTATGCTGCTGGTATGCAAGGGGGACCATGAGAACAGTAGAGATGTTCTCTTGGAAGAGAGAGCCCCTGGGCATGACAAGGAGGGCAGACAGTAACTGACCAGGAGGCTAGGGGCAGGAAAGGCAGAGGACACAGCATGAACAAAGATCGAGAGATAATAAGTAGCAGGGTTTGTGAGGCGTGCTGCAAGCCTCACTGGAATTGCTGGTGAAAGATGTGCTGGGCCCAGTTAGTATGGAAAGATACGAGACAGCTGTCCAAAGACCAGCTCAGGAAGGGCTTTTTTTTTTTTTTTTTTTTTTTTTGCCGTTCCAAGCCAGCTACGCCACGCTATACAGCTTGGCAGGAAACGAGGCCCCGTGGAAGGGTTTTAAAAAAGAAAGCGACAGTGGGGATATAAATTGATTCAGCCACGATGGGAAACGGTATGGAGGTTCCTCAAAAAATCAAACACGCAATTACCATGTGATCCGGCAATCCCACTTCTGGGTAGATTTCCAAAGGATAGGAAAACAGATATGGAAAATACATCTGCGCTCTCATGTGGATCGTAGCATTATTCACAAGGCCAAGACATGGAAATAACCGAAGTGTCCATCCATGACCGAATGAATGGATACAGAAGACGTGGTACATATATACATATATATATACGTGTATATACGTGTATATATATACAATGAAATCGTGTATATATATATATATACAATGAAATCGTTTTCAGCCATAAGAAAGAAGGAAATCTTGCCATTTGCAACAACATGGATGGACCTCAAGGGCGTTAGGCTTATGGAGATAAGCCAGATAGAGAAACACAAATATTGTATGATATCATCTATATGCACTATCTAAAAAAGCTGAGCTTATAGAAACAGAGAGTAGAATGGTAGTTACTGGAGACTGGGGGCGGAGGGGGGGGGAGAGCAACTGGAGAGATGCTGATGAAAGGGTACAGACTTGCAACCAGAGGATGAATAAGTTCTAGATCGAATACACAGCATCGTGATTATAGTCAACGATACTGTATTATATACTTCAGAGACTAGCAAAGAGATTAGATCCTTCTTTCTCTTTTCCTTCCTTTCTTCCTTCCTTTCTTTCCTTCTTCCTTCCTTCCTTTCCCTCTTTCTTTCCTTCTTTCCTTCTTCTTTTATTTCTTCCTTTCCTTCTTTCTTTCTCCCTCCCTCCCTCCCTCCTCTTTCTTTCTTTCTTTCTTTCTTTCTTTCTTTCTTTCAAAGAGACTACATCTTAAATGCATTCACCACAAAAAGGAAATGGTAATTATGTCCTATGAAAGAGCTATTAGCTAAAGCTATGGTCGTAATTGTATTATAATACGTAAATGTATCAAATCAACGTGTCGTATGCCTTAAACATACACAATGTTATATGTCAATTTTATCTTAAAAATAATTTCCGAAGTTAAAATTAAAACCAAAAATAAAAATAATTTTTCTTCCTTTTTTTTAAAAATGTTTATTTATTTTTGAGGGAGAGAGACAGAGCGAGAGCGTGGGAGGGACAGAGAGAGAGGGACACACAGAATCCGAAGCAGGCTCCAGGCTCCGAGCTGTTAGCACGGGGCCCAACTCTGGGCTTGAACCCATGAACCGTGAGATCATGACCTGAGCTAAAGTTGGACCCTTAAAATAAAAATAAATTTTAAAAATAAAAAAAAAAGGGGCGCCTGGGTGGCTCAGTTGTTAAGCATCTGACTTTGGCTCAGGTCATGATCTCATGATTTGTGAGTTCGAGTCCCACGTTGGGTGAGCTTGAGCCCTGCTTTGGGTTAAAAACACAAGCCCCACTTTGCGGGAGCCCTGCTTCTCTCTCTCTCTCTGCTTCTCGTGGTATTCTCTCTCTCTCTCTGTCCCTCGCTCACTTGCGCCCTGTCTCTCTTTCAATAAGTAAATAAATAAAAACTAAAAAGAGAAAAAAGAAAGCGACAAGGTCAGATTTGCAATCTAGGTAATTCATTCAGGCGGTCCTGGGTATGGATCTGGAGTTGGCACGACTAAGAAGCTAACACCCAGTTGGGAGACTTCTGCAATGATCCATAGAAAAGGTGGCTCGAACGAACGCAGAGGAAGCAAGGGTAGAGAAATGGGTGGCGGGTTTGCGGTATATTTAGTAGGCAGAATTACCAGGGCTCAATGTTTGGTGGGTGACAGAAGACTTCTAGGATAATCCTTGGGTTTCTGGCTGTGTGCCCTTCGGTAGACGAAAGAGAACACTTCAGGGGAAAGACTGATGAGATGTGTTTGGGCCTATGATTAAACCTATGAGGTCAGGTAAGATCAATCAAAAAGCAGTACACAGGGGCGCCTGGGTGGTTCAGTCGGTTAAGCATCCGACTCTTGATTTCGGCTCAGGTCATGATCTCACGGTTCATGAATTTAAGCCCCGAGTTAGGGTCTGCACTGACAGCGTGGAGCCTGCTTAGGATTCTCTCTGCCCCACCCCTGCTCATGAGCACGTGCTCGTGCTCTCTCTCTTTTCTGACTCTCTCTCTCTCTCTCTCTCTCAAAATAAAGAAACATTAAAACAAAAGCGGTATGCGATGAGGCTCCTGGCTGGCTCGGCCAGTAGAGCACGTGACTCTTGATCTTGAGGTCGTGAGTTCGATCCCCCCACTGGGGGTAGAGATTACTCAACGTTTGTTTTTTAATATTAGAAAAAAAAAAAAAAGAAATAAAGAAAAGAAAAGAAAGCCACATGTGATGAGTTACGGACTGAAGGTGGCACCTTAGAAAGAATCAGTAGAGTGGGCAAGGAGCATGAAGGTGACCGAGAAACCAACATCCAGGAGAGTGAACAGAGGACCAGGAGAGGGCAACGCTACTGAAGCAAGGGCGCTGGAGACTTTCCAGAAACAACTAGTCAACAGGGTCAAATGCCTCAGGACAATCCAGAAGGTAAAGGAGGGAAAATGTCCATTAGGTTTGGCAGTTAGAGGGTCATTTGTAACGCTCGTTGGGGCAGGGGGAGAGTAGATATTCTAACCCTGGTCTGTGAGAGGGCACACCTCTGATTGACCAAGCTGCTTTGTATCTCCATTGCTGGTGGGTGGATTGTTTCCGAGTCTTCCGTGTCACTGAGGAACAGCCCGTGGAAGATTCCAGCCTTGTTTGGGCCTAACTCACTGAGCCCTCCAGGCGCCCCTGATTTTTTTTTTTTTTTAAGTGAACTCTACCCACTAGTCTCCTGGTTACCAAGGTCGAGAAATGATCCAACCTGCTTCACAGCATCGTCTCCATTTGGGGACCCCGGGGGGTTCCTAACTGCCTTCGAGTCCAGCTATATATTGGAAAGAAGTCTGTGCCAGTAAATAGACAGAAAGACAGCGAAAAGGAATTTGTTGTATTTTTATCCAGGCTTTACACACGTCCCCTAGTTGGGGGTTTTAAAGGATATCTATTGTCATGTATTTCCAGAAATGGAAACCTAGATCTTTTTCTGAACATTTAAATACCCGGCATTTACATAGAATTTTTCCTTAGCCCCACAGCTTTCTTATTTTGTTCCTTTATCACCTTATCTTTTTTTTTTTTTTTTTTTAGTAAGTTTTAACTTTAACTCCAGTTAGCTAACATACAGTGTTGTAGCAGTTTCAGGTATCTCCTTATTATGAGCTTTTCGTGGTACTAGGTTCTTTTAAAATACTCTGGGAGGGGCGCCTGGGTGGCTCAGTCGGTTGAGTGTCCAACTTCGGCTCAGGTCATGATCTCGCGGTCCGTGAGTTCGAGCCCCGCATCGGGCTCTGTGCTGACAGCTCGGAACCTGGAGCCTGTTTCGGATTCTGTGTCTCCCTCTCTCTCTGATCCTCCCCCGTTCATGCTCTGTCTCTCTCTGTCTCAAAAATAAATAAACGTTTAAAAAATAAAAAAATAAAATACTCTGGGAATTTTCTCCTATTCCTTGTCATGTTGTATCCTTCGTTCCATATGATGCTAAATTCAATTTTCCGGTATTTTACTTAGGATTTTAGCATCTATGTTCATAAGTGAGATTGACCCGTAGTTTTTTTCTTATTCTCTTCTCCCTTCCCTTCCTCAACTCTTCCTTCCCTTCTTTCTTTCATAGCACTCTTTTTGTCTGCTTTGGGTTATGCTAGTCACCATTACAGGAAGAGAGCTGGGAGCTCCTGGGTGGCTCAGTCAGTCAAGCATCCAACTCCGGCTCAGGTCATGATCTCGCAGTTCATGAGTTCGAGCCCCATGTCGGGCTCTGTGCTGGCAGCTCGGATCTGGAGCCTGCCTCGAATTCTGTGTCTCCTTCTCTTTCTGCCCCTCCTTCACTTGCACTTTGTGTCTCTCTCAAAGATAAATTAAACGTTAAAAAATTTTTTTAATTGTTTTTAATGTTTTATTTATATTTAAGAGAGAGAGAGTGTGTGTGAGCGGGGAAGGAGCAGAGAGAGGGAGACACAGAATCTGAAGCAGGCTCCAGGCTCCAAGCTGTCAGCGCAGAGTCCGACGCGGGGCTCGAACTCACAAACCGTGAGATCATGACCTGAGCCAAAGTCGGATGCTTAGCCAACTGAGCGATCCAGGTACCCCTAAAAAAAATTTTTTTTTTTTTAAAGAAAGAGAGTTGGAAATTTTATAAGTTCATTAACAGTATAGCAAGGAGAATATCTGTTATTTAAAGGTTTATCTCCTTGAAGAGATATCTTTTATTAAACTCTTTGGGCTTGGTGAGTTTCGAGCAGTAGATCTTGGATTGTCTTTTACATTTCTTCAGTGGTTGTTTATATGCCTAAATTACTACTCTCTCAGCCTCCGATCATTCCATTTGTAATACAAAATTCAAGAATAAAGGGTCCTTTTTCCGCGCCAGTTATGTGCTGGCTACAATGTTCAGCGCTTTACGTATATTTCTCACGTACTCCTCATGACCATCTTTTTTTACAGGTGAAAAACTACAGCGCAGAGAGGCTAAGTGATTTTCCCAAGATCACCCAGCTCGTAATACTAGTAGAGGTGCTGGGATTTGAACATGTCTTTCTTTCTCTAAATCTTGTCATTTCCACGAAGTCATTTGGCTTTATAACATAGCAGTGGTCGTAAAGGGGGCTGCTGTGCAAGATTTATTCTTCACTTCTCCGCTTTGCATCATTTCTATCTCCCGTCAGAGAACTCATTTTCCATTTCAACAGTCACCTCTGTGTAATTTACTCCTCAATATTCTGTCCTCAATCCTAACATCTGCTTTAAATGCCCTTGAACGCTAATATCATAGATGTGGCCCACCGTTCACCGTTCAGAGTCACGGTCGCATCGTAGTTACGTGCAAAGGCCTTGGACGTGAGTTGTCAGGGTTTGAATTCTAGGTCTACCACTTACCAGCTGAGTGAGGGAAGTCGCTCACACTCTCTGTGCCTACATTCCCATGTAGAAGAAGAGAATAAGATAAGTTTGCTGTTGTGTCTCAAATACTTCATTTTGTAACTCATCTTTTCAGCCTCTCTCTCAAAGCACATCTTTCCTCTGTTTACCCCCCACCTCCCTATAATAAAAGCTATATCTGGGGGCGCCTGGGTGACACAGTCAGTTAAGTGCCTGACTCTTGATCTTGGCTCAGGTCATGATCTCGCAGTTCGCGAGTTTGAGCCCCTCATCAGGCTCTCTGGGGAGCCTGCTTGGGATTCTGTCTCTCCCTTTCTCTGCCCCTCCCCCACTTGTGCTTGCTCTCTCTCTCTCACTCTCAAAATAAATAAATAAACTTCAAAAAAAATTTAAAAAGAAACCTATATCTGGGCTCTTTCTTGTTTCATCAGACCCTAGAACCCTTCCATGATGTGTTTTGAATCTATCCGTCTGTTTCCAATTTCTCGGCTGCCACACTTTACCTATCGTCTGGATTACTTTTAGAACTTTTGTTTTTCCTCTACTTTCAGGCCTTTTCTTTCTTTTTTCTTTTCTTTCTTTGAGAGAGAGCACGCGTGCAAGCAGGGGGAAGGAACAGAGGGAGAGAGAGAATCTCAAGCAGACTCCATGGTCAGCGTGGAGACTGATGTGGGGCTCGATCCCATGACCCTGGGATCATGGCCTGAGCCAAAATCGAGAGTCGGGTGTTCAGTTGAATGAGCCACCCAGGCACCCCAGCCCTTTTCTCTTTTAATCCATCCAGTCTTTTCTTCACATAGTACACTTTGACTATTTCCCGCATGTCTGTGATTTTTTTCTTATTAAACATTTTTTCTGATGATGATGAATTATCAAAAATCCATCTCCTATACAACAGAAAAAATTAAAGACTCCTAAACTTCCCCCGGGACATAACCACCATTCACAATTTGGTGCACATGTTATTTAATACTATATAGAACCATTATTAAAATTAGGTGCATATTTTCTTTATTATACCTAACCACTACTAACATTTTGGTGCATATTTCCACTATTAACAGTCTGTGCATATTGTATGTAATATTTTACATAACTGCTATTACCGCTTTGGTACATATTCTATTTAATATGGTGCATAAAGCTTTTCAACATTATCTCTTAACCATGTACATTGTTGACGTATTTCCATGGTAGTGATATAGATGGATATTATTATTTTTTAAAATCGGGGGCACCTGGGTGGCTCAGTCGGTTAAGGATCTGACTTTGGCTCAGATCATGATCTCGTGGTTCATGGATCTGAGCCCCACGTCAGGCTCTGTGCTGACAGCTGGAGCCTGGAACCTGCTTCAGATTCTGTGTCTCCCTCTCTCTCTGCCCCTCCCCTGCTCACGCTCTCTCTCTCTCTGTCAAAAATAAACATTAAAAAAGATTTAAAATTGGTCTTATTAAATATCGATTGAACACAAAAGAGTATTTATGAAGCATGTGTAAGGTATAACGCATTTTCATACAATGAACACTCATATTCATACCACTCTGTTTAAGAAAATAGAACATTATTGAGATGCCTGGGTGGCTCAGTTGGTTGAATGTCCGACTCTTAATTTCGGCTCAGCTCATGATCCCGGGGTTGTGGGATTGAGCCCATGACAGGATCCTCACTGGGCTTGGGGCCTGCTTAGAATTCTCTCTCTCCCTCTCCCTCTGTCCCCCCACCCCCACTTGCACTCTCACTCTCTCTCTCAAAAAAACAAACCGAAACAAGAAAGAAATAGAACAGTATTATCACCTTTGAATTCCAGTTCCCTTCCTTCTCAAATGTAACCCTTATATAGTTCCACTCAATGTATCCTTGCTTTTCATTGTAGATTGCATATACGTTTCTGTAACTGAACAAGATATTATTTGCTGCTGCATGGGTTTGAAATGCATATAAACAGATTATTCCGTATATTGTCTTCTGCAACTTGATTTCCCCCCTTCACTCTATGGCTGTTTTGGGATTTTGACTGGAATCACAGCCATTTTCTCCCTGTCTTGCCCATCTTTTGTTAGATTTATTCCTGGATACATGTTATTATTTTTTTTTTTTTTGGTGTTATTCTAAATGGCCTTTAAAAAGTTAGTTTTCTAGCTGTTTGCTGTTGGTAGATAGAAATGCAATGCATTTTTTAAAAATGGAACTGCTTATTTAAAATCTGGAAACAGGAAAGCAACGCATTTACTGTTTATGCGCTATATAGCTGTGGTGAAATTTTATAAATATGGTCGGGATCGATGGACACGAATTTCAGGATAGTATTATTTGGAGAGGCAGAAAGAACAGGATCAAGGAGAGTCACAAAGAGGACATTATGATATTTATTTTTTTTTGAGCAAATATGGCTAAATATTCAGATCTGCTTAGGCTAGCCAGCAGGTGTATGAGTGATGGTTTTATTATCCCCTGCACCTTTTGAAATAGGTCAGAATTTTAAAAATAAAATGCACAATGTTGACTATATGCTTGGGATAATTCGCTTTTATGATGGAGGACCTCAGAATCCATTAATTCCATTGATTATTCTAAACTGGGTGTCAGATGTGATTGTTCTCTGTGCCCTGCGATCGAACAAATGAACCAGCCACGAAACACCAAAGATACTACATTAGAATCCGAATTTCTGAATTTTCTTAAAAAGTTAGAAAATATGACAACACTCTATTTCCCTGCGGCGATGGTCAATTAGATATGAATAAGCAGTGTCTGCCTGTTTGTTTATTGACTGTGTGTTATGAAAAATTTCAAACATTCTCAAAGACAGAAGAGCATAATGAGCTCACAGACACCCAGTCTTGAAATGTAATCATTGGTGACTCGTGGCCAATTTTGATATATCCATTTCCCCTGATCTTCTGACGCCTGGATTATATTGAAGCCAATCCCAGGCACCGTATCGTTTCATATATTTCATGTAGTAGAGGTATTTCAGTATTTGTTTCTAAAACAGAAGTAGCTTTGGAAAACATACCCACAACATTATTGTCATACCTAAAAATATGTAACAGTAATTCCTTCATGTAATCAAATACCCAGTCAATATTCACATTTCCCCCATTTTATCAACTTTATCCTACAGTTTGTTCACATAAGAACTCAATTATTGTAAGTCCGTTGCACGTGCTTGACCTATCTCTTAGATCTCTGGGATCTGGCAATGAGATCTAGACCAGCACTGTCCAATAAAATTTTCTGCGATAACCAACATGTTTTATATCTGTGCTATCCAGTATGGTAGCTGCTAGCTATATATGGGTATTGAGCACTTGAAATGTGGCTAGCGCAACTGAGGAAACACATCTTTAATTTTATTTCATTGTAATCAGTGAAAAATGTTTGCTAACAGCTTTATTGAGAGAAAATTCACATACCATAAAGCTTGCGTTTTATTTTTTAATTAATTTCTTTTTCAAAGTTTGCTTTTTAATGTTTCTTTTTCAGAGAGAGCGCAAGAGCGAGAGAGAGAGAGAGAGAGCAGGGGAGGGGCAGAGAAGAGAGAGAGAGAGAGAGAGAGAGAGAGAGAGAACCTCAAGCAGGCTCCAAGCTGCCAAGCACAGAGCCTGATGTGGGGCTGGATCTCATGAACGGTGAGATCATGACCTGAGCCAGAATCAAGAGTTGGATGCGTAACCGACTGTGCCACCCAGGCGCCCCTAAAGTTTACTTTTTTTTTTTTACTTTCATTTTTTTAAATTTACATCCAAAGTAGTTAGCATCGAGTGCAGCAATGATTTCAGGAGTAGATTCCTTAGTGCCCCTTACCCACTTAGCCCATCCCCCCTCCCACAACCCCTCCAGTAACCCTCAGTTTGTTCTCCATATTTATGAGTCTCTTCTGTTTTGTCCCCCTCCTTGTTTTTATATTATTTTTGCTTCCCTTCCCGTATGTTCATCTGTTTTGTCTCTTAAAGTCCTCATATGAGTGAAGTCATAGGATTTTTGTCTTTCTCTGACTAATTTCACTTAACATAATACCTTCCAGTTCCATCCACGTAGTTGCAAATGGCAAGATTTCATTCTTTTGATTGCCGAGTAATACTCCATTGTATACTTATACCACATCTTCTTTACCCATTCATCCATTAGTGGACATTTGGGTTCTTTCCATACTTTGGCCATTGTTGATAGTGCTGCTATAAACATGGGGGTGCATGTGTCTCTTGGAAACAGCACACCTGTATCCCTCGGATAAATACCTAGCAGTGCCTTTGCTGGGTTGTAGGGTAGTTCTATTTTTAGTTTTTTGAGGAACCTCCATACTGTTTTCCAGAGTGGCTACACCAGCTTGCATTCCCATAAAGTTTACTTTTTAAAGTGTATAATTCAGTGGCTTTTAATATATCCACAAGTTGTACATTGATCACGATTTATTCCAGAACATTGACATCACCCCTGAAAGAAACTCATAGCAGTCTTCTCACTCCCCATGCCTCCAACCCTCGGCAACCACCAATCAACTGTCTTTCTCTATTGATTTTCCTCTTTTGGATATTGTTTATATGAGGAAATCATACAATGCGTAGCCTTTTGTGTCTGGCGTTTTTCACTTCCTATAATGTTTTCAGAGGTTCATCAACTGATACGTTAACACATATTCATTCAATTTTATGGCTGAGTAATGCTCCATTGTACGCATATGCCATCGTTTGCTTATCCACTCATCAAATGAGGTGTCCATCGATTTGGGTTATTTCTGCTTTTTGACTATTATGACTGTTACTCTGAGCATTCACGTAGAAGTTTCTTTGTGGACGGGGGCGCCTGGGTGGCGCAGTCGGTTAAGCATCCGACTTCAGCCAGGTCACGATCTCGCGGTCCGTGAGTTCGAGCCCTGCGTCAGGCTCTGGGCTGATGGCTCGGAGCCTGGAGCCTGTTTCCGATTCTGTGTCTCCCTCTCTCTCTGCCCCTCCCCCGTTCGTGCTCTGTCTCTCTCTGTCCCAAAAATAAATAAAAACGTTGAAAAAAAAATTAAAAAAAAAAAAAAAGAAGCTTCTTTGTGGACATATGTTTTCGATTCTCCTGGGTCATATGGTGACTCTGTGTTTCACTTTTTGAGAAACCGCCAAATGGTTTTCCAAAGCAGATGCCATATTTTACATTCCCACCAAGCAACGTGCGCAGGTTCCAAATTTTCCACCTCCTCACCAACACTTGTCATTGTCCATTTTTTTCAGTGTAAACAATCTAGCGGGTGTGAAGTAATATCCCATTGTGGGTTTTCTGTGCATTTCCTTTCATGAACATCCTTTCATGTATTTACTGGCCATTTGTACATCTTCTTTGGATAAGTGTCTATTCAAATCCTTGGCCCATGTAAAAACTGGGTTATTTTTGTTGTTGTTGTTGAATTGTAAGCATTATTTATATATACTAGACACAAGTCTCCTATATGGCTTGCAAATATTTTCTCTAATTGCTTTGAGTTGTCTTTTTACTTTCTTGATGATGTCGTCTGAATCACAGAAGTTTTTAATTGTGATAAAGTGCTTTCGATGTCGTACCAAAACAAACCAAACAAAAGCCAAAAAACAAAAACCCAAACATTGCTTAAACCAAGTTCAACAAGATTTGCATCTACATTTTCTTCCAAGAGTTTCATAGTTTTAGGTCTTACATGTGACAGGTGGCAAGAGTACAAATTCATTCTTGTGCACATGATATCCAATTATTTCAGCACCATTTGGTGAAAAGGTTATTCCTTCCCCCCCCCCCCATTTAATTATCTTGGCCCCTTGTCACAAATCAATTGCCCATAAATGTAAGAATTTATTTCTGGACTCTCGGTTGATCGCCATAGCTTTGCAGTAAATTTTGAAATTGGGAAGTCTGAGTCCTCCAACTTTGTTCTTTTGCAAGTTGGTTTTGGCTCTTCTGGGCCCCTGGAATTCTCATATGAATTTTCAGATTAGCTTGTCTATTGCCACACACACACACACACACACACACACACACACAAAGCATTGGTAATTTTGACAGCATTGCATTGAATTTTTTGATCAATTTGGAGAGTACTGGAATCTTAACAATGTCTAGACTTTTAATCCAAGAAACATATATCTTTCCATTTATTCAGGCCCTCTTTACTTTCTTTCACTGACATTTTGTAGTTTTCGGTGTTCAAATCTCGTACTCATTTTGTTAAATTGATTTCTAAGTGTTTTATTCTTTTCGATGCTATTATATATGGACTTGTTTTCTTAATTTTATTTTGAAATTATTCATTACTAATGTAGGAAAATACAGTTGATTGCTGTAGATTGATCATGTATCCTGTAGCCTTACTACACTTGTTTGCTGTTTTTAATGGTTGTGTATGTGTGTGTATTCCCTGGGATTTTCTATATACAAGATCCCATCTTCTGTGAGTAGGGGTAGTTTTACTTTTTCATTTCTAATTTGCATTCTTGTACTTTATTTTATTTTTACCTAAATGCCTTGGCTTAAAACTCCAGAATGATGTTGAATAGAACATTCAGGTAAGAGTGACCATCCTTGTCTTGTTTCTGATCTTAAGGAGAAAGCATCTAATATTTCACTGTCCGTTGTGATGTTATTTGTGCTTTTTAATATATGGGTTTTGCTAGCTTGAGGAAGTTCCCTTCTTTTCCTAGCTTGTTGAGTGGTTTTTTTTAATCAAAAAAGGGTGCTAGATTTTGTCAAATGTTTTTTTTTCTGTCTCTATTGAGATGATCATATGGTTTTTGTCCTTCATTCTATTAATATGGTATATTACACTGATCGGTTTTCAGATGCTAAGCCAACATTGCATTCTTGGAATAAATCCCACTTGATCATGTGTATAATCCTTTTTATAGATTGCTGGATTTGGTCTGCTAGTATTGTGTTGAGGATTTCTGTGTCTCTGCTCGTATGGGATATTTGTAAGTTTCTTTTTTTGTGGTGTCTTTGTCTGGTTTTGGTGTCAGGGTAATGCTGACTTCATAGAATGAGTTAGGAAGTTTTTACTTCTTTCCTATTTTTTGGAAGAGTCTGTGAAGATTTGGTACTAATTCTCCTTTATTTTTTTTTATTAAAATTTTTTTAAATGTTTTTATTATTTTGGGGAGAGAGAGAAAGACAGAGCATGAGCAGGGGAGGGGTAGAGAGAGAGGGAGACACAACCGGAAGCAGGCTCCAGGCTCCAAGCTGTCAGCACAGAGCCCGACCCGGGGCTTGAACTCACAAACCGTGAGATCATGACCTGACCCAAAGTCAGACGCTTAACCAGCTGAGCCACCAGGGCACCCCGGTGCCCGTCCTCCTTTAAATGCTGGGGATGAGGACTTGAAATGTGGACGTAACCCAAGTAAGCACAAAGTAACCAAGAGCGTCCGCTTTCCGGAACTCAGAAGAATGGCGCAGTGCTATTTATGAGGACCTCAGGACAAGGGAGACCTTGAGAGGCAAGGCTTCAGTGGAGGAGAAAAGGAAGTTCCCGCAGAAATACTGTCAAAGGCATTCCCGCCTGCTGCCAAGGGTTCTTTTGCATCTTGTCGAAAGGCTCTAGGTTGCAGGATGACCTCATTCCTCAAAAGAACTTCTCCAACTGGGCAACTGTTTCCTTGTTCACAGGCCCGTTTGAGCTTGTTCAGCAATGTTAGCTCTGCGGGCCTCCCCTGTGCTTTCTTCATCCACAGGGTGTGTATAACAGCGATTCTTTGAACGACAGTAACAGTTGCTTCCCAGCGCTGGTCCGGACCTGCCCCGAGGTGTCTTCAGTTACTTCAGGGGGTGTCTTGCAATTTGGAGCTAATTTGCTCTCAATTTATTTAAAAAAGAGGTTCATGTCATTTCAGATATTCCTTTTTGTTGTTGTTGTTGTTGTTGTTCTAATGTTTATTTCTTTTTGAGAGAAAGAAAGAGAGACAGAGCAGGAGTGGGGGAGGGGCACAGAGTCCAACGTGGGACTCGAACCCACAAACCGCGAGATCATGACCCCCAGCTGAAGTCGGATGCTTAAGCGACTGAGCCACCCAGGTGTCTCGGATATTCCTTTGTGGGGGATGTGTCAGGGGAGGCAGAATGGGAAGATAGTGTCATGGGAGGAAACCAAAGCAGGAAAGAGAGTTGCAAGTTACAGAAGACTGAGAATATCAAGCGTGGGGTGTTCAGAAGTGTTCACTTTGTGCTAATCACTGAGTTATCCCAGGGTTTGAGAGACGTTCTGCTAAGTCGGAGTTAATAAGTATGTGTTAAGTGAAAAAAACGACTGGGCATTAGATTTTTCAAATAATTTAAGATATTTTGTTCTGTTGGGGCGCCTGGGTGGCTCAGTCGTTAAGTGTCTGACTTCGGCTCAGGTCACGATCTCGCGGTTTGTGAGTTTGAGCCCCGCATCAGGTTTTGTGCTGACCGCTTGGAGCCTTGAGCCTGCTTCAGATTCTGTGTCTCCCTCTCTCTCTGTTCCTCCCCCACTCGCTCTCTGTCTCTCTCTCTCAAAAATAAATAAACATTTTTTTAAAAAGTTTATTTTTGAGAGAGAAAGCAAGAATGAGCAGGGATGGGACGGGGGGGGGGGGGGGGGAGGGGGCGGATAGAGGGGGGAGAAGCCCAAGCAGGCTCTGTGCTGTCAGCGCAGAGCCTTACTCGGGGCTGGATCCCATGAACCATGAAATCACCACCTGAGCCAAAATCAAGAGTTGGACGCTCAACCGACTGAGCCACCCAGGCGCCCCGCGGTTGTAATCACTTTACAAAATCCAATATTACTCGGTAAAATGGAAGCTGTTCAGTTCTCTTAAAGAAGTTTTAAGTACAAGGGCGCCTGGGTGGCTCAGTCAGTTGAGCGGCCGACTTCGACTCAGGTCATGATCTTGCGGTATGTGAGTTGGAGCCCCGCGTCGGGCTCTGTGCTGACAGCTCAGAGCCTGGAGCCTGTTTCAGATTCAGTGTCTCCCTCTCACTGACCCTCCCCTGTTCATGCTCTGTCTCTCTCTGTCTCAAAAATAAATAAACGTTAAAAAATTAAAAAACAAAAAAGTTGTAAGTACAAAAATAAACACTAGAATAAAGATACAAGCCTTCCTAAATGCCAAAAGAAATGTATGTAACAATAGCAAAGAAACCGCATCATGAAGAAAAAGAAACAGCAAATATACATAATACACATGAATACACATGATGGTTACCATGCGTATTTATACACGATAACATAAAATATAAAATAATATATCGGAGTTGAGAGAAAGAATGTCTTATCATTAAATGTGACTGGGTTTAACTCACCTAGTTAAAACAGATATTTTCTTTTTAAAAATTTTTTTTTAACATTTTATTTATTTTTGAGACAGGGAAAGACAGAGCATGAACAGGGGAGGGTCAGAGAGAGGGAGACACAGAATCCGAAACAGGCTCCGGGCTCTGAGCTGTCAGCACAGGGCCCGACGCGGGGCTCGAACCCACGGACTGCGAGATCATGACCTGAGCTGAAGTTGGCTGCCCAACCGACTGAGCCACCCAGGCGCCCCAAAACAGGTATTTTCAATATGGCTCACAGAGCAAGACCCAACTATCTGTGGTGTACAAGAGACACATCTAGATCAAAATGATTCAGGAAGGCTAAAGATAAAGGCATGGGCAAGTGGAAATAACAAGTGAGTGGAGCCTGTGCTCCCTGATACAGGACAAAGTAGCATTCAAGCCAAGGAAATAATTAAACCTCACAAAAAAAAGGACACTTTATAATGCTAAAAGCCAATGTCACATTATAAGCATTACAGCTATGAAAACCTACGCACCAAATAACCATCTTTAAAAGGCAGCGAGTACAGATGGGGACACAGATAGAAACACACTGCTAAGAGTGAGTAGGGAAAGGGTGACATTAGGCAGGGGGAGATAAGGGACCCTCAGGGAGGCGGGATGCAGTTATACAGGTGGGAGGCTGAGGAAGCGGAGTTTGGGGAAGAAGAGGATGAGATACGTGTGTTCCGGACCCGCCCAAGCTAGGCACCTTGCGCGGAGTCCCACAGACTTTCTCATTAGGTCCCAGTACAAAGCCAAGGACAGAAATCCCCGGCGGCTACCCAGTCGGGACCCCTCTCACTACTCCTGAGAGCTTTGTACTTTCCCTCAATAAACTCTATGGCTCTGCTCACTCTCTGTTGTCATCCGTAAGATTCATTCTTCCACTCGGTGAGACGAGGACCAGCGCCCCTCCCACCCTCTGGTAAAGAGGAGACTTTAACACACCACTCGGAGCGCAGAATAGATCAAGTGGCAGAAATATAAATAAGGACATAGCGAGAAAGAACATCATCAGTACAATGGATCTCATTGATCTATACTGAACTTTAAGACCTAATAATAGAGTGTATCACTTTCCTTCTCGACTGCACATGGAATAGCCACAAAAAGTGATCAAACATTAGGTCACAAAGAAAGCACCAATATGTTCTATACAATGAAAATATTACCATCAACACTTTATCACAGTGCAATAAAAATAGAATTGCAAAAACCCGAAAAAGGTCTTCCAAGTAGACATTTAAAAATCTTCTATTGGGGCGCCTGGGTGGCTCAGTCAGTTAGGCATTCGACTTCAGCTCAGGTCATGATCTCGTGGTTTGTGAGTTCGAGCCTTGCGTTGGGCTCTGTGCTGACAGCTCGGAGCCTGAAGCCTGCTTCGGATTCTGCGTCTCCCTCTCTCTCCGCCCCTCCCCCACTCACACTCTGACTCTCTCTCCTCCAAAAATAAATAAACATTAAAAAAATTTTTCAGCTATTATATTATCCTCAAATCAGAGTGCTTCATTCTTTATTATATTTCCAGGGACCAGAAATCCCTCCTGACTGAATTTCAAAATACAGTTGCAATTCAGATTCTCTGGAACAAAAGCAAAGTCATCTCTAGGCACTCCTAGTTTTATGTTCCTCATCACACACACTGAGAAAATGCTGGGGCGCCTGGGTGGCTCAGTCAGTTAGGCGTCCGACTTCGGCTCAGGTCATGATCTCGCGGTTCGTGAGTTCAAGCCCCGCGTGGGGCTCTGTTCTGACAGCTCAGAGCCTGGAGCCTGCTTCGGATTCTGTGTCTCCCTCTCTCTCTGCCCCTCTCCCGCTTGTGTGTGCTCTGTCTCTCAAAAATGAATAAATGTAAAAAAAATTTTTAAAAAATCTTCTATCAAACAACTCTTGGGTGAAAGGGAATATTACGAATATCTAATATTACGAGTATCTAAACCAAAACAAAACAGCCCCCAAACAAACAAGTAATGAAAACACGAAATATCAGAGACTCATGGATACCTTTAAAGTAGAGATAAGAGGAATATTCATAGCCTTAAACAGTTACATCAATAAAAATAAAAGAATGGAAATGAATGAATTATGTCAACGTAAAATGTGAGAGAAAGAAAAACAAAAGAAAACACAGGAAGAAAACAATAAAGGTCAAAGCTGAAAAAGAATGGAGATTGGGAATAGAAAACAGTGGGTCAAAGTAATAAAACCCTGATTCTTTGGAAAAAGTTAAAAGAAAAAAAGCATTGGAAACTACTAGGCAAATTAATCAAAGGAAAAAGAGAAAGAAAAACAACTACAAAAGAAGAAAGACAAAAAAAAGAAATAGACAAGGGTGGGGCAAGAGAGTAGATGGGGAATACAAGTGAAAACAGAATGAGCCAGACTATTTGTCAAAAGAGTAACATAAGTGACATCAGCACTCTAAATGAGGCCGGGACGAGAAGATGGAGAAATGAAACCTAAGACATTTTGGAACAGTATGTTGAATAAATCCATGAAAGCTAAAGAAAAAACAAACAAGCAAACCCTGAAAACAATGTTGAACTCCAGTTAATAGCTTTGGTGTTTTTCACAGTGACATCAGTTAGATATTCTGACACCACTTTGGGGGTCTTTTAAATTTTTTTTTTAACGTTTATTTATTTTTAAGACAGAGAGAGACAGAGCATGAATGGGGGAGGGTCAGAGAGAGAGGGAGTCACAGAATCTGAAACGGGCTCCAGGCTCTGAGCTGTCAGCACAGAGCCCGACGCGGGGCTCGAACTCACGGACCGTGAGATCATGACCTGAGCCGAAGTCGGACGCTTAACCGACTGAGCCACCCAGGCGCCCCTGGGGGTCTTTTAGTATGAGCAAATAAATAAATATTTTGAGGGTAATTGGAATCAGGTTTCTGACTGTTTGAGATGAGCCTTACAGATGTGGAAAGGGGAAACTCCAGCATTGTATTGATTGGAAATGGATGTATCAGTATAAACTCATGGGTTTTAATATATCTATTTTTATCTATCTATTGATAGAAATGGAAAGAGATAGGGGCGCCTGGGTGGCTTAGTTGGTGAAGCGTCCGACTTCAGCTCAGGTCACGATCTCGCGGTCCGTGAGTTCGAGCCCTGCGTCGGGCTCTGGGCTGATGGCTCAGAGCCTGGAGCCTGCTTCCGATTCTGTGTCTCCCTCTCTCTCTACCCCTCCCCCGTTCATGCTCTGTCTCTCTCTGTCTCAAAAATAAATAAATGTTAAAAAAAAATAAAAAAAATGGAAAGAGATGGAACTATATGTGCCTATCTATATCTACCTATATTTATGGATATCTCGGATATCTTGTAATGACAGAGCACAATGAAATGCTTGAAAAATGGTGGGGACAATCAAAAAGACAGAGGAGACCACTTAGAGAGACTCCCACTGACCAATTGTAGGACAGTTTTAGTATTAAAATAAATAATAATAGGGGCCACCTGGGTGGCTCAGTCCATTAAGCTGGTTAAGCATTGGACTTCAGCTCGGGTCATGATCTCCCGGTTAGTGAGTTTGAGCCCCATTTCGGGCTCTCTGCTGTCAGCTCAGAGCATGTTTCGGATCCTCTGTCCCTCCATTCTCTGCTCCTCCCCTACTTGCTCTCTCTCTCTCTCTCTCAAAACTAAGTAAACTTAAAAAAATAGTAACAGTATATAATCGACAGAATATAATAAGAATCTATAGACTATTCCGATATAAATGAATGAATAAATAAATAAATGGAGAGGAAGGAAAAGTTCTTCGTCAGAGTAGATCGCCAGCTATTATAACGCAGAAGGAATGATGGAGTTAAGAAGTCATCATCTGCCAGCATCATGGTAATAAATGATTTGGGCAAAATCCATAACTGATCCTAGTAGTTTAATGAAGAACTTGGTATTTACATAGTCTCCAAGTATCTCCTCACAAAATTCTTCTTAACTGGAAAGGAAGAATAGTAACTTTACAGTGGAGAAACTTGGCCACTGATGGTTAGAATACTCATTATGTACCTGTTCGTTTGATGACTGAGAAGAACACGGCATTTCTCTTTTGGTGTTCCTGTCAAAAAGCCATAAACAAAAAAACCATTCAAGCAGCTATAAACCTACTCATGAAGAAACGTTGGTCAAATCTAAATTGAGTAACATCCTACCAACTCTCTGGCCTATTCTCTTCAACGATATCAAGGTCAGGAAAGACAAAGAAATATGGAAGAAGTGTTCCAGATTAAAGACAAGAAAGAGATGTGACAACTAACGTGTGATGTTAGGCGAGATTCTGAACCAGATTTTTAAAAATTGGGTATGTTTTTTTTTTTTGCTAAAAGGGACATTTTGGGGACAATCAACACAATATGAAAAGTATTTTAGATTAGAAAATGGCATTTTATTAATACTAATGTTCTGATTTTGATTATCGTACTTCAGTTATGTAAGAGAATGTCCTTGTTATTAGGAAATATATACCGAAGTATTCACGAGTAAAGGGGCATGCTGTTTGCTATCTACTCTAAAATGGAAAAAAACTTTTATATAGAGAGAATGATATAACAAATACAGTAAAATAGAAAACAATTGGGGGAATCTAGGTGAAGGATAACCAGGAGTTCTTTGTACTGTTGCACTTTTTCTATTAGGTTGAAATTGTTTCATTTTAAAAAGTAACAAAAAAGAAATATTCAAAAATACTTATAAGAACATATAGAATAATTTGGTTCTATAGGATTTTTTGAATTCACACAAAATACAAACCATAATGGGAAAGAATGATGTATTTGAGTAAAGTAAAATGACACATTCATGTGCAACAAAGAACACTGTAAATGGAATTAAAAACAAGCCACGAACTATGAGAAGACATTTGCTATGCCTAAGATTATATGTATCTTAAAAATTACAATGACCAAATAGGGAAATCAGCAAAGGACATAAATAGATGAGCCACTGAAGAAGGTAACAAGCATGTGAAAAGATGACCAACTGCATAGGAATTAGGGAGAAATAAAATAACAACAGTATACCAGTGAACGTGTACTCAGATATGTTTAAAATTATACAGTTGGCTAATAACCATTGTAGAAAGAATGAGGGGGAAAAGGAACTTTCTTAACTGGTTCAACAATTCTGGAGATTGTCGGGCAAGATCTAGTGAAGCTGGAGGTGTGAACAATTCCACCTTTAGGTGTGTAGCCTAGATAATCTCCAAAGGAACAGGAGAGGGTTGTTCATTGCAGCATTGTCGATAGCTGGTGAAAAATTGAAAGCAACTTAATTGTTATTAACAGATGACATCAACAGATGACAACAGATGGATCAGTAATTTGTGGTATAATCATACAATGCATTTAAAATGAATAAAATATATCTACATGTGTTAACATGTAGAAATCTCAAAACCAAAATTTTAGGTGGAAAAAGCAGATAGCAGAAAGTTATGGTGTAAAATTTATAAACACAAAAAACAATAATGTACGTTGTAAAGAAAACAATGATGCGTGTTGTGAAAAATAGCAGGGGAAAATCTCACTAAAGTGGAGTTGGGAGGCTGCAGGAGGCGGCTGGTACCACTCGATGTCAATTACAGGCAGAATTGTCAATTACAGACTCTAACAGAGGCCTCTTCAACGGAAAGAATGATCAATTATAGGCTCCATATATTGGAAAAGATGTACATTGTATCTCCTGCAAGAAATCAACTATCCCTGCAACTCAGTCAAGGAGAAACTCTAATCACCCTCAACCCTTCCTTCTCTGCAATGACCTTTTGTTCAAAAGAACCCCTCCCAATGTCCTCCTTCTTCCCCGTAAAATAACATTCCAATTCTTCGTTTTTTTTTTTGGACTTTCTTATGGTTGTGCCATAGCTAGAATGTCCCAAATTGCAATTCTCTGCCTTTCCCGAATAAGCTCATTCTTGGTGGTAAAATAACTTTTATTTTTAAGGTTAACATTGTCTATGAATAGAAAAGGACGGGACATAGAGTTCCTGCCCTGGAGTAAGTTGGCATTTGAAGAGAGTCAATTATTATTACAACGCAGTACCACAGAAGCCACAATGAGACTGGGACCCTAATACAGACGGGGGGGGGGGGGGGGGTGTGGAGAAGGTGAAGGAGTATTTCCCAGAAATGGCAAAGCCTTCCATGCCTCTTTCCCCCACTGAACCAAGTCCTGAAAAATAAGAAGGGGTTACCCAGGCGAAAAAGAGGAAGGAAGGGTGTTTCTCACAGATAATGACATTTACAAAATCCACAGGGGAGAAACCGCAGAGCCTGGTTTGGAAACTGCCAGTGGCTTCTCAGAGCTAGAGTGGGGGGGGGGGCAAAGAAAGGGATGAGGGGTATTGCTAGGCACCCCCCCCCCCCGGACATAGGCTCTGATGGAGCTAAGGAGTTTCACTGCCTTCCGAAGGCTGTGGGAAGGCTAGAATACTGTGGCAGAAGAGTAACAGGTGCATCACCAATTAAGAAGAGGATGGCTCTAGAGGCAAGATCAGTTAGTTGGTGTTTTTGGTGGTGGTTGTTTTAAAGAAAACCAAGCAGGAAATAATGGGGCCTCAACTGAGCCAAAGGAGGTGGTGACTGAGAGATAACAACGTGTCCAACCAGTAGGACTCAGGGAGGGGCTGGCTGTACTTAAGGGGGGAGGATTCCAAGAGGCCCCTGGCCTGGGCAATCTTGGGTGCATGACGGAATGACAGGGGCTGCGTTTTGTGCCACCTACCCCTGTCTCTGGGCACCCTGATTAGACCGGGGAACGAGCACCTTACAGATATTTAAATCAAGTATAAAAATGAGGGAAGGACAAGAGGGAAGGACTGAGAATGGTGGTTACCCCTGAATGGGTTTTCATGGGGTGGGGGTGGAGGGTGTGGTTTTGGATTCTTCTCGAGCGTTTTCACTGCAAAACAAAAGCTGATGTCAATGTAACATTAAGTGGTGTCGCATTTCCGTGAGCACACGGATGTCCCATTGTTTTCTGCAGTCTTCTTGTGCTGGAACTAAATTGAATAAGCAAATGGCAACACAATGGGGTTAGAGTCGGAGGAGCCTGAGCTCTATTAAGGGGTTAAACGAGAAAGCAGCGGGCGGGGGGAGGGGGGGTTGGGCGGTGGGGGTCTCAGTCTTTGTGCGCACAGCACGTGTGAAGAGCAAAGCCTCGGGGACCTGCTCTCAGCTGGGTGGGTGAGGGTGGGCGGGGGAGGAGGAGCGCGCGCGAAGCTTCCAGCCCGGCCCCGCCCCGGCCCCGCCCCATTCCTCCCGACCCCGCCCCTACCGCTCCCGCAGGGCTCCCGCCTGCTGCAGCTCCTCCTCCTTCCGTGACGCCGCCTCCCGTTTCTAGGTAACGAAGGGGGCTTTACACAAAGCTGCCGCTACCTGCAGGACCCCGTCTTCTCGGCCCCTTAACCCTCGGACCCCGAGAGCCATGGCCCTGCCGCTGCTGCCTGGCAACAGCTTCAACCGCAATGTGAGTAGTGAGGGCGCCCGAGGTCAGAGGTCCTGGCCAGAGTCTGGGGTCCAGGTGTGGTCACCTCCCCGAACCCTACTCAGCCCTCCCGCTGCTGTTCGACCTGTGGATTGGGCACAACTCGCACCAAACTTTGTAGGCTGGTGAAACCCTTACTCTCTGCGTCCCCCTCCCCCTGTCTCTCCACTGGCATCTGGATGCTTTAACTACATTAGATACATAAGGAGAGTCTTTATTTGGCAGGACCCGCCAAGGTAGCCAGTGGTAGTGACGGTGATAACAATCATTGTTACGCCAAGGTAGCCAGTGGTAGTGACGGTGATAACAATCATCGTTACGCATTTAAGGAGTGCCAGGTGTTGTCCTTTAGTCACCCGAGGCGCCATTTGATGCGTAGCTATTATCTTTATTCCCATTTTACAGTTGAAGAAACCGAGGCACAGAGCGATGAGTCACTCACTCACAGGCCGGAGCTACCCAGTTTCAGTGTGAAATTGGGTTTCTTCCAGGCAGCCTGGCTTCACAGCCTAGGTGCCTAGGCGCTGACTTTAATATACCCTGTGTGAAAGAAACACAGTTACTGTTACTAAAGCGAAGAAACCTGGCGCTCTGAGGCTGCCGGGGCAAGTAGGAAACGGTTTATTCCACCGGCCTATGAAATTTGATCCTAAACTTTATAGTGGGAAGCATCCAAGCTTGGAGGAGTTTTTCTCTTTGTTTAGAATTGGGAGGCGTTCATTTCAAAGCGAGATAAACCCATTTGACTTTATGGATTCGGAAGTGCCTGTTTCCAAGTTGTTGGCCCTTCAAGTCCCAGTTTTCTTTGCAGCTTCGGGCCACTGGATTCTGATCTCCACGGGTCAGTTGGCCGGACCAGCTTGCACTGGTTTGTGCATTTTTTTTTTTGGCTGAGGGGGTAGGGGCTGCTAGCATCGCCCTTTGCTGAGAGGAAGCCAGCCACACAGGTAAGACCCCAGAGAGGCAGGGCATGAAAAAAAAAAAAATTCCAGAAGTAAAGAAGCAGGCTGTGTCAGAGTAATTGTGATAAAAATTGTAAGTAATGGGATGATCACAAAACGAACCTCAAGAAACAAAATATTACTAGCATTCCAAAAGCCTCTCCCTCACCGGGCATTGCTCGATTTAGCAAATTCAAATATATGTCCCCAATACTGCATGGGACCTGCTTATACTAAAAGATTGTTTGTCTCAAATTCAAATTTAACTGAACATCTTATATATGTGTATTTTTAAGTTTATTAGAGAGAGCGTGTGCGCGCGCGCACACACACACACACACACACGAGCAGGTGCATGCATGAGCAGGAGGGGAGCAGAGAGAGCGCAAGAGAATCCCAAGCAGGCTCTACACTGTCAGCGCAGAGCCCGATGCGGGGCTCGAACTCCTGAACCACGAGATCATAACCTGAGCCGAAATGGAGAGTGGATGCTTAACTGACTGAGCCACCCAGGCGCCCCTGAACATCTTCTGTTTTACGTGGCAACCCTACGTATCACCTTTTCTGGTCATTACCCCTTTCTTACTGTCCAGAGTTAACCATCCTGGCTGCCCGTGACTATAGTTAAGTTTTGTTTGCTTTTCATAAATGTCTGGGGTCCTTTTGTGACTTGAGTTTTTTGAAGCTCAGTATTGTTTGTGAGATTTGTTTATGCGGCTGTCTGTGGAGGTAATTTGCACATTTTCATTGCTCTTTAGTATTCCATTGTGTGAGTATGACATTTATATACTCCCTTTAGTCTTGAGAAGAGATTTGGTATGTTTGGGGTTATTAAGAAGAGGTTGTTCACGTCTGTTGGTACAATCGCTAGATCATATGGTTTCTCTCCGTTCAGGTTTAGTACACACTATCAAAGTGCGTCTGCCGTTTTAAATATCCACTAGCGTTTTATGTTCCTGTCTCTCCACATTCTAACACTCGATATTGTTGGTCTTTCACATTTTACTTATTTTGATCGGCGAGTGTAGCGAAACTGTAGTATCAGTCTGCACCCAACCTGATTCCTAAGGAACTTGAGCATGAATTTACACATTTATTGGTCATTTCTCTTTTGTGTAGTGTCTGTGTATGTCTTGTCTAATATTCTACTAGGTTGCCTTTCCCCTCCCCCCCCCTTTTTTTTTTTACTTCTATAGGTTTTGGGTAGGACTCTCTTTGTCAGACATCTGTGTTGCAAACCTCTTCTTGTCTGTGGTTGGCGTTTTCACTTACTTAGTGGTGTGTTTGATGAGTAATTTTTCCTTTAGATTTGTGGTTTTTGTTTCCTCTTGAAGAAATTGCTCCTTATGCCAAGTTCATGGTATTTTTCTGTGTTATCTATTGGAAATTTTGTTTTTACCTTTCACATTTATTTATTTAGTTTTGTGTTTGTCCATTTATTTTTGAGAGAGACACAAACAGCGCGAGCAGAGGAGGGTCGGGGACAGAGAGAATCCCAAGGAGGCTCCGCACTGTCGGTGCAGAGCCCGACACGGGGCTCGAACGCTCAAAACCGGGAGATCGTGACCTGAGCTGAAACTGAGAGTTGGACACTTAATCGACTGAGCCACCCAGGTGCCCCTTACCTTTGACATTTAGATTTCTAATCTAACTAGTAAAAATGTGTCCGCGTGTGTGTGTGTGTGTGTGTGAGAGAGAGAGAGAGAGAGAGAGAGAAAAGAAGTAGAGGGTCAGGTTGTATTTTTTCCCATATGGATATTCAGTTGACCCAGAACCATTTGTTAAAGGATACAATTGAATTAAGTTGTAAGATCTTACTAGCTTTATTCAGCGATTCATGAATGGACAGCATCCAGTTGAGCAGACAGAAAACTCCAAAGAGCTGTCCCGGGAGGACCAAGACGTTTCATAGGCAGAAGGGGAACGTTATACTAGGCAAAAATTGAATTGGTTACCATTAAGTTATTTTCTTTTTACGGGGTGGCAGATTACCTAACTAGTGCTGATCGGGAGATTCATGATTGGCTGGTTTAAGATTCTCTTTCTGGGATATCCCAAACTGTAAGTTAAGTTTCAGTTCGTGACCTGGGGCTTAGCATGATCGGCTCCATTTAGGGCCTGCTGTCTTGTCTTTTTAACACAGTTTCTCTACTTCTCTGCCATAGGGATCCAAATACACGTGGGCCCGCTTCTAGATGCGTGAGTGTATTTGAAAAAAAGTATTTACTTGATGCCTCAGACCAGTAGGAGCGTGTGCGTGTGGGCGGGCGCGCGCGCGCGTTTTAGGGAATGACCGTATACTTACTAGGTACCTCAGGCTGTTTTTTAACAAATCACTATTTGTATATTGGGCATCCTTGTCTGTGTCCAAATCAGATGGCTGCATTAAAAATAAAAAATTGTTACACTAACCTTGGTACGGATTGTGTTGTCAAAAAGTGGTTATTTTAAAAAGTTGTACTTAGTTAAAAGATCAGACATTGTGTGGTGCCTAGAATGGTCAAAAACTCAGTAGAGCCAAATCCGCCCCCCCCCCCATCCTGTTTTTAATCAGTCCCCACCTCTTGCCTATTACAGAGTCTTGCGTGCTGAATTCAGTTGTCAAGAGAAAAACCTTGGCCTCCTGGAGATAGCATAATTACTGGTTGTTTGGGTTTCAAATTCTAACACAAGCTAACTTTTCCTGCTTTTCTTAGAAATTAAAAAAGGAACTTGTTTCTCCCCTTAATTAGCTGCTGGTAGTCATGAGCAATTGATTGATTGCTGCCCACAGCTAGGCGATGTGCATCCTATAGGAGAAGTATTTCTAAAATATACGCATTTGTACACATTGATGACATTGAAATTGTTCGGATGTGAACTAATTGAAAACCTTAGGGAAAGGTCACAGCTAAATTCCAGACCCACGGTATATTTTTCCAACAATTTACAGGCTGGGTTTATTTTGAGCTAAGAGAATTCCAGGTATATTGTTCAAAATAAGAGGGTCTTAAAGAGGACATTTCCAGCCAGAGCTGAAAATCTTTTCCACGGAATTTTGAACAGATGTTTGTATAGCTGATCTTGAATGCCCCTAATGAATAATGAGTACACTTTGTGTTTTTTTTTTTTTAATTTTTTTAACGTTTATTTATTTTTGAGACAGAGAGAGACAGACCATGAACGGGGGAGGGTCAGAGAGAGAGGGAGACACAGAATCGGAAACAGGCTCCGGGCTCTGAGCTGTCAGCACAGAGCCCGACGCGGGGCTCGAACTCACAGACTGTGAGATCATGACCCGAGCCGAAGTCGGACGCTCAACCGACTGAGCCACCCAGGCGCCCCCACTTTGTGTTTTTTGTATGAAGCTATCTTGCTACCATCTTGGGAGGGTTTGTTGTAAATAGTCCATTTCTAATTGATGGTGAAGCAACTGTTTCCTTAAGAAGAAAAACAAAATTATTGGAATTCACAGCAGTAGAATGAAACAAATTCAGAATCTCCCTGCCTCTCTTACAAAAGGGTGTGGGCAATATCTTGAAATTTATTTTTACCTAGACTAATATACGCCTATTTACTAATCTATAAGGAAATCACCTTGGGGAAATTTACTGGCCACGTAAAAAAACAGCTGAAGGGCACACTAGGCGTAATACCTAGTATACATATTGACTTCATCATGTGATGTTAGATAAATCCATTTAAATTTAGCTCAATGACAAAGATAATAGTAAAACAATCCCTTTATTCACAAGGGGGAGGGTTTTCCCCGATCCAAAGTTCTGCTTACAGATTTCCTGGTTATGGTCTTCGTGGTCAATTTGATCGCCTTAAAATAAACTACATCAGGTGCAAACCCCTCAACCTGACGCCAAGCCCATTGGAGTTTGCCAGTCACGTTATAAGACCAATTTAATGAGTCGTGACCAGCATTTAAACAAACAAACAAACAAAATGGACTAGAAAACAATAAAAAATCATGAGTAGTGCATGATGCATGGGAACAGTTCAGTATTGTTTCATGAACGTTTGCTTCTGTAACACCTGTGCGTGTGAACTGGGTTGCACTAAAACCTGTTATTGTGGTTAAAGAGTGGGAAATACTCTCTCATTAGAGCGGTCTCCACAGTTCTTGCCTCTATTTTATTTTAATTTTTCAAATGTTTATTTTTGAGAGAGCACAAGCAGGGGGAGGGGTAGTGAGGGGGGACAGAAGATCCAAAGTGGGCTCTGTGCTGACAGCAGGGAGCCTGATGTGGGGCTTAAACTAACGGTGGGATCATGACCTGAGCTGAAGCCGGGCACTCAACCAGCTGAGCCACTCAGGTGCCTCTCTTGTCTCTGTTTTTTGTTTTTTTTATTTTTTAATTTTTTTTTATTTTAATGTTTGTTTATTTTTGAGACAGAGTGTGAGTGGGGGAGGGACAGAAAGAGAGGGAGACAGAATCCGAAGCAGGCTCCAAGCTCCGAGCCGTCAGCACAGAGCCTGACGTGGGGCTTGAACTCCAGAACCATGAGATCATGACCTGAGCTGAAACTGGACACTTAACTGACTGAACCACCCAGGCGCCCCTCTTGTCTCTATTTTAAATTCAGATGTTCAGTTTCCTTCCGGGCCAGATCTAGTCTCTTACCCTTTAGGAAGCCTCAACAGATCCTAGTTAGATTTTTTTTTAATTGCTGTAAAATTCATATAAAATTAACCACTAACATTTTATTTTTTTTATTTTTTTTAATGTTTATTTTTGAGACAGAGACAGAGCATGAACGGGGGAGGGTCAGAGAGAGAGGGAGACACAGAATCGGAAGCAGGCTCCAGGCTCTGAGTTGTCAGCACAGAGCCCAACGCGGGGCTTGAACTCACGGACCGTGAGATCATGGCCTGAGCCGAAGTCGGAAGCTTAACCGACTGAGCCACCCAGGCGCCCCTAACCACTAACATTTTAAAGTGTACCTACCATTCAGTGGCATTTGATGCCTTCACCAAATGTTTTGCGACTATCACCTTTATCTAGTTCAAAGACATTGTGATCATCCCAGATTTGAATCTTTTTACCTTTTCAGCTCTGGGGGGACTCCTGTGTACAAGTGATTTGTACAGCCCATGGTATGATAGCATGATCCATGAATTGTTGATGAAATGATCCAGTAATAATGGTCTCTTCTCCATAAAGGCTAATCAGTTTCTGTGGATTTGTTGATTTCAGTCCACTTACCTGCTCTGTGTGGTTTTCCCTTTCCCGCAAAGGATGCGAACTGTAATGGAAGGTGGGGAGCATCGTAGAGGAAACTTTAGGGGCTTTTTCTTTACTGTAAAATTTCCTACTTGATTCTTTCCCCTGTTTCCCTTATCCAAGTAGACCTAAAAATCCTCTTATAGTTTCTACTGTAGAGGGCCTTAGTAAGGTATGATATGTGGTACATGGGATGAGCAAAAGTCGTTTTCCTTCCTATTTAAAACTAAAAATGACCAGTTTTTCTTGAAAAGCAAATACTCGATCAAGCTTAGCTTACTTACGTTTCTTTCCTTTTTAGACATTAAAAAATTTCATAAGGCAGCATAATACATTTCTGTTCAGTAACGGTTTTAATCTGAGATGGGGTTTACTTTTTTAAAAAGTAGGCTCAGTTGATTTACTTTAAATGAAGGTTGTAAATTCATTTTAATTAATGCTGTTTACACCATGAAAACACATTGACAGTGTTAAATAAGTTACTGAAACCATATGGCAAAGCGATAGGAATAAAAACCTAGCCTAAGACTTATTTATTTAAAGTTTATTTTGAGAGAGAGAGGGAGAGCTTGAGTAGGGGCAGAGAGAGAGACAGGATCCCAAGCAGGCTCTGTGCTGTCAATGCAAAGCCCAAGTGGGGCTCAAACCTTCCAACCTGGAGGTCATGACCTGAGCTGAAATCAAGAGTTCGATGCTCAGCCGACTGAGCCACCCAGGTGTCCTGAGTTTTCAGAGTTCTTTAAACATTCTGGATACAAGTCCATTGTTGGATATGTGCTTAGCAAATATTGTCTCCCAGTCTGTGGCTCGAATTTTCATTCTCTTAAAACAAGGCTAGAAAATATGCATACATTTTTAAAGATAAAATACAACATGAATCCAAACTGATATTTCCAATGCAAATGAAGGATTATAAGGTTTTTATTTAACTTCTTTGATTCTGTATTTATCTTTTACTTATATTGAGAATCTTGATTCATAAGGATGTTAGCATAATTATTTTCTTACTTTATCCTACCATAAGGATATACATCCATATAATAGTTTCTGATCAATAATAACATTATTAACAATTTGAGTTTTGAAATGGTTTCAGATATCTTTGTAGTTCTTTTGTTTTATATATCGCATTAGGAATGATTGGTCAAGTTATTATTATTTTTTTTTAACATTTATTTTTGAGAGACAGAGTGCGAGTAGGGGAGGAGCAGAGAGAGAAAGAGACACAAAATCTGAAGCAGGCTCCAGGCTCTGAGCCATCAGTATAGAGCCCCACGTGGGGCTCAAACCCGTTAACCTTGAGATTATGACCTGAGCCAAAGTAGGATGCTTAACTAACCGACTGAGCCACCCAGGTGCCCCAAATTATTGTTTAAAAAAAAATTTTTTTTTAATGTTTGTTTATTTTTGAGACTGAGAGAGACACAGAGTGTGAGCGGGGAAGGGACAGAGAGAGAGGGAGACACAGAATCCAAAGCAGGCTCCAGGCTCTGAGTTGTCCACACAGAGCCCGATGTGGGGCTCGAACTCACGAACCACAAGATCATGACCTGAGCTGAAGTCTGATGCTTAACCGACCGAGCCACCCAGGTGCCCCAGTGGGTTTTAATTTCACTGAAATGATTCCTGATAATTATGGTTAGGTCACCAGCTCAGTACCCAGTTAGGTTTGTTTGTTCTGTTTTGCTGTTGCTTTTTAACTTTAAGAACTTTGTTTTATTATGGTGTAAAACTAAAACATTTATAGGGTTTCAAAGTCAAATTTACGAAGTGAGGTGCATTTAGACAAGTACAGCTTTTATCCCTGTTCCTTTAATCGTGCTATCTCCCCCTTCTCTCTATAAGTGACTTAACCCAAAACTTCCATTTTTTATTTTTTTTGTTTTGAAACAGCAAATTATAATGGTGTATACTCCATTCACAGCTGCATAGTCCTCTGTTGTGTGCACATACCAGAGTTTACTCAACACATCCCCTTTTGATGTGTAGTTGCATTTTTTTCCCCAGTCTTTTGCTATCATGAGTATTGCTGCAATAAATAGCCAAAGTTGTGCTTCAAAAGAAACGACTGAAAAAGTAAAAAGGCTGCCTACAATATGGGAGAAAATACCTGCAAAGTATATGTGTGATGAGGGACTTATATCCCGTATATCTAAAAATGAGCACAGGATCTGAATAGACATTGCTTCAGAAAACCTTTCCAAATAGCCAGTGAACCCATGGAAAGATGCTCAATATCAGTAGTCATTAGGAAAATGCAAATCAGAGCCCCGGTGAGCTATTATTACTCTATACTGCCTAGGACGGGTATTACAAAAAGAGACAGTAACAAGTGGTGGCAGAGATGTGGAGATACTGGAATCCTCGCGCGTTGCTGGTAGGAATATAAAATCGTGTTGCTGCCACGGAAAAGTCTGCAGTTTGACAAAAGTTGAAACGGATAGTTACTGGGGTGCCTGGGTGGCTCTATCAGTTAAGCATCCGACTTCGGGTTAGGTCATGATCTCGCTGCTCATGGGTTTGAGCCCTGTGTCGGGTTCTACTGACAGCTCAGAGCCTGGAGCCTGCTTCGGATTCTGTCTCCGTCTCTCTCTGCCCCTCCCCTGCTCATGCTCTGTCATGCGTTTTCTCTCTCTCTCTCTCTCTCTCTCTCTCTCTCTCTCTCTGAAATACAAATAAAACATAAAAAGTAGACCTAGAGTTACTATATGATGTAGCACGCCCAGGTGTGTACCCAAGAGAAAAGAAAACCTGTATCTACAAAAAAAGAAAAAAAGGGAACGTGAACGTTTATAACAACATTATTCATAATAGTCAAAAGGTAGAAATAAGCCAGATGTCCGTCAGCTGATGAACGGATAAATAAAATGTGGCCTATCCATCCAATGGAATATTATTCGGCTACAAAACTAACAATACATGGGGCACCTGGGGGGCTCAGTAAGTTAAGCATCCGACTCTTCATTTTGGCTCAGGTTCTTGATCTCCCGGTTCATGAGATCATGCCTCATGTTAGGCTCTGCGCTGACAGCGTGGAGCCTGCTTGGGATTCTCTTTTTCCCCTCTCCGTCTGCCCTTCCCTCTCTCGTGCTCTCTCAAAATAAATATTTAAACAATCCACTGACACATGCTACGACATGAATGAACCTCACAAACATACTGCACACCGTATGCAAAGGACTGCGTGTTGTATGATCCCATTTATGTGACAGGTGCAAAATATGCAAATCTGTAGAGGCAGAAAGTAGATGAGTAGTTGCCTAGGCCAGTGGGCGGGCGGGCGGGGGGGGGGGTGGCGAGGGGATAAAATGGGAGTGAGGGCTTATGGGAATGAGGTTTCTTTTGGGGATGATGAAAGTGTTTCTAACTTTGCACAACTTTGTAATTGTAGTTAAACTCCATTGAGTTGTGTATTTTAAATGGGTGAGCTTTATGGTATATAAACTATAATTCAATAAAATGGTTAGAAAATAAATAGCCAAAGAAAGGAATCGGTGGCAAGGAATCGCTGGACAGACCGATGGGAGATATCCAGCACTATTCCTAACTGTTCATTTGGGGCTCGGGAATCAGAGTCACTCTGCCTCTTCGGGAATCAAACACGTAACTTTGGTCGCTTTTGTATTCTGTTCTGGACTTTATAGCTGCGTCACTTGGGAGAGATCCTTTGGGCTCTCTCCTTGACAGAATACCTGACTCACAGTGGCTTAAGCCAAATCGATTTTTCTCATTGGAAGAACTCTAGGGGTGTGGCGGTTTTAGGTTTGGGCAGTGGCTGATGAATGTCATGAAGGGCTCAGACTCTTTTTATCTCTCCGTTCTGTCATCATTAGAAGGTTGGCTTTGCTTTCCCGGCTCTGTGGCCTCATGGTTGCCAGGTGGTTGCTTCAGCTCCAGCCATCACAACTTCTCATAACCATGTTCAAGACCAGTAGGAAGGAGAGGGAGGCAAAAAGACTCTTATATCAGAAAACAAAGTGTTGCCCACCCCCCACCCCCAGTAGATGTCCCCCTTACATCTTCTTGGCTAAAATTGAGTCACACGGCTCTCCTTTGCCAAAGGGGTATTGGGAACTTGATTTTTCACCATCTATTTTTGGACCTGGGAAAGACAAAAAGCAGTAAATAATGGCTTTGGGGAGCTCACAAACTTTGCCACACCAGCCACAGACTCGATACCTGTGAGTCTAGATGCCTCCTCGGCCTTAGCATCCCTTTCTTTAAAATATTTTTGTGGTTTTTTTTTAAGTTTATTTATTCTGAGAGAGAGGTAGTTGGGAAGGCACAGAGAGAGAGAATTCCAAGCAGGCTCTGTGCTGTCAGTGCGGAGCCCTACGTGGGACTCGAGCTCAAGAACCATGAGATCATGACCTGAATTGAAATCAAGAGTCGGACGCTTAAGCGACTGAGCCTCCCAGGGGCCCCTTTGTGTGTTTTCATACACAGGTAACACACGAGTATACCATTATGGTAAATTCAAACAATACTGTTTTTTTCTTACCAGTCTTCCTCTCCATAGTGGAAAGCAAGCCTAATACTCCAGTGAAACCAGCATACTCACGGTCTGTACTTTGGCTATATTTTGGACTTAATTATTAAACCACTCCATTATTTTTTTAATGTTTATTAATTTTTGAGTGGGGGATGGGCAGAGGGAGAGGGAGACACAGAATCCAAAGCAGGCTCCAGGCTCCAAGCCATCAGCACAGAGCCCAACGCGGGGCTCGAACTCTTGGACCGTGAGATCATGACCTGAGCTGACGTCAGCCGCTTGACCGACTGAGCCACCCAGGTGCCCCCTAAACCACTCAATTATGGGTTTACTTGCCTCCATCCTGTCACTCCCTTTCCTCTTCCCATCCGGATCGTAGCCTTCCCCCCGCGGGTTGGCTCTACTTCCCGCTTCTCATTAAAGCCTTCCCTGACCATTTCAGTAGGAGCCCTCTCTCCATCTGCACATCCCTCAACGCACCTATGGTGTCCACACCACCCATTCACTGGCTTGTCGCCTGTGTTGTGTTTTGCGTTCTTTAAGTGTGATCGTGACATTCCTCAGCTGACCGAAGAGACTGTGCTCGATTGCTCTTCGGGTCGCCTTTCCTTACCTTTAGAAGGTGCGTGTCGATTGCCTCTGTCCACCTGTAGCAGCCATGCCTAAAAGCCCGAAGGCATCATCGCAGTTTGGGAGAATCCTCTCCGGAATTAGCTTCTTGCTTGTGTCTTCCGCTGCGGACCAGAGCATTTCTTATTTTAGCAACAGTAAACATAAGCGGGGAAGAAAGTCCTTGGCTTTTGTGGCTTAAATGGGCTTCCACAAAGCGGCCGGGAGAGCATGAAAATGTCAGGTACAAGTTGTGACTCAAAGCCTCTCCTGTGGCCCGTTGTGCCATGCAGAGGGACACTTCTCTCTTCCTCGTTGGCGTCCAGTTTGGCTTTTTCTGGAAGCCGCACATTTTCCCCTGAGCATTCATTTAGGCAGGGCCCCTTAAGAGGCCGGTCACCCAACGACAGGATTCTAGATCCTCACGAGTGCAAATGTAAAGGGATTTTTTGGGCCACTTCCTGAGAAGTTTATCCTGTGACTATAGCCGTAGAGAGGGCAGAGCCCACTCTGGAGGGGAGGGCGTCCCTGAAGCATAAGGAAGCGGGAGGTGGGCGTTTTCACTCCCTCCCTCATTAACCAGGCCCTCAGATACCTGAATTCGACCTGGAAATGCTCTACTGTGACAAAGTGACCGGCTTGGCCAGCTGAAGGCCAAATTAACCCTGTGCTTCATCCCCAAGGAGGGGATGGTCACCGTTCCTAGAGTTTTGGGGGAGAACGGGTCAGTTCACATGGCTTGCAGTTAATTTAGACTACCTGTTGTTCATCACATGAGTTTGGCAGTTGAAGCGGAAATGGTGGTTTTATCATTTATGGGACTATTTCCATCTCATTTTTGGGAGACTTAAATCCTTTATTGCTCGGCTGTGTTCATGTTCATACTTCATGCTTTATACAAAGGCACCTGTGTGTGATGTTTCCTAGTCACCAAGGGAAGTGGACCCTCTCCTTGGTTTTATTGTTAATTGAAATTTTTGCTGAGGAAATTCTAGATTCGCGTGTAGTTCTAAGAAATAATAGTTCATGTGTAGTTCTAAGAGGGATCCCGTGTACCCTTTACTCAGTTGCCCATTGGTAACATTTTGCAAAAAACTATAGTATAATAGCACAACCAGATAGTAACGTTCCGATAACCCATGGATCTTAAGATTTCCCCAGCTTCGGGGCGCCTGGGTGGCTCAGTGGGTTAAGCGTCCGGACTCTTGATTTTGGCTCAGGTCATGATCTGACAGTTCACGAGTTCAAGGACCATGTTGGGCTCTGTGCTAACAGTGCGAAGCCTGCTTGGGATTCTTTCTCTCCGCTCCGCCCCCCTCTCAAAATAAATAAACAAACATTAGAAGGTAAAAGATTTCCCCAGCTTTACTTACACTCATTTGCGTCTGTGCATTTAGTCTATACGTTTCACCACATGTGTAGGTTGCTGTGGTCACCCTGACAGGGAAGATACAGACCAGTTCCATCATCACAGGGATCTGTCCTGTTGCCCTTTGATAACCCTACCCACCCCCACCCACATCCTTCCCATCAACTGCCAACTCCCTTCCCCCACCCCCCATGCTGATATCTCTGACTCTTGGCGACCACTAATCTGTTCTCCATTTCTTTCTTTAAAAAAAAATTTTGTTTAATGTTTATTGCTGAGACAATGCGAGAGACAGAGTGCAAGCGGGGGAGGGGCAGAGAGAGAGGGAGACACAGAATCTGAAGCAGGTTCCAGGCTCTGAGCTGTCAGCACAGAGCCCGACGCGGGGCTCGAACTCACAAACCATGAGATCATGACCTGAGTCGAAGTTGGACGCTTAACCGACTGAGCCCCCCGGGCGCCCCCATGTGGCTCATTTTCTGAGAGAAGTGTCCAAGAGTGCAATTGCTGGGTCATATGGTAATTACATGTTTAGTTTTATAAAAAAACAAAAGCGAACTTACCAAGCTAATTTTGAGAGTGTGTGTACCATTTCACATTCCTGAGAGCAGCATGTGAGTGATGTAGTTTGTCTACATCCTCGTCAGCATTTAGTGTTGTCACTATTTTTTATTTTAGCTGATAGGCAGTGTAGGGATATCGGACTGTGGGCTTAAATTGGCATTTCTCTGATGGCTTATGTATGAGTTGAATATCTTTTCATGTGCTTATTTGCCATCTGTGTATCCACCTTGGTGAAATGTCTGTTTATATCTTTTGCCTGTTTCTAATTGGATTGTGTTTTCACTGTTGAGCTTTGAGAATTCTTTATATATTCTAGATACTAGCCCTTCATCTAAGATGTGGTTTGCACATATTTTCTCCCAGTCTGTAGCTTGTCTTTTCATCCCGTTAACTGTCTCTTTGCATAGCAAAAAAGTTTCTAATTTTGATGAGGTCCAATTTATCAATTTTTCTTTTTATGGATCATGCTTTTGACGTTAAGTCTCAGAACTCTCTGCCCAGCTCTGGATTCTGAAGATTTTCTCCTATGTTTTTTTCCTAAAATTTTCATAGCTTTACATGTTCTGTTCAAGGCTGTGATCCATTTCGAGTTGATTTTTGTATACGGTGTGATGTTTAGGTCATGATCCATTTCATTTTGTCCATGGTTATCTAATTACTCCACCATTTGTTGAAAAGGTTATCCTTCCTCTATTGAATTGTGCTTTGCACCTTTGTAAAAACTCGTTTGAGCATTTTGGAGTGTTCTCTATTCTGTTCTGTTGGTCTATGTGTCCATCCTCCTGCCAATCCTACCGTTTTGATCACTATGATAATACAGTAAACCTTAATATCAGGTGTAGTGATTCCTTCCGCTTTTCTTTCATAAGTATCTTCTGTGTCTGGAGCCTGTACCTTCCGTAGGAATTTGAGAATAAACTTGTCTGTGTCTACAAATAACTTTGCTGGGATTTTGATAGGAATTGCAGTAAACTTCTAGATCATTTTGGGGAGAATCGGCATCTTTACTACGTAGAGTCTCCCAATCCATGAGCATGCTGTGTCTCTCCATTTCTTTAGGTTGTCTTTGATTTTTTTTCACCAGCATTTTGTACTTTTCAACCCACAGATCCTGTGTGTGCTTCATATTTCATTTTTCTCTGGAGAGATTGTAAATGACATCGTGTCTTAAATTTCAGTTTCATGGGGTGCCTGGGTGGTTCAGTTGGTTAATTTGACCAACTCTTGATTAGGACTCAGGTCATGATCTCACAGTTCATGAGTTCAAGCCTGGCATCGGGCTCTGTGCTGACAGTGTGGAGCCTGCTTGGGATTCTCTCTCTGTACCTCCTGTGCACTCTCTCTCTCTCTCAAAATAAAGAAATAAACTTAAAATAAATTTGTTTCATATGTCCAGCATTAGTATATAGAAGTGTGATTGACTTTTGTGTGTTGATTTGCATCCTGTGACCCTGCTGAATTCAATTATTAGTTGGAGGAATTTTTCTTTTTTTGTAAACTCCATGAATTGTTTTTTACATAAACAATCTTGTCACCTACAAATAGGGACAATTCCTTTTCTTCCTTTCCCATCTAGTATCCCTTCATTATTACTTTTTTTTTTGCCTTTCATGGTGGGTAGAACTTCTAATAATGTGTTGAATCAGAGTATGAGAGCAGACATTCTTGCTTTTTGTTCTTTAAAAAAATTTTTAATTTAAAATTTGACTTTATTATTTTTTTATATGATTTATTGTCAAGTTAGCTAACATACAGTGTAGACCGCATGCTCTTGGCTTCGGGAGTAGATTCCCATGATCCGTGACTTACATATATAACACCCAGTGCTCATCCCAACAAGTGCCTTCCTCAATACCCATCACCCATTTTCCTTTTTTCTTGATCTTGGGAGAACATTTAGTCTTTCACTATGAAGTATGATGTTAGCTATAGGTTTTTTGTGGATGCCCTTTATCAAATCATTCCCCTGTATTCTTAACTTTTGGGGGGTCTTTATCATGAATGGGTATTGGATTTTATCGAATGTGTTTAACCTGTATTAACTGATACTAACATTTGAGTTTTCTTTTCTATTTGTTGATATGGTAGATTACATTGATTTTTTTTTTTTTCCAAATGTTAGCCAGGCTTGCATAACACATATCCCATGGTCATAGTGTATAATTCCTTTTATACAGTGCCAGGCTCCATTTGCTTTTTTTTTTTTTTTTCTTTGTGGCAGATTTTTTTCATTTATGTTCATGAGAGATTTTGGTCTGTAGTTTTCTTTTTTTTTTGAACTGTTTCTCCGGTTTGGGTATCAAGATAATACTGACTTAATAAAATGAATTGGGGAGACTTCCCTCCTCTTTATTTTCAGGAAGACAGTGTACAAAATTGGTGCTAATTTTTGTTTAAATATTCTCCAGTAAAGCCAGCGGGGCATAGGGGTTGCTTTTTGGCTTTAGTTATTTATTATTGTGTTTTGGCTATTAGTTATAAATTCAGGCTCTTTAGTAATTTATTTTAAAATTTTATTTGCATGTTTTAATTTTTTTTGATTTTTTATTTATTTTTGAGACAGAAAGCAGGAGCTGGGGAGGGGCAGAGGGAGAGGCAGACAGGAAGTGAAGTGGGCTCCGTGTTGATAGCACAGAGCCCAGTGTGGGGCTCGAACTCACAAGCCCTGAGATCATGACCTGAGCTGAAGTCGGACACTCAGCTGACTGAGCCACCCAGGTACCCTGTAAATTCAGGCTCTTTAGAGGTTACTATTCAGATTATTTCATCTTGACTGTATTTGGTAGTTTATGGTTTTGAGAAATTGGTTCCATTTATTTTATTAAAAATTTTTTTTTTTTATGTTTATTTGTGAGAGAGAGAGAGAGACACAGAGTGTGAGTGGGGGAGGGGCAGAGAGAGAGGGAGACACAGAATGTGAAGCAGGCTCCAGGCTCCGAGCTGTCAGCACAGAGCCCGTCGCGGGGCTCGAACTCACGGACTGTGAGACCATGACCTGAGCCGAAGTCAGACGCTCAACCGACTGAGCCACCCAGGTACCCCTATTTTATTTTTTTTATTTTAGAGAGAGCACAAGCTGGGGAAAGGGGCAGAGGGGGAGAGAGAGAGAGAGAGAGAATGAATGAATGAATGAATGAATCCTAAGCAGGCTCTTTGCTCACCACGGAGCCCCACGTGGGGCTCCATCCCACAATCCTGGGATCGTGACCTGAGCTGAAATCAAGAGTCGGACACTCAACTGACCGAGCCACCCAGGTGCCCTGGTTCCGTTTTTTCAAGCTGTTGAATTTATGTGCATAAAGTTGGTCAGAGTGTTCCCTCATTATCTTTTTAATGGCCATGGCATCTGTGAAGATAACCCCTATTTCATTTCTTATATTGGTGATTTGTATCTTAACTCTTTTTAAAAATGTTTCAGTCTTGCTAGAGATTAGTTTTACTAATATGTATTTTTTATTTTTTTGTTTTAAAACTTTTTTTATTTATTTTTGAGAGAGAGCGAGTGCATGTGCACACGCATGGGAGGGACAGAGAGAGAGAGAGAGAGAGGGGGAGACACAGAATCTGAAGACAGGCTCCAGACTCAGCTGTCAGCACAGAGCCCGACATGGGGCCCGAACCCACGAACCGTGAGATCATGACCCGAGCCAGAGTCAGATGCTTCACCGACTGAGCCACCCAGGCACCCCACTAATAAGTATTTTTTGAAGAACAAATTTTGTATTTGATGGATGTTTCTCTATTTTCCTATTTTTATCAGCTTCCCTGATTTCTGCTCTAATCTTTATTATTTCCTTCTTTGTGCTTGCTTTTATTTTACTCTTCTTTTTCTAGTTTCTCAAAGTAGGAACGTAGGGTATTGATTTGACATCTTTCTTCATTTCTTTTTCTTTCTTCTTTTTTTTTTTAATGCTTATTTTTGAGAGACAGAGAGCGTGAACAGGGGAGGGGCAGAGAGAGGGGGAGACACAGAATCCCAAGCAGGCTCCAGGCTCCGAGCCATCAGCGCAGAGCTTGATGCAGGGCTCGAACCCACAAAGCATGAGATCACGAACTGACCTGAAGTTGGACGCTTAACCCATTGAGCCACCCAGGAGCCCAAGACCTTTCCTAATTCCTAATACCAGTATTTAGTGCTAAATTTCCTCAACGCTGTTTTAGCTGCATCCCACATATTTTGATATGTTGTATTTTCATTTTCTTTCAGTTCCATGTGTTTTCTAAACTTTCTTTTGAGATTCCCTCTTTGACCCATATACTATTTAAAAGTGTTGTTGAATTTTCAGATATTTGGAGATTTTTTTTCCTGTTGTCTTTCTGTTATCGATTTCCAGTTTGATTCCATTATCATCAGAGAATACAGCGGTTATGATTTTAACTCTTAAATTTGCCAAAGCTGCTCTTATGGTCCGGGATACGGTCTGTGTTGGTGAATGTTCCAGGCGCACTTGAGAAGAGTATGTATCCTGCTGTCGTTGGTCATATGTGTTGGTTGCGGTCCCCAACTCTAACTGTGGATTTGTCTATTTCTCCTCTTAACTGTATCAGTTTTGCTTCACCTATTTTGAGGTGCTGTTGTTTGGTGAACACACATCTCAGTTTGTTGTATCTTTCTGGTGGATCGATTCTTTTATCCTTGTAAATGTCTCTATTCTCTCTAGTAATTCTCTTTGCCCCGCAGTCTAGCGTATCAGATATTGATATAGCCGCTTTTGCTGTCTTACAATTGGTATTTGCCTGGCGTGTCTTTTTTTCATATTCTTTACTTTCAGACTTACGTCCTTGAATTTGAAATCAGTTTCCTGTGAATAGCAAGTAGTTGATGATGCTTTATAAATGCACCCTGCAAATCTCTTTTGATTACTGTATTTAGATCATTTACACTTAAGCTGATTATTGATGTGTTAATGCTTATGTCTGATATATTATTTCTGTTTCTTTCCTTTGTCTCTCTTCTTTTCCCATGGGATACTGAAACTTTTTTTTTTTTTTTTTTTTTAGGATTCCATCTTGATTTATTTATAGTATTTTTGGATATATAGCTTCCAAAAATTTTTTATTATGGAAGTATAGTTGACATGCAATGTTATATTAGTTTCTGGTATACAGTATAGTGACTGAGAGGTACAAACTTCCATTTGTAAAATAAATAAGTCACAGGGATGAAAAGTACAGCATAGGGAACTCAGCCAGTAATATTGTAATGACATGGTGACCACGCTTAACTGTGGTGACAGTTACGTGATGTGTAGAATTGTCAAGGCACTGTGTTGAGTGTATCTCGTTTTTTTAAAATATTTTTTTTTAATTTTTTTTTTTTTTTTTTAGCGTTTATTTATTTTTGAGACAGAGACAAAGCATGAACGGGGGAGGGTCAGAGAGAGGGAGACACAGAATCTGAAACAGGCTCCAGGCTCTGAGCTGTCAGCACAGAGCCCGACGCGGGGCTCAAACTCACAGACCACGAGATCATGACCTGGGCCGAAGTCAGCCGCTTAACCGACTGAGCCACCCAGGCGCCCCTTAAAATATTTTTTTAATGTTTATTTTTGTATCTGAGAGAGAAAGAGAGAGAGAGAGAGAGCCCGGGGGAAGGACCGAGAGAGAGGAGGACAGAGGATCCAAGGCGGGCTCTGTGCTGACAGCAGAGAGCCTGATGCAGGGCTCAAACTCCGGAACCGTGAGATCGTGATCTGAGCCTAAATCGAAGAGTCTGATATTTAACCATCTGAGCCACCCGAGCACCCCAAGCGTATCTCTTAGCATAGTTTCCCTAGTGGTTGTTCTGGATTTCATAGTATATATGTGTGACTTACGTGGAATGAAGCATAGAAACCTCACTTCTGTTCAGGTCTCTATACCTTTCCCATTTTTAAATACTATTGTCAGATTGTTGGGGAGGGAGTGGGAAGTCAGATGTGACTCTTGTGCTGTGTTGCAGGTTCTTTGATTTTTTTTTTTTTTTTTTTTTTTTGGTGCCATCTTCTTTGACCCTTAGCTTGCCTAGGATGCCATTCTAGATGGTGTGTTACTACAGGAGTGCTGAACTTGGCAGTTAGGAAGAGCTCACTTCAGCCTCCCTACCCCCAGCGCACATACACGCGCACGTGAGAACGCACGCACACACAGGCTCTCACACTTGTGAACCTCCATCCATGAACAACTCCCTGATTTTACCCTTGAGGTATACTTTCTTCCATAATATCCTTAAAGAAGGTACTGGGCCAGGTCATGAGCTCCTGGTTTCCATCTCCAGATACATTGCCTGTGTGTATACCACTCACAGCTGCTTTTAGCTTTTCTATTCTTCTAGTCTCATCAGTGGAACCAGGTGCCCCTCTTCATAAATTCTAGAATTAATCCCCAATAGATCCCTTAAGTCAGCAAAGGTGATAAATTTTCCTTCTATTTTTTGTGCTCAAAGTTTGAGAAGAGGTTTTTTTTTTTTTTTTTTGTCAATGTATAAAGAAAATTACTGGTTGGATCACTTAATAATCTTATTCTGTTTAAAAAAAAAAAACATTCAAGCACAACTTTCGGAAACTAAATGTATTAGTTTGTAATGCTTTCTACTGCGAATAATGGAATACTTGACCCATAGAGGCTTAGAACAAGCAGGGATTTATTTTTTTCACCAAGCAGGCAGTCTGGAGGTAGGTGGCTGCTGGCATTCATTTAAAGGGTCCACTTTGAGCCAGCATCTCTGGGATCCTCCCCACCTTTCTCCTCATGATCTCAATAGGGCTGCTGTAGCTCCAGCCATCACATACGCATCTCAAGGCAAGAAAAGGTGAGCTAGGAGCAGCGTCACTTGCATTTGTCCCTTGGCTCAAGTGGAAAAAAAAGCCTTTTCCAGACTCCCAGAACAGACTTCTGAAAAGGAGGCTGAGGAAACAAGTGGAGTGTTTTGCCTTTTCTGGCTTCCAAAAGGAGACCAGCAAGGGAGAAGCAATTTGGGAATGGATGTACTAATCAACTACAATAAGCTGACAGTTTTACCTGACTTTTGGGGAAGTCATTAGAATTCTTTTTACTGATTGGTGCTTGGGGTTTAATTATTTAGAGAAAAAAATATCAAAGTTTTTTGAGGAAGGGGCTGTGCATCTCTTTAGATCTTACTTAAATTTTATTTTCCACTCTACTGATTTAAATACATTATTAAATATGTAAAACCAGGATGCTTGGGTGGCTCAGTCTGTTGAGCGTCCAACTCTTGATTTTTGGCTCAGGTTTGTGGGATTGAGCCCCGTGTTGGGCTCTGCAGTGACAGCATAGAGCCTGCTTAGGATTTTCTTTCTCTCTCTCTCTCTGCCACTCCCCTGCTTGTGCTCGCTCTCTCTCTCTCCCTCTCAGAATAAATACACACACACACACACACACACACACACACGCTAATGTTACATATGTAACACCAATCTTATTATTATATTGAGCTGATGGCTAAGAGTCATGAGCACAACAATTTTCCAAGTTAGGTTTGGAAAGAGAGGAAAATTAGCTTAAAAAATGTTTGAAGTTTCCTTGACTTGGCTTTTTTGTTTTTACATTTGGGGTTTCTTTGAGTGATTTAGCTTTATTAATAAGTAATGGTAGCTTTCACGCTCTTATTTTCCTGAGCTCTAAGATCCCACTATACCTGAGGCAATTTTGTTGTTATTTTCTCTGGGAGGTTCACAGCATCTACTGAATGACTTTTTTTTTCTCTATAAAAGTACAGAAAACAAGAAAAGAGAAAATGAATTCTTAAAATAAATATGACATGAAGGGAGAAAAAAACATCTATTCGTGGAGCAGAAGCCGACCAGTCTCAAACCTGATGAAGCAGGAATATCTAAGAATGATAGTTTTAGTAATTCTAGATCATACGTTCCATTAACCTCAAAAACACAGAAAAGTAGGTTGTTGTTAATGTACATCAAAGTATTAAGTACTGGGGCGCCTGGGTGGCTCAGTCGGTAAAGTGTCCTTCTTCGGCTCAGGTCATGATCTCAAGGTTCGTGAGTTCGAGCCCCGCATCGGGCTCTGTGCCGACAGCTCGGAGCCTGGAGCCTGCTTCGGATTCTGTGTTTCCCTCTCTCTCTGCCCCTCCCCCACTCACAGTCTGCCTGTCTCGCTCTCTGTCTCAAAAATAAACATTTAAAAACTATATTAAATATGGGACGCCTGGGTGGCTTCGTCGGTTAAGCTTCCCACTTTGGCTCAGGTCATGATCTCATGGTTCGTGGGTTCCGGCCCCACATCGGGCCCTGTGCTGACACACAGAGCCTGGAGCCTGCTTCGGGTTCTGTGTCTCCCTCTCTCTCTCCCCTAACCCTGCTCATGTTCTGTCTGTCTGTCTCTCTCTCTCTCTCTCAGAAATAATTAAACATTAAAATATATACATATATATGTGTATATATATATATAAAATGTACATGTATATACGTATATATATATAAAATGTATATGTATGTGTGTATATGTATATATGTACACGTACATGTGTGTATGTATGTGTGTGTGTGTGTGTGTGTATATATATATATATATATATGTATAAAATATGAGCTGGCTCTCTCAGTCCTCAAATTTCCCGTAACCACTGATGACTGGGAAAGGCGTTCTATAGCACTCTCTCACACCTGTCCTGCTTGTAAGGAAAAGGTAGTAATATCAGCTATTAAGTTTTCGGTCTCCTTATCCCATCTGTTTCCGGTCATGGTGGTCATTTGCCTTGTTATATTTGTCAGAAGTAAAGGTATTCATTCAGCCTTGATGATGGAAACAAGGAGAAGTCCTTTGCTTTTCTCTAAGACGCACGACACATGCAAGGCCCAGCGTTTAAAGGCTCAGGCAGTGAGCGTGCATCCTGGGTTAACCCCTTACACTAGTGAGTGACCTTGGGCAAATGACCTAAACTCCCTGTGTCTGAGGATCCCCATCTATCAAATAGTAACGATAAAGCATACTCAGAGATTCACTCTGAGAATTAAAAGGATTTAATGCTTTTAAAGTAGTTAAAACAGGGGCACGCCTTAAAACAAGGGTGGCTCAGTGGGTTGAGCGTCTCGACTCTTGATTTTTGGCTCAGGTCATGATCCGAGGTCATGAGATCGAGCCCCGTGTTGCACTCCGTGCTGAGTGTCGAGTCTGCTTAAGATTCTCTCTCTCTCTGCCATCCCCTGCTCGCTTGCTCTCCGTCTGTCTCTTAAATAAAGAAGAAATAAAGTACTTAAAGCAGTGCTAGGCACGTTAGCTGTTATGGCTACAGGAATGGTATTCATATCTGCAAAGATGGGCTTGGTCTAGCTCATGCGGTGGCCCTACTGAACGGTCAGGTCCTTTCCAAGCACCTCATTCTTCCTGCCTTTGTCGCGGGCTTGTGAAGCATCTGGGCTTTGCCGGGCAGCCTAAAAAGAAACAGCGAGCCTCTGATGTCCTGGAGCCCTGAAGGAAAGATTATAGATGGATGAACAACTCGTGACGCTAGAGCCTGCTTCTCAGTTTGGCTTAGCTTTATGGTTTCTACAGGGGCCCTGGCAGCTTATTGATTATCCAGCAGTCAATCTGAGCATGTGATAAAATTGATCTTCCCACCTTTAGCAACCAGGAAGTGGGGTTGGGGGGATCGGCTATTAATTTGATGTAAAGCATCAAGGGCAGTCTGAGCCTGGCTGCCGGCTTTCCAGTAGGGGCCTTATAAGCGGGGTGGGACCCGAGGAGTAGAGATACCAGGGAGCCCTGGATCTGAGGATAGTATAGTCCTCACTTCGTCATTCACTAAGACATTTGCCTGGGGTGGCGCCTGGGTGGCTCAGTTGGTTGAGTGTCCGACCTCAGCTCAGGTCATGATCTCAGGGTTCGTGGGTTCGAGCCCCACATCGGGGTCTTGTTGACAGCTCAGAGCCTGGAGCCCGCTTTGGATTCTGTGTCTCCTCCTCCCTTTCCCCCTCCACCGCTCGTGTTCGCTCGCTCTCTCTCTCTCTCAAAACTGAGTCAACATTAAAAAGAAAAAGATTTACACTCTTAGCAACTTTCAGATGTACAGTACAATATTAACTGTAGTCACCATGTTGTATATTATATCCTAGGACTTTTGTCACTGCATGTTTCTACCTTTTGGCACCTGTCATTACCCGCCCCCCGCCCCCCCCCCCCCCAGCATCCACCAATCTGTTCTCTGTATCTATGACCTTGTGGTGTTTTTGTTTTTTTTTTTTTTTTTTTTAAGATTCTACATGTACGTGAGATTATAGACCCTTCTTGGGTCTGTTGGCGATCTGTGTGTCTCCTTTAGGATGATACCTGTTCAGGAGCACCTGGGTAGCTCAGTCGGTCAAGTGTCTGACTTCGGCTCAGGTCGTGATCCCCCGGTTAGTGAATTCGAGCCCCACATTTTAGGCTCTGTGATGACAGCCCTCTCCTCTCTGTCCTTCCCCCATGCCTGTGTGTGCGTGCTCGTGCTTTCTCAAAAAATTGAAATGTTAAAAAACAAATACCTGTTCAGATCCTCTGCCCATTTTTTCCCACTGTATCATTTGTCTTTGCGCTCTTGAGTTGTATGAGTTCTTCGTATATTTTTGGACATTAACCCCTCATCAGGTAGGAGATTTGCAGATATCTTCTTCTGTTCACCAACGCATCATGCTTTTGCAAACAGCCGTTGCCCTGGCTGTGTACAATCCTGGCAAAATGTTAAAGCTCAAGCAGCAAATTCGGGATAATGGTTACCTCTGGACAGGGAGGCAGGAGTGTGAGAGAGGGCTTCATTGTGATCTGAAATTTTTCTTTAAATTCAGGGCTGTGGATGGATGTTCGTTATATGATACGCTATCTGCTACAATAAATACTTACATTTGTTTATTTTGTAAAATATTTTGAGAGCGAGCAAGAGAGCGCACACACACGAGTTGGGGAGGGGCGGAGTGACAGGGAGAGAGAGAATCCCAAGCAGGCTTCACGCTGATGGGGCTCAATCCCACGACCACGGGATCACACTCTGAGCTGATATTAAGAGTCAGGCGCTTAACCAACTGAGCCACCTAGGCGCCTCTGTTTACATTCATTTGTTATGTATATTCATTTATTATTTATATTTAGCTCCTTGTGCACAGGGGCAAAGGATATTTGGGAATGGATTTCTTAAGCCAGAGGGCATATAGACTTTTCACATTCCTAGGTATTGCTGGACCTCTCCCCAGAGGGATTATCTCCTTTACTTTCTTACTAGCAGGTGCATGCGAGTTGATGTTGGCCCCCATCTTTGCCAACCCTTGGTAGTATCGTCCAGGCCTTTCTCTCTCTGCCCAGGTCGCCAGAAAAGACGGGAGGGCAGTGAGGGAAAAGGACAGCGAGGTTTTAAAATTAGGATGACAGTGGCAGCTTTGAAGAATTTCCACTTATGTTTGTTTTAATGAGGAAACACTTTTATTTTCTGCGTTGGTGAAAATAACTTTTGTGGGAAAACCATTGAATTTTTACTCTGAAGTGGAAGACTTTTTTTCTTCCCTGTTTGCATTCTTAGCAAATAAGTGGAATAGACCAATTAGCAAACTAATGTTCTAAATGTTCACTTGCAGTCAGTTATTTTTAACTGTTTTAAACAGCATGGAGCATTGGGTTTATTCCTCTTGCTTTTCAAAGTTTCGAATTTGCTAAAATGAAAAATGTGACACAACTTTCTGGGTAAGGATTGATCAGAATTTTTTTTTTGCCACTCGAATATGCATTTTGTAATGGGCAAAGTAAGCTACGGGAGATGTGGTTTACCTTTTAAAACAGCTAAGACACGGGACACCCGGATGGCTCAGTCGGTTGTGCGTACGACTCTTGATTTCAGCTCAGGTCATGATCTCACAGTCGTGGGATCGAGCCCCACGTCGGGCTCCACACTGGGCGAAGAGCCCGCTTAAGATTCTCTCTCTCCCTCTCTCTCTCTCTCTGTCTGCCCCTCCCCCTCCTCCCCCCCCCCCGGGTCAAAAATAAAAAAAACAAAAACAAGAAAACAAGACAAGACGTAAAGAGTAACGTCAGCCATTTTATGTTGTCCTTTGCGTTCACAGGTGGAAAAGAAGAAGTTCCACAAATCTCAACATTGGGGCTTTTGCAACAATGTTAGGATGCTGGTGAGTGAAGATAAACCTGGAATAGGTGGAGAACTGCTTCCTGGGCAAAAGATGAAGCCTAAATACAGTGACTTTCCTAAAGGAGTGGGAAGCACCACGCCATCCTGGATAGCTTTTGATAAGCGGGTGAGTCACCTGACATTGGGAGCCACGCAACCTTAACCGGTTACACGTACGAAATAATAGGTACTGAGAAAATGGGAGTCCTTAATGTAAATGTTAAGGCTAGTTCTTTTGAAAGGACACATTCAAGAACAAAAGTACCCTTGGGGCGCCTGGGGGGCCTGGTCGTTAAGCGTCCGGCTCTTGGTTTCTGCTCAGGTCATGATCTCTCGCTCCGTGAGTTCGAGTCGCACATCTGCCCGCTTGGGATTCTCTCCCTCCTTCCGTCTCTTTCCCTCTCTCAAAATAAGTAAACTTTAAAATAAAGGATAAAAGTACCCTAAACAAACAAAAGTTATCCCTGCTTCTCTTTCTGACCAGGCACACTGGTTGCCGGTGAACAATGTTCACCTTTCTTGCCTAATGCTTATCAGCTTTCCTGTCCTCTCCTCTCTGTCCCTCTGTGGCCACTTAGAGTCTGGTCAGAGTGTCACTTTGGCTTAGTGAGTTGCCAGTAACTAAGTCATTTTGTTTGATTTGAAATGTGCCATCAAATAGCCACAGAAAGATGTCTTCTCTTTTCTGCATATTAATTATGGTTCCCCCTCCCTGAGAACCAAAGGGGGACATGGCAAGAATTCTAGAAGTGAAGGAAAAAGGTGCCCTTATTAGATAAGAATCTGAACTTTTTAATGTGTATGTTTGTGCACATAACACACACACACGTAATGGCGTATTGATCACTGATCGAGGCAATCCATTTGAATATCTTAAAAGGGACGAGGATCAAGGGGCGGTGGGGGGTGGGGAACACAAGGTGACCAGTTATTTCCCATAAGGCAGCGGAATGGATATGTTGTGTTTACCACACAACCCTGTGTCATGGCCTCCTGTTCTGTTCTCCAAAAAGGGACCTGTTATTAGATTATTTAGGGTCCTGTAATTAAAAAATAATTCAGGACTAGATAAAGAATTCAGACCTTAATATGCTTAGTTTACCGGGTGGTTTTTTAGCAGCCTTAGCATGGATTAGTTGGCAGTTCTTTGATTCCAATTAAAATGTCTTCAAATTTGGTAAAAAGTGACATATTCTGTGTCATCTGTGTTAGAGTTGATCAATTAGAGCACATATTTTTTTTTTTTTTTTTTTTGAAGCCCAGTTCTGACACTTAACGGAGATCTAACAGACTGCAGGGGAGGCTTCTTTCCGGGGAAACCATCTCTGCTTTGAACATGAACCATTATTTCTCTCTTTCTCTCTCTCTCTTTAAATGTTTTAAAAAATTATTTTCCGTCCCTGGCCCAGTGCAGGACGCAGAGTTCAGAAGCAATTTCTGGGCTAGCTTCCCAGGATGGATCATGCATGGTTCCCTGTTATTATCGATCTCCTAGGTGTTTGCACATCATCATTCTGGAATATTTCATTTGCGAGGGACAAAGAAAAATTTCCTTTTTTTACTTCTTGTGTCAAAAAGAGGGTATTGACAGTAGCTTAATCCACTACTGAATAAGTAATGTTGTAGGTGGCAATATATTAAACTGTTCTCTTGCACTGAAAGTAGAGAATTCATTTTATTTCATGTTTTTCTCAATATTTAACATGTGCCTTTCAAACCTATTTTGCAGCCCTTTAATTACTTATAAAATTATGTAGAATATTTCATGAAGTTGGAATAATTTTAGCTTCAAACTACTTGAGAAAATGAAGAGCTTGCTCATTTTAGCCTAACTAAATGCAACATAATTCTTTCAGTTATTTTGTTGGTCAACTTCAATTAAATATTCATTGAGCTTTAAATGAGACACGAAGACTATGAAATATTTACGTGCTCTGATGAGATTGTGAACTACACACTGGCTCCTGGTTAATACCCAGAGCAAATTATAAAGCGCTTTCCACATTCGTGGTCCAACAAAACAAGTCAACACCTGTTAATCATTTTTCTTAAAAATGAGACATTTTTCACTCGTCGCCAGTTTTTCTCCTAGCTTTTAATCATTGCAGTTTATCTAGGGTTACATTCTCAAACCGCAGAAAGTAGAAATCAAGGCAGTTCTTTGGAAAGTGTATTGAAATCTAATGTTTTTTTTAGGTGTATTTCTTTCAAGGGAGACAGGGACGGTGCGAGCTGGGGAGGGGTAGAGAGAAAGGGAGAGAGAGAGAATCCCCAAGCAGGCTCCACGCTGTCAGCACAGAGCCCGATGGGGGCTCAGACTCATGAACAGTGACATCGTGACCTGAGCCGAAGTCAAGAGTCAGACGCCTCACCGACTGAGCCACCCAGGCGCCCCTCGATATCTCATATTTGTAATAGATGCCCCTGGCACCCACCCGCCCAGATCCACGTGTTGCGTGTTGCTCTTGGCCGAGGAGCATTGGCATCAGTACCCGGAGAAACCTGGACGGTTGCGCTGGCCCCTTCACCACAAGAGGAGGCAACAGATGACTGATGATTCGTCAAGGGCAAAAAGATGAGCTGCTTCGGGGCGCCTAGGGGGATCAGTCAGTTGAGCATCCGACTTTGGCTCAGGTCATGATGTCAACAGCTGTGTGCGTTCGAGCCCCACGTCGGGCTCTCTGCTGTCGGTGCAGAGCCCGCTTCAGATCCTCTGTCCTCCCCTCTCTCTGCCCTGCCCCGCTGCGCGCTCCCAAAAAACAAACAGATGCTCAAAAACAAGACAAAAGCGAGCCTCTTCGAGGCCGGACAAGTCCGTAGTGTGGATTTAGGCCCCTGCCCCCTTGTGCATCAGGCCAAGGCTAAACTTTACGTGAGATTGCACTCTTGCTTGGCTCATTTCCCTTCCCTTGGGTGCTCCTCTCACTCTTCAGACGTGTCTCCTAAGAGTGTGCCCATAATAAATCACATGGGCCTAACTCCCTGTTTCAGGCCCTGCTTCTGCAGAGCCCAGCCTAAGACAACATTCTGGGTTTTATCTGTGCTGCGGGCTCCGAGCTGTCAGCACAGAGCATGACGCGGGCCTCAAACTCGGGAACGGGGAGATCATGACCTGAGCTGAAGTCGGACGGTTAACCGGTTAACTGACTGAGCCACCCAGGCGCCCCACTCTCCCCTTCATTCTTACGGAGGGAGCACCAATTTTCTCCTGCTGATGTGGCCACTGTAGAGTGTTCACCTGCCCCAGGCTTCTTGAAGCCAGGGCTGGCTGGGCGACTCACTTCTGGCCAGCGATGGATGGGATGAAGATTTATTGGGGAGGGCTCCTGGGAAAGTTATTTTTCTAATTAAAAGAGGCCCAGTGGATCTGTTTTTCCTGCTCTGTGTCCTACCTTTGTTTTCCTGTGAGGAACTAGGACATAATTCTTCAGCCATCTTGTGAGCACAGCAGGTATTAAAGGAGCCTAACACCCTGCTGGCACCATGGAGGCGCGGTTTCAGGCCCCGGCTGCCTCTTTCTGGACTTCTTTTGTCAGATGTTCTCAACCCAGGGAGGCCTCTGCAAATGTGTGGAGATGTTTTGGGTTGTCGAGGCAAGGGGGGCCCTTGCCTCGGGTGCAGAATTCAAAGAGCACCCCAGACCTCAGGAATCAAGAGAGATAATATTTTAATGAACCGTCTTGAGGAAGCAGAATTAACGCCCACATTCACGATGAACAAAATAGCAATATTTTATATAAAGACCGGCTCAGTAACCGCCATGCTGTAATACCGATTCCATCTTTCTTTAACATTTCGGCATTCTGATGTTTGGTTTCTCATGGAATTCTTGCATTCCTTTGGATGTTTTAAATCGCCTTGCCCTTGGGCAGTCCGTGGTCCAGAGATGCTGCTGCTTTTAAGTAGCTGGGGGCCAGCTGTGTATTTTACATCCTGCAGTATGGGGAGGGCAGCCCCAGGCTGGGGACGAGAATGGTCTTCCTAACACGCCAGTCGGGCTGCCACTGAGAAACACAGTCCTACTTGCCAGAACCCCCTGGCGTTCGTTGGCGGGATTTATGCAAATGGCCAGAACGGTTTTGTGTGATACCGCGCCCGTGCCTCCCCGCCCCCCCCCCCCAAAGACTAGCTATTTCACTGAATTCGTTTAAATTCAAGCAAGCACATATTCACCCACGCCAATTAGTGCCAGTCGTTATCCCAGCACCTCCGCGAGGAAGAAGCAGACGTGGATGATTGCTCCCTATAGATGAGGAGTCATTTGTAAGAAGCAGGCAGGGACCAGGGTTCTGAGACCGTGTGTTGGAGGCACTGGAACTAACTACCTGTGTGACCGTGGCTTCGTCACCTCACCTCCGAGTCTCCGTTACCTTGACTGGAATGAGAGCCTGGGCTGGCTGATTACTTTTTTTTTAATTTTTTTAAAAAGTTTATTTATTTTGAGACAGAGCAAGCAGGGAAGGGGCAGAGAGAGAGAGACAGAGAGAGAGAGAGAGAGACAGACAGACAGACAGACAGACTCCCAAGCAGGCTCTACACAGTCAGCACAGAGCCCGATGCAGGGCTGCAGCTCACAGACTATGAGATCATGACCTGAGCTGAAATCAAGAGTCGGACCCTCAACCAACTGAGCCACCCAGGCGCCCCTGACTGACTCATTTCTAAAGCCCTTTAACCTCCAGCGGTCCATGCTCAAGACTTTTTAGGCTTAGTGTGTGACATGTCGTCTGTGACTCAAGGCAGCTTCTGCTTGTTCATCCTAGAACTGAGCCCACATCCTGGATCTCCTGGCCTGGGGTTCTTTCTAATGGCACCAGGTGCCTACGTTACTAATTGAAGTTTAGCATTTAGTAGTTGACGATGTGTTGCCGTTGTTCTTGTATATGATCGGCCCTTAGTTGCTTTTATAAAAAGTCAGACTAGTTAGAAATACTCCAATGACTGAATGTTTTTAGGACTTTTGTCTGGGTGTTAAGTGCCATTTGTCTCAACTCTACAATTATGCCGTCATTTCTTTTCCTTTGGCAGTGGCTCCTAGTTAGCCTAATTGGTTCGCTATTTTGCAAATGACTCTATTATAGTAAGTGGCAGGATAAAGGTTGATCCTATGGGGATGCATGCATTTCAAAATATTATTTCATTTTTTCCAGCTCTTATAAACATAATCATTATAATCAGAAGTACGGGCCACAGAATTAGAATTTTAATAGCTTTGCATTCATGGACATGGGGTTTGTGGTACGCTGAGTATGTGGTACCGTGTGAATCTTTACACTTTGAACAATATAAAAATAAATATTTAAAACACGATCTCTGTAGCGCCTTGATTTTTTTTTTTAAAGGTTTAAAAATTTTTACTTTTTTATTGACGTGTAGTTGACCTATGATTTGTTGGTTTCAGGTTTACAACATAGCGATTCACCAATTATATATATTAGGAAGTGATCACCGTGGTAAATCTAGCTACCATCTGTCACCATACAGAGTTGTTACGATATTCTTAACTAGCTGTAGATTACATCCCGGTGTCTTATTTATTTTATAACTGTATTTCTGTATTTTAATCTCCTTCTGTATTTTGCCCATCCCTCTACCCACCCCCTCCCCTCTGGTAACCACCATATTATTCTTTGTATCTATGAGTCTATTTCTGTTTTGTATTGTTTGTTCATTCGTTTTATTTTTTAGATTCCACATAGAAATGAAGCCCTACAGTATTTGCCTTTCTCTGACTTATTTCACTTAGCATAATGCCTTTTGGTCCATCCATGTTGTTGCAAATGGTAAGATCTCATTCTCTTTTATGGTTGAATTATAAATATTCCAACATATATATATATATATATATATATATATATATATATATACACACACACACACACACATATATATACACATATATATACACACGCACATATACACACACACATATACACACGCACATATACACACACATACACATACATATACACACATATACACATATATATACACATATGTGTATATATACATACACATATATACACATACGTATGTATATATACATACATATATACACACACATACACACACATACACACATAGACACACATACACACATAGACACACACATAGACACACAGAGACAGACACACACACAGACACACACACACAGACACACACACACACACACACACACACACACACACACCACTTCTTTATCCATTCATCCACTGGTAGACACTTATGTTGCTTCCATATCTTGACTGTTGTAAATAATGCCGCAGTGCAGTGAACATAAGGGTGTGTATATCTTCTCAAATTAGTGTTTTCTTCAGATTAATACGCAGAAGTGGAATTGCTGGATCATATGGTAGCTCCAATTTTTAATTTTGTGAGACCCCTCCACACTGATTTTCATAGTGGCACCATTTCGCATTCCCACCAACAGTGCATGAGGGTTCCCTTTTCTCCACATGCTCACCAACCCTTGTTATTTCTGGTCTTTTTGATAATAGCCATTCTGACAGGTGTAAAGTGATACCTCATTGTGGTTGTGATTTGCGTTTCCCTGATGATTGGTTATGTGAAGTTCTTTGCATCTGTCTGTTGGTCATCTACATGTCTTCTTTGGAGAAGTCTGTTCATGTCCGCTGCCCATATTTTCGTTGGACTGTTTTTTTGATACTGAGTTATGTGAGTCTTTCATATACTTTGGATGCTAACCCCTTATCGGTTATATTATTTGCAAATACCTTCTCCCATTCAGTAGGGTGCCTTTTTGTTTTGTTGATGGTTTCCCTCACTGTGCAAAAGCTTTTTACTTTTATGTGGTTCTGTTTGTTTAGTTTTGCTTTTGTGGCCTTTGCCTGAGGAAACCCAGACTGATGTCTAAGAGCTTATTGCCTGTGTTTTCTTCTAGGAGTTTATGGTTTCTGGTCTTGCATTTAAGTCTTTAATCAACCCTGAGTTTATTTTCGTAAATGGTATAAGAAACTGGTTCAGTTTCTTTCTTTCTTTCTTTCTTTCTTTCTTTCTTTCTTTCTTTCTTTCTTTCTTTTTTTTTTTTTTGCATGTAGTTGTCTAGCTTTCCCACCACCATTTGTGGAAGAGATCATCTGTTTCCCATTGGATATTCTTGCCTCCTTTGTTGAATATTAATTGACTATAAGCGTGGGTCTTAGTCACGTGGGTTTGTTTTTGGACTCTATTCCACTGATCTATGTGTCTGTTTTTGTGCCCGTACCTTACTGTGTTTTGATTACTACAGCTTTGTAGAATAGTTTGAAATCATGGAGCATGATACCTCCAGCTTTGTTATTCTTCCTAAAGACTGCTTTGGCTATTCAGGATCTTGTGTGGTTCCATATGCATTTTAGGATTATTCTAGTTTTGTGAAAAATGCGCCATTGGCATTTTGAAAGGGATTGTATTGAATCTATAGATTGCTTTGGGTGGTATGGACATTTTAACAATGTTAATTCTTCCAATCCATGACCATGGTATGTCTTTCCATTTATTTGTGTCATCTTGATTTTCTTTCATCAGGGTCCTAGTTTTCAGAGTTTACCTCCTAAGTTAAATTTATTCCTAAGTATTTTTTTCAGTTTTTCAATTAAGTTTTTAATTTCAATTCCAGTATAGTAACACATAGTGTCATATTCGTTTCAGGTGTACAATATAGTGACTCAATTCTATACATTACTCAGTGCTCATCACAGCGAGTGTGCTCTTAATCACCTTCACGTGTTTCACCCATCCCCCACCCACCTCCCCGCTGCTAACCATCAGTTTGTTCCCTATAGTTAAGAGTAAACTTTGTCTCTCCCTCTTTTCTCCTTTGCTCATTTGTTTCGTTTCTTAAATTCCACATATGAGTGAAATCATGCGTTATTTGTCTTTATCTGACTGACTTCTTAACAATGTACTCTCTGGCTCCACCCATGTCATTGCAGGCATTTTTTTTTTTTTTTTTTTTTGGATGCGATTATAAGTGGGATCATTTCCTTCATTTCTCTTTCTGACAGTTCATTATTAGGGCATAGAATGCAACAGATTTCCGTCTGCTGATTTTGTATCTTGCACCTTTACTGGACTTATTCTAATAGTTTGTTTTTGGTGAAATCTGTAGAGTTTTCTGTGTAAAGCATCCTGTGATCTGTAAATAGCAGTTGTAATTCTTCCTTTCCAACTTGGATGCCCTTTATTTCTTTTTCTTGCCCCATTGCTCCGGCTAGGATTTCCAAAAATGTGTTGCAGAGAGGAGGGGGGAGTGAGCATGCTTGTGCTGCTACTGATTGTAGAGGAAAAGCTTTCAGCATTTTACCATTGACTACGATGTTAACTATGGGTTTGTCATATGTAGCCGATAATGTGGCGTATTATGTTGATTGATTTGTGGATATTCAATCATCCTTACATCCCTGGACTAAATCCCACTTGAACTTAGTGTATGATCCTTTTATGTATTGTTGAATTTGGTTTGCTGATGTTTTGTCAAAGTTTTGCATTTACGTTTATCAGGGATTCTGGCCTGTAATTTTCTTTTCCTGGGGTGTCTTTGGTTTTGGTGTCAGGGGCATGTCGGTTTCACGGAATGAGTTGGGGAGGGTTTCTTCTTGCATTTTTTTGCAATAGTTTGAGAAGGATATTAGGTATTAATTCTTCTTTAAATGTTTGGTAGAATTAACCTGTGAGGCCGTGTGGTCCTGGACTTTTGTTTGTGGGAGGTTTTTTGTTTTGTTTTGTTTTGTTTCTTATTTAATTTCATTACTAGTGATGGGTCTGTTCAGATTTTCTATTACTTCCTGTTTCAGTCTTAGAAGATTGTATGTTTTAGGAATTTATCTGTTTCTTCTAGCTTGTCCCATTTGTTGGCATAAAATTGTTTGTAATAGTCTCTTATGATTTTTTGTATTTCTGTGGTATATTTCTCTCTTATTTCTTTTATTTATCCCCTCTTTCTTTTTTTCTTGATGAGTCTGGCTAAAGGTTTATCAATTCTGTTTATTTTTTCAACAAATCAGCTCGTAGTTTCATTGATCTTTTCTGTTCTTTTTAGTCTCTATTTCATTTTTTTCAGCTCTGATCTTTATTATTTCCTTCTTTCTACTAACTTTGTCTCCTTCTACTTTCTTTGCCTTCTGTTAATCATTGTTTCAAAGTCTACTTTGGGGGGCGCCTGGGTGGCTCAGTCGGTTAAGTATCCGACTCTTGGTTTCAACTCAGTTCAGGAACTCACGGTTCCTGAATTTGAGCCTCGAATCCTGCTGTGCACTGAGAGTGCAGAGCCTGCTTGGGATTCTCTCTGCTCCTCCCCCCCCCCCCCACTCTCTGTCTCTCTCTCAAAATAAATATATAAAATTAAAAAAAATATTTTGCCTGATGTAAGTATTGTTACCCCAGCTTTCTTTATTTGCATGGAATATCTTTTTCCATCCCTTTACTTTTTTAAAATTTTTTATTCTAGAGAGAGAGATAGACTCTAGAGAGAGAAAGAGAAATGACTCTCGTCCATTACTTTCTTCTTCTTTTACTCTCTTCCCTTGTGGTTTGGTGACTTTCCTTACTGTTATGTTTGAATTCCTTTCTCTTTATTTCTTGCGTGTCTATTATAGGTATTTCGTTTGTGGTTACCATGAGGTTCATATATAAAATGTATATAACGGTCTATTTTATTTTTAAATGTTTTTATTTTTAAATGTTTTTATTTATTTTTGAGAGAGAGGGAGCCAGAGCATGAGTGGGGGAGGGGCAGAGAGAGAGGGAGACAGAATCCGAAGCAGGCTCCAGGCTCTGAGCTGTCGGCACAGAGCCCGATGTGGGGCTTGAACTCAAAAACTGTGAGATCCTAACCTGAGCCGAAGTCGGATGCCCAGCCGACTGAGCCATTCAGACACCCCTGTAACCGTCTATTGTAAGTTGATGGTGAATAAGTTTAAGCATCTTCCAAAGTCACTGTGTTTTTGTCCCCCCCACCATGTTTTGTACTTCTGATATCATATTTTATATTCTATTGTTTTGTGACTTGCTTGACTAATTATTGTAGGTTTAGATGATTTTACTACTTTTGTCTTTTAACCTTCATACTAGCTATGTAGTTGGTTGATCTGCTATATTTATATGTTTACCTTAACCAGTGATATTTTGTTCTTTCATAATTTTCTTATTTCTAGTTATGGCCCTATACTTTTTTTTTTTAATTTTTTTTAACGTTTATTTATTTTTGAGACAGAGAGAGACAGCATGAACGGGGGAGGGGCAGAGAGAGAGGGAGACACAAAATCGGAAGCAGGCTCCAGGCTCTGAGCCATCAGCCCAGAGCCCGACTCGGGGGTCGAACTCACGGACCGTGAGATCGTGACCTGAGCTGAAGTCGGACGCTTAACCAACTGAGCCACCCAGGCGCCCCATATACTTTCTATTTAAAGAAGTTCCTTTAACGTTTCTTGTAAGACTGGTTTCGTGTTGATAAATTCCTTTAGCTTTTTCTTGTCCAGGAAACTCCTCATCTCCTTCAAGTCTAAGTGATAACCTCGCTGAGTAGAGTATTCTTAATTGTAAATATTTTCCTCTCAGCAATTTGAATATATCATGCCACTCCCTTCTTCCCTGTACAGTTTCTTCTGAAAAATCAGTTGATAGTCTTATGGGAGTTCCGTTGTGCGTAACTTGTTTCCTCTCGTGTTTTTTTTTTTTTTTTTTTTTTTTTTTTTTCAACGTTTTTAATTTATTTTTGGGACAGAGAGAGACAGAGCATGAATGGGGGAGGGGCAGAGAGAGAGGGAGACACAGAATCGGAAGCAGGCTCCAGGCTCCGAGCCATCAGCCCAGAGCCTGACGCGGGGCTCGAACTCACGGACCGCGAGATCGTGACCTGGCTGAAGTCGGACGCTTAACCGACTGCGCCACCCAGGCGCCCCTTTTTTTTTTAATGTTTATTTATTTTTGAGACAGAGAGAGACACAGCATGAACGGGGGAGGGGCAGAGAGAGAGGGAAACACAGAATCGGAAGCAGGCTCCAGGCTCTGAGCCATCAGCCCAGAGCCTGACGCGGGGCTCGAACCCGCAGACCGCGAGATCGTGACCTGAGCTGAAGTCGGACGCTTAACCGACTGAGCCACCCAGGCGCCCCTCCTCTCGTGTTTTTAAGATTCTCACTTTATTGGGGCGCCTGGGTGGCTTGGTCGGTTGGGCATCCGACTCCGGCTCAGGTCATGGTCTCACGGTCCGTGAGTTCGGGCCCCGCGTCGGGCTCTGTGCTGACAGCTCGGAGCCTGGAGCCTGCTTCGGATTCTGTGTCTCCCTGTCTCTCTCCGCCCCTCCCTAGCTCGTGCTCTGTCTCTCTCTCTCAAAAATAGATAAATGTTAAAAAAAAAAAAAAAAAAAAAAAAAAAAGTTCTCACTTGAACTTTATTCGCGCATTGATTATAATGTGTCTTGATGTGGATCTCTTTGGGTTCATCTTGTTTAGGACTCTGTGCTTTCTGGACTTGGATATCTATTTTCTTTGCCAGGTTAGGGAAATTTGCAGCCGTTATTTCTTCAGATAGGATTTTCGTCCCTTTCTTTCTCTTTTCTCCTTCTGAGACCCCTATAATGCTAATGTTAGCACACTTGATGTCGTCCCAGAGGTCTTTTAAACTGTCCTCATTGAAGGTAATTAATGTATGTGCTGTTCTGATCGGGTGATTTTTTAAAAATTTATTTATTCACTTTGAGATAGAAAGAGCAAGCTGGAGAGGGGTGGAGAGAGGGAGAGAGAGAGAATACCAAGCAGGTTCCACACTGCCTGCACGGATCCTGATGCGGGGCTCAGACTCCCGAACGTGAGATCATGACCCGAGCCGAAATCTAGAGGCTTAACTGACTGAGCCACCCAGGCGCCCATGACTGGGTGGTTTCTACTACTCTGCCTTCCAAATTGCTGATCCCTTCTTCTGCAACCTCTAATCTGCTGTTGATTCTGTTTGGCGGTGTATCTGTGTGCTTTGTGCACCCTCTTGCTGTGGCTGGGTTGTGACTGTTGGGGACTTGCTGGGCCATGGGGCTGGCTATGAGGTCCAGCTGGGACAGCCACCCCGGAGGGCACTAGTGGGTGGGGCAGCCCCCCCCCCCACCCCGAGGTTCCACAGCCTGCCACCTGTACCTGCTGGGTGTGGTGGGACAGGGAACAGGTTGGGAGGAACATTGGTGTTGGCCGAGTGCATCCAACCAGGGTGACAGGGTGGGGAGCCACTTGGGTTGGGCTCCCAGCTAGGGCAGGGGAGTCGGATAGGGTGAGTCTGCGGTCGAATGTGATGCTAGCACAGTAGATGGAGAGGTTAAAAAAAAAAAAAAAAAAAAAAAGACACCTGCCAGTGCCTGGCCTGCTAGGTAGAAGGGAAGTTAAAAAAAAAAAAAATGGTGCTTGTCGGTGCTTGTGTTCCCAGGGAACGTTCCAACAGATCCCTGCCCCCACCCCGGGACACACCCTGCACTTAGTGGATCTTCATAGGTTACCCGGGCACTGTTCAAACTACTCCCTATACACTGAGACTCACTTTAAGAGCAGGGTCTCTGTTTACTCCTGCCATTCGGGCCTTCCTGCGCTTAAGCCCCACTGGTTTTCAAGGCCAGATATGGGGGCTCATCTTCCCAGCTCGGGTCCCCTGAGCTATGGAGCCTGATGAGGGGCTTGGACTCTTTGTTCCCTAGCGGCAGGCCTCTATGGTTGTGAGAACACTCCTGCTTATGGGTTGCTGCGCTGGTGGGGGGGGGGGGGTGGGATCCCGGATCCCGACTGACCTACGTCTCTGCCCCTCCTACCTTTCTCAAAGTGCTTTTTTGTCTTTTTGTCTTTTGTTGTGTATGATCCATTCTGCTAGGCCTCAGTTCGTTCTCAGCGTTCTTCTGTGTGTAGTTGTGGGTTTTGGTGTGTCTGGGGGAAGAGGTGAGCTCAGCATCTTCTTACTCCGCCATCTTGATACTGTCTCTTGATTGTAGGTTTTTTTTTTTAATGTTTATTTTTGAGAGCGAGACCGAGCGAGTGTGTGTGTGTGTGTGTGTGTGTGTGAGCAAGCAGGGGAGGGGCAGGGAGAGAGGGAGACACAGAATGGGAAGCAGGCTCCAGGCTCCGAGCTGTCAGCACAGAGCCTGACGCGGGGCTCGAACCCACGAGCTGTGAGATCATGACCTGAGCCAAAGTCGGACACTTGACCGACGGAGCCACCCAGGCGCCCCTAGATTGCGTTTTTAATTGAACAAGTTGGCTTATTACTCACTGCGGTGAGAGAAGACCCATACCCTGAGTTATCGAGGGATGTCTAAGCAAGCAGGTGTTAGAAAAGATTTACTGTAGGATCTGTGTTTGTGTTAGCTAATTTGGGGGAGGGCTTAAGGAGGTGGGGTCTTGCTCTGGATTAGGCTCTGTCCGGAGGCAGAGTACTTTTACGATTGTGTATCTTCATGCACTTCATTCATAGGGACTCCTGTGATCTAGGAGAGGAGAATGTTTGGCATTTTGTAGTTTGGACAGTTTTCACCTTCTGTCTGTGTTCAGAGTTCAGACATGATTATGGAGCGGACTTTATTTTTGTCTCAATCCATCATAATGGATCACAAGTGGTCTTGTCTGAGGCCGGTGTTCTCAGAACGTGTTCATGTTCAACAGGAGGACGCCAAGGCCTGGGGTGGCTGCCTTTTCCTTCTCGCCCAACGCCAGCCAAGAGTTTGGATTTTCCTACAGGGCTATCAAGGAGCGATCGAACACATTAGAATCTCATATGATTAGCAAAGAGCAACACGTGAACACAGATGCTGGAAGTTTTGCCCAAGGCCACTTGGGAATGTTAAAACCTCTAATTAGAGTCTATAAAAATAAAATACAATTCCATTTGCAAAAATAACTGGAAAATGTGCCAGATATTCTACCTTTCAGCCAATACCCCAAATGTCAAATGAAAATTTTTCAGTGGGTGTATGCAATTTTCAGATTATCTGAATTCTGTTAGGATCATTTCAGAAAAGACATCGATATGTATAATCATAACACAATGGGATTACAACACATTGCAATTTAAATCCCAGGCTTTACATCATGACTCCATTAATCTTCAGCCAGTCTCAGGAAAGCACTCCAAAGGCTCACCTGGAATCAAACGTATCATGCCCCAAATTCCCAACGATGCATTCTGCATTTACCATTAAGTATAAAACACAAAGTTCCATTCTTTAAGTGTATGTTAAAGTGATAGTTACCAATTTCATCCTACAAAATGGGTTCCTCTGATCTTTTTTTTTTTTTTTTTTAACATTTATTAATTTTTGAGAGACAGAGAGCATGAGCTGGGGAGGGGCAGAGTGAGAGGGAGACAGAATCCACAGCAGGCTCCGGGCTCTGAGCTGCCAGCACGGAGCCCGACACGGGGCTCGAACTCATGAACTGTGAGATCATGACCTGAGCCGAAGTTGGACGCTTAACTGACTGAGCACCCAGGCGCTCCTCTAATCTTTTTTTTTTTTTATTTTTTTTTTTAACATTTATTTATTTTTGAGAGACAGAGCACAAGCAGGGGAGGGGCAGAGAGAGAGGGAGACACAGAATCTGAAGCAGGCTCCAGGCTCTGAGCTGTTGGCACAGAGCCCAACGTGGGGCTTGAACTCACAAACTGCGAGATCATGACCTGAGCCAAAATTGTATGCTACACCGACTGAGCCACCCAGGCGCCCCTCCTCTAATCTTTTGAAATTCAAAAGACATGTAACAGAAACAGAAACCCAAATTGGGACTAAATGTCTCTCTCACTAAAGAGGAGAGAGTTCTTTTTCCCCTCTTTTCTAAAATCTAGAATGCTAATAATTTATGATTTATAATAACTTATGATTTATAAGAATCTACTTATTAGACGAAATTTTAAGACCATCTCCTCAGGCCTAAACTTTTTATCAGTAACTAGGCCTAGGGCTTATTCTCATTAGCCCGAAGTTAAAATCGTATTTTTCATGGAGTGTTTATGGCTTAAAAAGATCAACAGTAGCAAGTGTGGGGAAAGGATATGGAGAAACTGGAGCGTCCATATGTTCCTGGTAGGACTATAAAATGATACTGCCATTTTGAAAGAAAGTTTGGCAGCTTCTTAAATACTTAAACCGATACTTACCACGTGACTCAGTAATTCCACTCCTGCAGATCTAAGAGAATTAGAACATAATTAGTGGCACCTGAGTGGCTCAGTTGGTCAAGCATCTGACTTTTGATTTCGGCTCAGGTCATGATCCCAGGGTTGTGGGATTGAACCCCTGCATCAGGCTCTGCGCTGAGCGTGGAGCCTGCCTGGAATTCTCTTTCTCTTTCTCGCTCTCCCCCTCTGCCCTTCTCTCCCATTCGTGCTCATGCTCTCTCTCGAAAATAAACAAAAAAACCAATTAATGAAACAGACAAAACCTTGTACGTGAATGATTATAGCATTATTACTCATGATAGCCCAAACCAGGGAATCGCTGCTATGTTCATTAACCGATGAGCAGGTAAACCAAATGTGGTGTAACCATTTCAGTGGAAACTCTTCAGTTATAAAATGAAACTACGGAGACCTATTGCATCATAGATGATCCTCAAAAACATACTAAGTGAAAGAAAGCAGACGCAGAAGACTTTATGTTGTATGATTCCATCTATCTGAAATGCTAGAAGAGGCAAATATATCCGAGAAAGCAGATCAGTAGTTGCAGGGGGCTGGCAGCGGGAGGGGGAACTTTTGAGGAGGGCGACTGAAATGTCCTAAACCGCATTGTGAGGATGATGACACAACTCTATAAACTTACAGAGTCACTGAACTGTATCCTCACAAGAAGTAAATGTTATGATGATCTACATAGTTGAATATATTCATTTGCTAGGACTGCTATAACAAAATACCATAGACTTAGTGGCATAAACCACAGCGATGTATTTCCTCACTGTTCTGGAGGTTCGAAGTCCAACATCAAGGTGCCATGGGATGGTCTTCTGTGCACACCAGTTTTTGGTTTTGTTTCTGTTTTTTTTTTTTTTAAACATACAGTCTTTGTCATACGGGCGACTTCATATGACTCCAAAATGAGTTGCCGTGCGGTTTGTTGACTTACATTTTTGGCTGATGTACATTTTGTTCTGAGTTTTTAAATCTGTTGAGTAATGTTCATTCATGTACTTTCTCTCTCTGAATACAGACTAGCTGCAGGTTTATTGGCAACATTTACAAACTTACCTTCTTCGATTTTGTATTTGCAGAATTATGCCCTATGTAAGTTCACCCCATTGTAACCGTGATGGTGGGTTATAGTAGAACACGTTGACTGTATAATCTGTTTTTTTTAAATTTTATTAAAAAAATTATTTTATAATGTTTATTATCGAGAGAGAAGAGCATGAGCATGGGAGGGGCAGAGAGAAGAGGGAGACGCAGAATCCGAAGCAGGCTCCAGGCTCTGAGCTGCCAGCACAAAGCCCGACATGGGGCTCAAACTCACAAACCGCGAGATCACGACCTGAGCCGAAGTCTGACACTTAACCGACTGAGCCACCCAGGCGCCCCAATCTGTGTTCTTTTTTTAAGAAATTATTATTATTATTTTTTTAAAATTTTTAACGTTTATTTTATTTTTGAGACAGAGAGAGACAGAGCATGAACGGGGGAGGGTCAGAGAGAGGGAGACACGGAATCTGAAACAGGCTCCAGGCTCCGAGCTGTCAGCACAGAGCCCGAGCTGTTGGCACAGAGCCCGACGCGGGGCTCGAACTCACGGACTGCGAGATCATGACCTGAGCCGAAGTCGGCCGCTCAACCGACTGAGCCACCCAGGCGCCCCAAGAAATTATTTTTGAAATAATTCTTGACTTACCAGAAAAGACAAAAATGATACAAGGTAGTTCTTCTGTTCTCTTTTCCCAACGATAACAGCTTCTATAACCATAGTACATTATCAAAACCAGGGAATTGACATTGGTAAAATACTAAACCCGTGGACCTTATATGAATTACACCAATTTTTACATGCACACCTATTTTCTTCCTAGTTTATAGTTCTCTGAAGTTTTACCATATGGATAGATCTGTGTAACAACCACCACAATCAGGATATGGGATAACTGTATTTCTTTCGGATTTTGTGGCTTGAGGCTTCAGGGTAGTCAACTTTAATTTCTTAAAATCAACTTCGCCGAGGGAGGAATAATTTTGTCTGTGATAAAACGTGCCCATTTTAAGCATTAAGATCCAGGAGTTGTGACAAATACCGGGATCTGTGTAACCATCCCCTCGGACACCGTATGGAGCTTCTGTACCGCTTTAGGAAGTTCCCTTGTGCCCCCTTCCATTCAGCCCTTCATCCATTGCTTAGAGTTCCATCACCATAGATTAGTTTTGTCTCTTCTTTTCTTTTTTTTTTTTTTCTTGTTTAGAAAAATCCCCTTTAAAAAAAAAAAAGTTTTTATTTCTTTTTGAGAGAGCGAGGGAAGCAGAAGAGCCCGCTGCAGGACTTAAACTCACAACCTGTACGATCACGACCTGAGCTGGAGTCAGACGCTTAACCCACTGAGCCACCCAGGCGCCCCTAGTTTTGTCTGTTCATATAAATGGGAGCCTTCCATTGTGCCCTCCTTGCAGTCTCAGTCACTGTTTGTGACTTAAGATTTGAGGCACAGCCTTGAAAGTATTTCATATGTAAACAAAGTGCAGCCAATTCATGTTCATAATCTACTGTGGCGCTCTCTGAGTGTTTGTGTAATCATTTCTCGTTCTCTGGATTGATGGCCCTTTATTTTTAAACACGCCAGTCTTCTATTTTCAAATAAATTACTCTCCTAAGCCCCTTCAGAGGTTTTTTAAACATTTTAAAGCATTAGAATTGTCCATATCCTTCTATTTATTTTAATTATTCTCTTCCATTTAAATTCTCATTCTTCCTATGAAATTCCTCGTGCTGTTTAGTGTGGTAATAGTTCTTTTAATAAAGAGAGTTCTCCAGGGACGCATGTCATTATCGTAAACCTTTTATCAGAGGTTTAACTAATTGGGGGAACATGGTTGTTTCCAGGGCCTCAGAAGTGGGGAGGGGGGGCAGGGAGAGCCAGAACGCCACATTATGCAAAAGGAGCCAGATGCTTACCTCCATTTTTTTTTCAATGTCCCATTTCCTTTCCTCTTGTCCCCTCTCTCAACCTTTTCATCCCTCCTTCTTCCATTCTTGTGACCTTTTTTCTTTCTTTTTCTCGTTTACAGGACTTTCTGTCTTTATTCTCATTCTCTTTACTTTCATTTTTTAAAAAAAAAATTTAATTAATTTTAATGTTTATTTCCAGAGAGCGAGCGAGCAAGCAAGGGAGGGACACACAGAGTGGGAGACAGACAGAATCCCAAGCAGCCTCTGCATTGTCAGCGACAGAATCCCAAACAGCCTCTGCATTGTCAGCGCAGAGCCTGATGCAGGGCTTGAACTCTAACCGTGAGATCATGACTTGAGCCAAAATCAAAAGTCAGATGCTTAACTCAAGTGCCCCATTTTTTTAAAATTTTTTTTACTGTTTATTTTTTATTTTTGAGACAGAGAGAGACAGAGCATGAACAGGGGAGGGTCAGAGAGAGGAAGACACAGAATCTGAAATAGGCTCCAGGCTCTGAGCTGTCAGCACAGAGCCCGACACGGGGCTCGAACTCACGGACCGCGAGATCATGACCTGAGCCGAAGTCGGACGCCTAACCGACTGAGCCACCCAGGCGCTCCACAAGTGCCCCATTTAAAAAAAAATTTTTTTTAGAGCGAGAAAGTGTGAGCAGGAGAAGGGCAGAGAGAGAGAGCTTATCTTAAGCAGGCTCCCTGCTCAGCGAGGAGCCAGATGCGGGGCTCGATCCCACAACCCTAGGATGATGACCTGAGCCAAAATCAAGAGTCGGACATTCAACTGACTGAATCACCCAGGTCCCCCCTCCCCCATTCGTTTTTATTCCTCTTCCATCGTGAGGGTCCCATTTAACTTTCTTCCTCTCTCTACTTTTATCTTCCTTTGTTTTAGGGCTTGCAGTTGCCAATGACCTCTCTTAGGGGAGTATAACTATCACGGTCCTCGTTGGCATTGTTATGCCAGGTCTTTTCCCTTCCCTTTACCCCTCGGGTTGGACCCTGGGTGTGTACGTCACCCCAAATGGAGTGTTGTTTGAAATGAACTCTGTGTATGGGTCAGGTACCCCTCGGGAACATGGTGCTCCTGCGACACCCCCCAGTGCGAGGCTCTTTGGTGTAGCTTTCCGGTCAGACAGGTGGGTTCAGAATGTGGATTTATCACTTATTGCCTGTTTCTTCTTGGCTATGTTTTTTGTTTTTTTTTTTTTAATTTTTTTTTTAACGTTTATTTATTTTTGAGACAGAGAGAGACAGAGCATGAACGGGGGAGGGTCAGAGAGAGGGAGACACAGAATGTGAAGCAGGCTCCAGGTTCTGAGCTGCCAGCACAGAGCCCGACGCGGGGCTCGAACTCACGGACCGCGAGATCATGACCTGAACCGAAGTCGGCCGCCCAACCAACCGAGCCACCCAGGCGCCCCATCTTCTTGGCTATGTTTTTGACTTCCCTTGGTCTCAATTCCCTTATCTGTCCAAGATGAATAACAGACCCCCCCTCCCCCGCCTTAGAGTTGCTGTGGGCATCAGATGGACAGTGCGTGGCAAGTGCCCCGCTGCTAGTAGATAGTCACAAAAAAAATAAGTCTCCTCCTTTGCCAATATTTGGCTTATTTTCTTACATGGGGTAGAGAGGGTGGTGTTCCTAGGGGAAGGAGGCATAAACCGGGTCTGTGCCAGCCATCACCTGTGCTGCAGGGTTCTGGCATTCTTCTTTGGCACAAATTCTGCCATGTTCCGGAAGAGTAAGTTTGGACGTGCCACCAGTGAGACAAGTGACTTCTAAACCGTTGGGGCGCCTGGGTGGCGCAGTTGGTTAAGCGTCCGACTTCAGCTCAGGTCACAATCTCGCGGTCTGTGAGTTTGAGCCCCGCGTCAGGCTCTGGGCTGATGGCTCAGAGCCTGGAGCCTGCTTCCGATTCTGTGTCTCCCTCTCTCTCTGTCCCTCCCCCGTTCATGCTCTGTCTCTCTCTGTCTCAAAAATAAATAAACGTTAAAAAAAAATTAAAAAAAAAAATAAACCGTAACCATTAAGCTGTTGGTACGTTGTTCCTTCCACTTGTTTCCTACCGTTCCATTTATGCTATGGGTACGAGGATACTTTCAACGAGTCTTCTATCCCTTAAATAAGAGATTTTATAATGTCTACTCTGTTTTAGCGGATTCTCACCTAATGGCCTTTTAGGAGGAAAGGTGCTAAATAATAACCTGTGTTATTATTTTACTTTTCCATCATTCGGAACTAATAGCAGTCAGTAATAGACTTTGACAACTGTGTTTACATCCCGACTATTCTGAACTTGCACTCCAAGATTTTACGCCATCACCATCTAGGTTCTAGAAACTTCACATACACCCTTTACTTCCTTTGTGGTCTACTCGTTCTCTTC